>NW_006921955.1:1070977-1074353 GCF_000298275.1 Orycteropus afer afer | reverse complement strand
ATATGGAAGGAAATTTTCTTTGTTGGTTACTGGGGTGGGAGGGGAGGAGAGGGAACACTGTTAGATAGGTAGAGATAAGTATTGATTTGGGTGAAGAGAAGGGCAATGTACCAAATGTGAGTGATCGACATGGTGCCACTGAGGAAGAGGAAGACATAGAGAGGTACATGGGAGGTGCAGACAGCAACGATAAACTCTTCTGCACATACAGTGCTGCATTGTCAGTGAAGACAAACATGAATATATGGGTGGATAGATCAGTGGACAGGCTGAACTAGTTGGTTTATCTATGCAGCAGGGTGTGTACCCAAGACCATGGATAGGATTGGCAGAAAATGGTTCTACAAGTGTATTTGTATGTTCTCTAAGAACTCCCAGAGATATAGTAGAGCTGACAAGGGACAAGGTTGTAGTCACTTCTTGGTCACAGCCAGCTACACAGAGGGAGCGAGTAGTTGAACCTGTGGGTCACAGGGAACATCAAGCTCAATGGCATAACATACTACATAAAATATTGTTCCACCTCCTACTTTGGCAAGCATTGACTGGGATCTTAAAAGCTTACAAGTAGCCATCTAGATGAAATAATGATGGGTCTCTCCTCGTCCAGAGGAAAGAAGAATGAAGAAAACCAAAGATTCATGGAAACAATTAGTCCTAGTTACTGTTACACCATGCAATCTGCAGCCTATACAACTATGAGACCAAAAGAAATAGATGGTGCCCAGCTATCACTGTCAACCATTCGGAGGGAGATGTCGGTAGGAGATCCTGGGTACAGAGGGAGAACAATGTGGAACAAAACTCAAAATCATTTGGGGGGGAAAAAAAAGGGGGGACCAGGTTTGCTTGTCTGATAGAGCCTGGTGGTACCACTGAGACTATGGCCCCTAGCTGCCCTTCAGGTCTGGAACTGAACCCACACCTGTGGCTTCCAGTCAAACAAAAGACAGGCATATGAGTTGAACATGTACCTGAGGTAAATACACTCCTTGGAGAGAACAATCATGGGAGAAAGGGGGGCTGTTTATGCACAGGGAGAGAGTTCAGGGGGCAGGAGTGCATGGAGGGTGGACAGAGGGAAGAGGTAACTATTGGGAGGAAGTGGGCGGGGAGTTGTTGCACTGGATAAATTGTATTCAATGTCATGAGACAACGTGTGTGTGAACTGCTATATGGGAAGTGAATTTGTAAACTTTCACCCAAATCACAACAAATAAATAATTTTTTTTTCAAAAAACAGAGTCAAAATCAAGACCTTAATGCAACATCTCCAAAAAAGTAGAAAAAGCAGCGAAAAACCCTACAGTGACTAGAAGAAATAATAAAGATTTGAGCAGAAATGAATGAAAGAGAAAGCAGACTACAGAAAAAAATCAACAAGACTAGGATTTGGTTCTTTCAAAAGATTAATAAAATCTACAAACCACTAGCAAACTTAACAAAGAAGAAAATGCAAATAATAAAAATAAGACATGAAATGAGCGATGTCACGACAGAACCAACCAAAATTAAAAGGATACTACAGGATACTATGAAAACTGTACTCCAACAAATCACTTGCAAAGAGGTTTCTAAAAAGGGAATAAGGCAGTCAATAACATTTGCAATAGCTACAAAAAGATAAAGTACATTGGAGTAAGTTTTATCAGCAATACAAAAGACTTACACAAAGAAAACTACAAAACACTACTTCAAAAACTATAAGAAATCTAGATAGTTTCTTGAAGTAGTGTTCCTCGTGGAGAGGAAGATTGAACATTGTGAAAATGTCAATAGTACCAAAAACAATGTATACATTCAATGCAATCTTGATCCAGATTCTATCAACATTCTTTAAGGATATGGAAAGACTAATCACAAATTTTGTATGGAAAGGAAAGAGACCTCGGATAAGCAAAGCACTATTAAAGAACAAAAAAGCAGGAGGTCTCATGCTCCCTGATCTGAAAACCTACTACTTGGCCACAGTAGTCAAAACAGCCTGGTATTGGGATAATGACAGACACACAGACCAGTAGAACAGAATTGAGAACCCAGAAATCACCTTTGGTCAGCTGATCTTTGACATAGGGCTGAAATCCCTTGAATGGGGAAGAGTTAGTCTGTTTAACAAGTGGTGGAAAAGTGGATCTCCATATGCACAAAAATGAACCAAGATCCATACCTTATACTATACATAAAAAATAACTCCAGATAGATCAAATGTGGAATTAAATGTGAAACCTAAAACTATAAACGTCATCAAAATTAAACAGAGGCAGATTAGGAGCCCTAATTTATAGCATAATAGATTATGAAGCACAACCCAAAATGCACAAATAGCAGAAAATATAAACTAGATGATTGGGACCTTCTAGAAATTATTCTTATGTGCATCACAAGACTTCTACAAACGAATAAAAAGAGAACCTACAGATTGGGAAAAAATATTTGGCAACGACATACCTGACAAGGGAGTTATCTCTAGCACTTTTCATAGAAAACCCCAACACCTAAACGTTAGAAAGACAAACAATCCAATTTAAAAATGGGCAGAAGATATGAGTAGATACTTTACCAAAGAAGATATTCAGGCGGCCAACAAACACACACATGAAGAAATGTTCACTCTCACTATTAGAGAGATGTAAATCTAAACAATGAGATATCATCTAATTCCAGCACTAGTAGCAGAGTTCAACAGGACAGAAACTAACAAATGCTGGCGAGGATGTGGAGAGATTGGGGTGCTCATACACTGCTGGTAGGACTGTAAAATGACACAACCACTGTGGAAATTGGTGCAGTGATTGCTTAAAAAGTTGTAAATAAAAATACCATTTGATCCAGCAATCCAATTACAAGGTATATATCCCAAAGAATTGAGAGCTATGGCACAAATAGATGTTTGTCACAGCACTGTTCACAGTACCAAAGAGATAGAAACAACCTAAATGCCCATCAACAAAGGAATGGATAACCAAACTATGGTATATACACACAGTATAGTACTACACAACACTAAAAGGTAATATTGTTGTTGTTATGTGCCATTGAGTCAGACCCAACTCATAGTGACCCCTCCTTGGGATTCCGAGGCAGTATCATTACGGAAGTAGATTGCCTCATCTTCCTTCCGTGGAGTGGCTGGTGGGTTTGAACCGCCAACCTTCTGATTAGCAGTCAAGTGCCTTAGGTATTATGGGACCAGAGCTCCTGTAAAAGATAATGTAGGATCTGCAAAATATCATATAACGTGGATGAACTTGGAGGACATTATGCTGAGTGAAATAAGTCAATCACAGAAAGGCACATACTGTATTAGTCCACTAGTGTAACAATCCAAGGGAAGGTTCATATATGGAAGGAAACTAATTTTGTTGGTTACCAGGGA
>NW_006921955.1:1069461-1070807 GCF_000298275.1 Orycteropus afer afer | reverse complement strand
CATTTGACTATTGTGCTTACCAGGGATAGGAGGGGGAACTCTGGTAGCGTAGTGCCTATGGCACTTGACTGCTAACCAGAAGGCTGGCAGTTCAAAGCCACCAGCCACTCCTCAGAAGGTAGATTGGGCAATCTACTTCCATAGTAATACCACCTTGGAAACCCAAGGAGGGGTCACTATGAGTCGGGTCCATATTCGAGGATGGCACATAACAACAAAGACAGGGATAGGCGGGAGAGAGACAGGGGAAGCTTTTGTCGGCAAGTCATTGAGTTTATGCTAATGGTGGTGGAGTATTTTTGAAAAGGATAGCAGTAAAGGTGGCACAACATTAAAAATGTCATCAGTGTCCCTGAGGTGTAAATGTGGAAGTTGTTATGTTGGTAAATGTCTTGGTGTGTATGTTTTCACCACAATAAAAGTAAATAATAATGATAATAAAGTAAAACAGAACTACAAATCAGTATCATGTACCTTCGGATGATACACAGAATGCAACATCACCTCTGTGGTATTCTTACCAAAAGTGCTCAACTTGAATCTGATCATGAGTAAACATATAAACCAAACTGAGACATATTCATGCAAGATCATAAAACACAATCACAGACAAAGTAGCTTCCAGATTAAAGGAGGTAAAATAGTCCCAACAACTGAAGGTAACTCATAATCCAGTATTTGTTAAATCTGTAGATTAGATGCATATTTTACTCACTTCTAATTTTCTGATTTTGATACTTGTACTGTTATTATGTATATAAGAGAATGTTCTTCTTTTCAGGGGAAGAAAAGAGGGGTTAAAAAAAAAAAGAGAATGTTCTTGTTTTCAAGAAATACAAAAAAGTATTAAGGGGTATATGAACAGCTTGTTAGAAACTTACTCTCAAACCCATTCCAAATCCACTCAAAAACTCAAACCAAACCCATTGCCATTGAGTCAATTCTGACCTCATAGCAATCCTATAGGACAGATGTGGGGAATCTGTATGAAGGGTATACAGTAATTATTTGTATTATTCTTGTAACTTTTCTGAGGCTGAAATGTGAAAATGAAAAATTAAACATAGAATTAAAATATTTATAATGTTAACAGTAAATTCATGCCAATCCCTCTAAACTCTGTTCCCCAGATACAAACACTTTCAACAATTTTATGTTTCCTCTGGTATTTATCTCCATATTTCTACCTAACAAGCTCTAGTAGTGTAGTGCCTAAGGCACTTGACTGCTAACCAGAAGACTGGCAATTCAAACCCACCAGCCACTCCTCAGAAGGAAGGTTGGGCAATCTACTTCCATAGTGATACCACCTCGGAAACCCAAGGAGGGGTTGCTATGAGTTGGGT
>NW_006921955.1:1067412-1069226 GCF_000298275.1 Orycteropus afer afer | reverse complement strand
TTTGAGATATAAACCCAGCAGATCAGGCATAGAGAAACAAGCAGAGATGGGGGATGATAGATGCCACACCACATGAAGATCACCAAGGAGCCATGGAACAAGAACTTTCCTTCAGAGCTGACAAAAAGAAAAGCCTTCCCCTAGAGCCAGTGCCCTGAATTCAGATTTCTAGCTTCCAACACTATGAAAAACCACATTTGTTTGTTAAAGCCACATAGTTGTGGTATTTCTGTTATAGCAGCACTAGATAACTAAAACAGAAATTGGTACTAAGAAGTAGGGGTGCTGCTCTAAAAACTACTTAAAATGTGGAAGAGGTTTTGAAATTGGGTAGAGGCTGGAAAGTTTTTAAGATGCCTGATAGCAAATGCCTAGATTGTCTTTAAGAGACTGTAGAATTATGGATGTCAAAGGCAATTCTGGTGAGGGCTTAGAAAGTAATGAGAAGAGCCATAAAGGAAGTCTCTATCATCTTAGAGAATACATATGGGGCCATCAACAGATTGTTGCTAGACCTGGATGTGAAATTTCTTTCTGGGAAGGCTTTAAAAGAAAATGATGAACATGACTGGAGAATAAAGGAAGGATGATGCTTTTTATGCAGTGTCAAAGAACTTGTCTGAATTATATTCAAATGTTTGATGGAATGTAGAACTTTAAGTGCTGAACTTGAATACCTGGCTACGGAGACCTCTAAGCAAGATCTTAAAGGGGCTGTGTGGTTTCTCTTTGCCACTTTCTGTAAAATGCAAGGAGAAAAAGATGGACTTAAAAATGAACTGTGCAAAATGAAACCTGAGTGTCTGAATAACTGTGTTGAACAAACAATGGAAATGCGCCCTAAAACTCTCACCAAGGAGTTGGTAATTCAATCTTTTGTTAAAGAGCTTAAGCCTGTCACTGATGGATCTAATCAACCACACCAGCGGAAATACCATCAATTTAGAATGAAGGGGGGACAGAAAGAAGATGGAAAGAAGAAATGCTGTCTGCTTCTTAGAAATCTACAGGCAGGAAACAGGCCAGAGGATCTACATCTGTCCTTTTCCAAGATAAGGACCATCTTTGGAGCAGCCCAGGAATCAGCAGACTGTTGGTAGGACCACAGGAAGCAAGAGCTACCTTTGTTTCAAAGGGTGGAGCCACAGGATTTTATGGTTTCAAAGGGTGGAGCCAAT
Organism: Orycteropus afer afer; assembly: GCF_000298275.1. NCBI lineage: Eukaryota > Metazoa > Chordata > Mammalia > Tubulidentata > Orycteropodidae > Orycteropus > Orycteropus afer. The sequence continues at coordinate 1,068,048 of NW_006921955.1, read as the reverse complement.
GTCTCTTAGGTCTCAAAGAGTGAAGCTATAATCTCCGAGTTTGGAAGCGTCAAATGTCCACCAACTTGGTTTAGGAGCTTGGAGCTGCTGTCCCCAAAGGCCAAAATGGGGCCACTGCCCAGAGTGGAGGGGGCAGGGTTGCCCTGCCCAAGAAGCAGGAGAAAGGAACCTGCCAAGACCATGGGGGTGTGGTCCCCATTCAGATAAAATAGAAGAATGGGGCTACACCAATCCCAGATAGGTGATATGCTGTCACAGTGGGCTGTTTAAGACAATTCATCCAGAGAAGTCCAGGAAAATTCTAACAATGAAGCTAACAATGAAGGAGAAAAAGAAGGGGAGACTTCCCAGGAACACAACTGACCAACAATCCTTTGGCTAATTTCCCTCCTTGCCACCCTCCAGTTAAGCCCCACCCAACCCCACTCACCATTATTCTGGGTTCTATCACTGTGATCCCACAGAATGTGGAAATTATAGAACAATATCATTAATATCGCACACAAGTAAGATCTTACTGAAGATAATTCAGAAACGTTTGCAGTAGTATATTGACAGAGAACTTCCAGAGGTTCAAGCCAGATTCAGAAGAGGACGTAGAACAAGGGATAGCATAGCTGTTGTCAGATGGATCTT
>NW_006921955.1:1061700-1065452 GCF_000298275.1 Orycteropus afer afer | reverse complement strand
AACAACAACAACATCACTATGGAGGTAGGATTGCCCAACCTGCCTTTCGAGGGGTGCTGGTGGGTTTGAACCGCCAGCCTTCTGGTAAGTAGTCAAGTGCCTTAGGCCCTATGCTACCAGAGCTCCTGGGCAGTATTAGGAGATTTAAGTACCACAGTTACACAAGCTGCCCCCACACGGCCAATGGGCAGACGGCTTGTTGGAGGGTCTCAGGCGGCACCGATGATTGGTTGGTGCCTAGCCGGCGCTTCCTTTCCGCTCCGTGCAGTCTGGGCATTGCATCATCTCCGGACGCTCTGCTGGTGCGCGGTTGTCGCCTGCTTCCCGAGGCACTCTGACCCACGGAAATTGCCCATCACTGCCCTGACCCGTGCCAGCTCTCCCGACTCCTCAGGTACAGCCCCGTCCTGTCCGCGAGTCCTCTGTGCGCCCTTGAGAAGCTTCTGCGTATGGGAAGCGCGAGGTCAGGGTCATGCACGCATTCCGGCTTGGAGCGGATAGAACTAAATAAGAAACACGTTTTTTCAGAGCTTGCTGTATGCTAGTTGTATGCCATGTGTATCTGTATATAAGCATGACCTTAAAGAATTCGTTACCAGGTACGAATTCTGGCTTGGCTCCTTCATATCAGCGCGGCTTTGAACCAAGTACTGCAGTCCTCAATTGTATAGTTGGATAATGATTGTACATAATTTGTTACGTGGTTGTGAGAGTTCACTGTGATAAAGCACACTGCAAAGTTCAGAACATTAGCGAAATTAGTTAGAAATCGAAGTATTAATAAGAACAAATCAAGACATGGTTCTATGTCCTAGGTTCCTTCTCTGTTTTTGGTGAACATGCATTTATTTCTGCGGACCAGGGATCAGCCAGGAGTAAGGCACTGACTCCTTGTTCTCAACTCACACAGAGTCTGAGAATGCAATATCCCAAATGCTGTTGAAGTTTACACATACCAGTGGGGTTTGGAAGTGGGAAAAGGCTACTCATGGACTGCCATTAAGAGTTGGGCCTTGAAGGATGAATAGAATTGGAAGAAAATGGCGAAAGAGGCCAGAAGATAACCCTACGTTTGAGAGAAGACCATAGGTAAAGTGTAGCGAGATTTAAAGTACCACATTTTGTCCAAGAGATAGGGAGTTGTTATCTTTGCAGCTTAGGATGTGTTTCAGAAACAGGTGGAAATGGCGCTTGGCTTCCACCCTTAAGGATTTATGGTTGCCTTTTGAATGAGGTGGTGGTTGAAATGAGTTTAGACGGTAAGATAGGTTTCCAATAAGTTGGGGAAAGATTACTTTTAGCATTCAGGTTTTGCAGTGAGCTTAAGGGAGGGATGAAATGAGGGGTAAATGAATTCATTTAGGATATCTGTAGTAATATGGGCGGAGTCCTGGGGTAGCACAAATGTTAAATGCTAGATTCCTAATTGAAAGATTGGCAGTTCAAACCCACCCAGAGGTGCCTGGGAGAAAAGTCCTGCCACTCTGCTTCTGAAAGGTACACCCTTGAAAACTCTGTAGAGTTGTATTTTAAACATATGGGGTTGGCATGAGTTGAAATAGACTCCACAGCAATGGTTTGGTTTTTAATAATATGATAAGCCTTTCTTTTTTTAAAAAAATTTTTGCTGTGTTTCCTTCTCTCCTCTCCCATCCTTGGTAACCAACAAAGAAAGTTTTCTTCCATTTAATAACATGATAAATTATAAAAAAAAAAAAAAAAAAAAATCAGAGCTCGGTGGCATAGTGCCTAAGGTATTTGACTGCTAACTAGAAGGTTGGTAGTTGAAACCCTCCAGCCACTCCGTGGAAGGAAGACTGGGCAATCTACTTCCATAAAGATTTAAGTAGGAGCTCTTGTGGTGTAGTGCCTAAGGCATTTGACTGCTAACCAGAAGGCTGGCTATTCAAACCCACCAGCCACTCTTCTGAAGGAAGATTGGGCAGTCCACTTTGTAGTGTAATACTGCCTTGGAAACCCAAGGAATGGTCCCTATGAGTTCAATCCAACTTGACAACAATGAGTTTGATTGGGGGGGGGGATTCTTTTTAAGTGACTGAAGAGTAAATTAGGAGCTCTGGTAGCGTAGTGCCTAAGGCTTTTGACTCCTAACCAGAAGACTGGTGGTTGAAACCCACCACCCACTCCTTGGAAGGAAGGTTGGGCAATCTACTTCCATAGTGATACTGCCTGGGAAACCCAGGAAGGGGTTGCTGTGAGTTGGGGCTGACTTGATGGCACATAACAACAACAACAATGGCTAATGATCGATTATAAGTATTTCTGTATATGTTTTTTGGTGACCTGAATATCCTCTTTGGTGAAATGTCTATTCATATCTTCTGTCCATTTTTTAATTGGATTGTCTTTTTGGTGTTACGGTGATGGAATTTTCTATAAATTCTAGAGATAAGTACCTCATCAGATACGTTACTGGTAAATACTTTCCCCCAATCTATAGATTCTCTTTTGACCCTTTAGGAGAAATCTTTGGAAGCACATAAAAACTTAATTTTAAGGAGATCCTATTCATCTAGTTTCTCTTCTGCTGTTTTTGCATTTTGGGTTTGCTTGATAGTGTATTTATGCCATATATTAAACTCAAACTCACTGCCGTTGAGTTGTATCCGACTCACAGCGACCCCTCCTTGGGTTTCCAAGGTGGTATCACTATGGAAGTAGACTGCTCAACTTTTCTTCCGAGGAGTGGCTGGTGGGTGTGAACCTTCTGGTTAGCAGTCAAATGCCTTAAGCACTATGCCACCAGAGCTCCTAATTTGCCCCTAGTTTTTCCTTGAGGAACTCTGTAAGTTTGAAGTTTCACATTTAAGTCTTTGATCCATTTGCAGTTAGTTTTTCTGTATGGTGTGAGGTACAGTTCTTGTTTCATTTTTCTGCAAATGAATATCCGGTTTTGCCAGCTCCATTTATCAAATATTCTCTTCCCTATTTAATGGATTTCGGCCCTTTGCCAAAGATTAGGTGACCATAGGTCGATGGATCTTTTTCTGGGTTCTCAATTCTATTCCATTGGTCTTTGTGTCTGTCATCATATCAGTACCATGCAGTTTTGACTACTGTGGCTGTATAGTAGGTTTTGAGATATGGCAGTGTGAGACCTCCTACTTTGTTTTTCTTCTTCAGTAGTACGTTGCTTATCGGAGGTCTCTTTCCTTTCCATATAAAGTTTGTTGTTATGTGCCATCGAGTCAAACCCGACTCATAGCGACCCCTCCTTGGGTTTCCAAGGCAGTATCACTACGAAAGTAGGATCGCCCAACCTTCCTTCCGAGGAGTGGCTGGTGGGTTTGAACCGCCAGCCGTCTGGTTAGCAGGCAAGTGCCACTATGCTACCAGAGCTCCCCATATAAAGTTAGTGATTGGTTTTTCCATATCCTTAAAGAATGTTGATGGGATCTGGATTGAGATTGCATTGAATGTATAGATTGCTTTGTGTAGAATTGACATTTTCACAGTGTTCAGTTTTCCTGTCCATGAGCATGGTATGTGCTTCCATTTATGTAGATCTCTTATGGTTTGTTTGTTTTTTTTTAAGTCTTCAAATCTTTATTTTACTTTCTTCCCCAGAGGTACTATTACCAGATTGTAGTATATCCCTCTAGATCTTTTAATTTACATTTATAAACATAGCATGCTATTCAGAAGGTTTTCCCTGGCCAATTCTTTGAGAAGTGGACAGCCTCTTCCTTCTTCCTAGTCTGTCTCAGTCTATAAGCTGGGCTGTTACCTGT
>NW_006921955.1:1056170-1061310 GCF_000298275.1 Orycteropus afer afer | reverse complement strand
CTCCTCACCTAATCCATTCGGCTGATTGCTCTTCTCTCTGGCTTCCTGGCTTTTAATCCCCTTTCTCCTGCTCTTCCCGCCTGCTACTGTGGGCGTCCCTGAGTTGTCTCTCCTCACCTGTAACCCTGGGGCTGACACGGTGGCTGCGATGATGGGCTCAAGTATAGCAGGGATTGTGGGGCTGGCGTGGGATCGGACAGTGTTTCATTCTGCTGTGCATGGGGTCGCTATGAGTTGGAAATGACTCGATGGCACTTAACAACAACAACAAACATAGCATATAAAGTTGTGTTGTTGTTAAGTGCCTTGAAATTGGATCCAACTCACAGCGACCCCTCCTTGGGTTTCCGAGGCCGTATCACTTCAGAAGTAGATTGCCCAACTTTCCTTCCGAGGAGTGGCTGGTGGGTTTGAACCGCCAGTCTTCTGGTTAGCAGTCGAGTGCCTTAGGCACTATGCTACCAGAGCTCCTTATATATGAAGTTGTTGATGGTTGTTAAATGTACATGATTTGCTGTACATAATTTACAATGCACAATATCCTCTGGTGATCTTTTTTTTTTTAATGCAATTAATTGAAATATAATTTATATACAGTGAAATATACAAAACTAAAGTGACATGGGTCAGTGCATTTTTTTCAATGCATCTTATTGAAATATAATTTATGTACAGTGAAATACATAAAACTAAAGTGACATGGGTCAATGCTTTTTTTTTCTTTTTTTGCAGTGTTCCCTCCCCTACCACTCCTGGCAACCAACAAAGAAAGTTTCCCTCCATATATAAACCTTTCCTTGACCCTCCACAACAACAAACTAATACTATATTGTCCTTCTGTGATTGACTTATTTCACTCAGCATAATGTCCTCCAAGTTCATCCATATTATGCAGTGTTTAGTAGACTCTGCATTATTCTTTGGTGCTACATAGCATTCCATTAGGTGTATGTACCATAGTTTGGTCATCCACTCTTCCACTATAAAACTTAGAGATAAGGCCCTTGCAAGATATGTAATTATCGGCAAATACGAATTTGTTGCTGTCATTTTTGTTATGTGCTTTCCCATGGTGTCGATTTCTTTGTTCCTTATAATTTTCTATGCTGAGCTCGTTTTGTTTATGAATCGTATTATCACTTCCTTCACTGCTATTGTTTTAGTATTCGCTGAATATTTATGCTGGTCCTCTTTTTTGATGTGAAGGTTTATCATTTTCTTTTGAGGTTACCCTGTGATTGATAATTTTCTTCCCAAGTGTAGAACAGTCTGTTCTATTTTGTAGTTGTCTTGACTTCCCTACCATCTAGAAGTTCTGTAACTACACAATATTTTCCCTCTTTTTGGTTTGTAGTTGTCCTCATTTGTTAATTGATGTTTCTTATTCCCTGTTTACAATCTTGTAGGCTTCTTTACTTTGGATACTCCGTAGCTGGGTTGGTTTCTCTGTTATAAAATCATGTGTGTTAATGGTCAGTTATTGTTGGCTGTTGTTGCTTCTCTGTCCAAAGGGCTCCCTTTAGTATCTCCTGTAAGGTTCGTCTGATTTTAACAAATTCCCTTAATTTCTGCTTACCTAGAAATGTCCTAATTTTACCATCATATTTGAGGGCCAGTTTTGCTGGGTACATGATTCTTGGTTGGAAATTTCTCTCTTTCTGGGTTTTATATATACCATCCCATTGTCATCTCACCTACATCATTTCTGTCGAGAAGTCCAAGCTTAGTCTTATTGGTTGCCTCTGGTAGGTAACTTTTAGTTTTTCCCACGTTGCTCTCATGATTCTTACTTTGTCTTTCGTTTTGATAAGTTTGATGATGATATGTCTGGGTGATTTTCTGTTGTGGTATATCCTGTTTTGGGTTCGTTGGATTTCCTGAATGGATATATTCTCATTTTTCATCATACCAGGATAATTATCTTCCAAAAAATCTTTGACAATTTTCTCTGTGGTTTTATTTGTCTCTTCCTGTTTGGGAATTCTGATCACATGTAGGTTATTCATTTTGATGGTATCCCACATGATCCTTAGGCTTTCTTCGTTTTGTTTTGATCTTTTTTCTGGTTGATCCCTTTCCAAAGAAGTGTTCAGGTATTTGCCTTCAATCTCCCTAATTCTATCTTCCATTGATTCAATTCTGCTTTGCCCATTCAATGTTTTACCTATTTCTGAAAATTTAGTATTAATCTCCTGGATTTCTATGTGTAGATTTTGTATCATTTCTAATTTTTCATTTAGTTTGTCATTTTGTTCTTGTATTGTCTTTTGAAATTGTTCTAGCGTTTTCTGTGTGTTTTCCTTGATTTATCTCTCAATTTGTTGAAGATACCTAAATACAATTCTTTTGGATTCCTTATCAGGGAGTTCCAGTGCTGCGTCTTGCTCAGGCATATGTTTTGGGTCTGTATCCTGGTCCCATATTTCTCCTGCTTTACCTTGCTTCTTTATGTGAATTTTGATGCTCTTTTGTCTCTGAAGCGTTGTGACATTTTTATGTTTATATTTAATTGGTGATTGTATGTTGGCGTGACTTGCCCACAATTTTAGTTTCCTTTGTTTTGTTTGTATGTTATCTACATAAGCAGGGTACTGTGGTCCTCTATTCACTAGTTGACAGTGCTTATACACTTACCACCTGTTTCCTTTCCTGTTGTCAGTCTTCATATGTCCCTGCAGACCTTGGCAAACAGAGCGTATTCTTAGGTCCCTGTAATCTGAATGAGAATGCTATCACTTTAAGATCCAAAATGGTTGCCACTTGAGTCAAAATGGCTGCACCCTTGGTCACTTTAAATATCAAAAATGGCCGCTGCTTGTAAAGATTCAAAATGGCTGTGCCCTCCGGACATTGGAAAGTCAACAGCTCAGGTTGTCTCCCTCCTTGCTGTTTCCGTTCCTACTCATAGGCCACCAGCTCAGTTGTTCCTGTAGCCCTTGGTGACTAGGGCTAATCTTTAGGTCAATTCTCAGATCCCAACACCACTTGGAAATATCCAGGCTCTTGGTTCTATCAGAGAAGCTGACAGTCCACACCTCTGACTGTCTCTGTACTCACTGTTTTCGTTCAAGTTTTTCCATAAGTTGGTGCCTAATCCACTTCTGTATAGTTCCTTTCAAAACTCAGGGCTCCAGGGTTACTTCTGTATCTCTGTCAATTGGTTTTTCTTTTCTTTGTTGAAGAAGGTCTGTGTTGATTTTTTGCCTATTCTTCCATCTTACTGAAAGTCTGTCTCTCGAATGGTTTCTTGAAGTGGTCTTTTATAGTTTTCTTTGTGCAGGTCTTTTGTGTTCCTGGTAAGATTTATTCCCAAGTATTTTATTTTTTGGTAGCTATTGTAAGTGGTATTGATTTCCTTATTTCTTTTTTAGCAATGTCTTTGCTGGTGTAGAGGAATCCAAGTGATTTTTGGATGTTGATCCAAAAATCCTGCCATGATGGTAAATCTCTCAATTAGTTCCAGTAGATTTTTGACTTGAGTCTCTTCGGTTTTCCAGGTATAGGATCATATCATCAGCAAATAGGGATAGTTTGACTTCTTCCTTACCAACTTGGATGCCTTTGATTTCCCTTTCTTGCTTTATTGCCCTGCCATAGCCACCTCTTCCCTGTTTCCTTCCTACTCATAAGCTCCTGCCCCCTGAGCTTTCTCCCTGTGTATAAACAGAACTTTTCTTCTCGTATGATTGATCTCTCCAAGGCGTGTATCTACCTAATGTAAATGTTCAGCTCATATGCCTGTCTTTTGGCTGGAAGCTGCAGGAGTAGGTTCAATTCCAGACCTGAAGGGAAGCTTAGGGGCCATAGTCTCAGAGGTTTCACCAGGCTCTATCAGACCAGCAAACCTGGCCCTTTTTTTTTTTTTTTTTAATGGTTTTGAGTTTTGTTCCCATTGTTCTCTCACTCTAATCAGGATCTCCTATATAGATCCCCCTCCAAGTGGTTGACAGTGGTAGCTGGACACTGTCTAGTTCTTCTGGTCTGGTAGTCATGCTGGCTGTGGATCGCATGGTGTGCCAATAAAAGCACAAACTATATGTTGTGTGAATTTTATCTCAGTAAAGCTATAATGTTTTTTAATAATACTATGTAGTGTGCCACATAACAACAAAAACAACAACAGTATCATAAGGAGCTCTGGTGGCACTGTGGTTAAGGCATTAGGCTGCTAACCAAGCAGTTGGTAGTTTGAATCCACCAGGTGCTCTGTGGGAGAAAGATGAGGCAGTCTCCTTCCATAAAGATTTACAGCCTTGGAAACCCTATGGAAGGAGTCACTATGAATAGGAATCAACTTGATGGCAGTAGGCTTATGTAGTATTGTGGGTGGTGATATGTACTGTGTTATTCCTAGATATCTCTCTTGAGAATAATGCATTTGATTTCTCTTGCAGCAATAAAATGATTCAACAAGTTCCAGAAAATATTAGTTTTCCTGCTGAAGAGGAGAAAATCTTGCAGTTTTGGTCTGAATTTAATTGTTTTCAGGAATGCTTAAAACAGTCAAAACACAGACCAAGGTATGTGAATTTCTGTAGTAAAGGTAGAATCCTTATTTATCTCTTCATTCATCTATGTATTCCCAGAATCTGTTAGCTCTTTATATAATGAACATCCAGCAGTGTATGTTGAGTGAATTGAGTTCTTAATTTTTAGGGTAGATTTAGTTACTTTAAGAAGTCTTCTTAGTAATTCCCAGGTATGTAGTAGAGGTGACCAGGGACAAGGTTGTAGTCACTTGGCCACAGCCAGCTACCCAGAGGGAGTGAATAGTTGGACCTGTGGGCTTGGGACAATAGTTGCAGTGTACATCAAGCTCAGTTAGCATAACATACTATACAAAAACATTGTTCCATATCTTACTTGGGTGAGTAGTGACCGGGATCTTAAAAGCTTGCAAGCAGCCATCTAGACAGAATGATGGATCTCTCCTCGTCCAGAGCAAAGAAGAATGAAGAAAAGCAAAGATTCATGGAAACAGTAAGTCCAGGTGACTGGTACACCATGCAATCCTCAGTCTATATACCACTATGAGACCAGAAGAACTAGGTGGTGCCTGGCTACTACCACTGTCAGCCACTCAGAGGGGATCCTGGATAGAGAAGGAGAACAATGTGAAATAAAACTCAAAATGATTTTT
>NW_006921955.1:1036051-1055020 GCF_000298275.1 Orycteropus afer afer | reverse complement strand
TTTTAAGATCCCAGTCGCTACTCACCAAAGTAGGAGGTGGAACAATGTTTTGTATAGTATGTTATGCCAATTGAGCTTGATGTTCCCTGTGGCTATGAAGACCAGCCTTTTAATCACTGCTTTTATTGTAATTTTTCTCTATTGCAAAACTTTATGAAATAGGTATTTGTTACTCTGTTTTATGGTTTAGATAATTCAGGATCACAATAGGTAAATTGCCTTATGTCATGAAACTGATAAAGGAAGAATCGAGAGTCTCTCCCACTTCATCTTAACTGTAGCTTTTCTGATGATGGGACCTCTACAAATGTAAAACCTAATGTCTTTTAATGATCTTGCGCCTTTTCTCTCCAAAGATTCCACTATAACAGGGTATATCTATAGAAAAATGTTTTCCTAATTTTTGACATTTGTTTTAAAGTGTTTTAATAATGATGATAATAAAAATGTGATTTTATTACCTTAGATTTACTTTTTATGATGGGCCTCCTTTTGCAACTGGACTGCCTCACTATGGACATATACTTGCAGGGACAATTAAAGACATAGTTACAAGATACGCTCATCAGAGTGGATTTCATGTTGATAGAAGATTTGGATGGGATTGTCATGGCTTACCTGTGGTATGTTTGAGTATCTAGTCTTACATTACTTTTCTTCTAATTCATTTCTAAAATAATTTCATTTATACATCATTTCCTGAGAACTAACTTTTTAAGACTTTTAATATTTAGAATTGCTGAGGTGTAGTTACTCCATTGGACAAAGATGATAGTAGTGTAATCACAATTTTTCAGGAATATGAAATTGATAAGACACTGGGAATCAGAGGACCAGAGGATGTGGCCAGTATGGGAATTGCGGAGTATAATAGTCAATGCCGAGCAATTGTGATGAGATATTCTACTGAGTGGAAGGTACACTGGGTTATTTTCAATAGAATGAATAAAAACTGCATTTAAATGGGAGTTTTTTAATGGAAGTTGAAATGGTGTAATTATCCAAAAGCAGAAATTAACGTACAATACGAAGGAGCTTATTGAAATTTTACTAGTTGTCCTACTCATTTTTATTTCTTGTCTAGGTTCTATTCTAAGATCACATACTGCATTTCATTGTCATGTTTCCTTAGTCTTTTCCAATCTGGGATGTTCCCTTAGTCTTTCTTTATCTTTCATGACTTTTTTAATTTTGAAGACTACAAACCAGTTATTCTGTAGAATGTTCCTCAATGTCTGATATTTCCTTTTGACTCAGTGTAAGTTAATGCATTTTTAAAAAAGAATGCCTCAGAAATGATTTTGTGTCATTATCAGTGTATCATGTCAGGAGTCATGTTGCTGTATCTCTGGTGATACTAACTTTGTTTGGCAGGAGAGATGTCTGCCAAATTTCTCCATTGTAAAGTTTCAGTTTTTCCCTTTGTAATTAATAAGTACCCTGGAGGAAATTCTTCTCAATAACTTTAGTATCCATTGATGATTCCTGCCAGCAACATTTAAGCTATGGGGTTTGCCAAATAGAGGTTTTAATAGCAGACTTTTGTAAAGGAATATTTATACTTGTAAATAGTATCATTTGCATATAGGACAAATGCCAAGAAAACATGTTCTTAACCTTACATAGTATATTTTCAAAATAATTACACTTGAACCATTTACTGTTCTGTTTTCCTAAAATAATTGTATGTGATGATAATAGAAATAGAAAATATGATTTGGTGTGTAATAACCAATAAAATTGCCTAATAATACGCTAATATTTATTTTTAAAGTCTACTATAACCAGACTTGGCCGGTGGATTGACTTTGACAATGACTACAAAACTCTGTATCCACAATTCATGGAGTCTGTTTGGTAAGTTTATTTGAAATTATTAACATGGTGAGTATCTTGCTGTATTGATACTGGTCAATAGAGAGGTGCTCTAGCATGAATCAATTTGTAAGAAGTTTTTGCATCTGGAGAGATAATAGAGTATGCATATATTCTGTAGTATGTAATGGCTCCAGCAGGTTGAGTCGCAACTTGTGATCAAATACATAAGTATTTCTGCATATAAATATAAATATTTACATTAAGAAATAAAAAAGTTATATAAATTGCTTAATATCACTCAAAGCTTCCTTTTTTTTTTCGGTCATTAGGTTTCTTCCAAATTCAAGGAAAATGAGTTGTCAGAAGTATTTGTTTTGTTTTTTTTTCCTAAATGAATTGAGTCTAAAAGTTTTGTACTTGAATTTAATATATAGACATTACATAGTGAGACATTATATAGTGCCTTGGCTGTTTTACAATACTTTTCAAAATGAAATTTTATTTTTTTTACTATCATGAGACAACTGTAGCAATATTCGTCTTGATAGTTGGTTTACCTTGGACACTGTGCTCTATTCTGAAAATTATTATTTAGGATTAATGAACCAATACTATTAATATGGTTGTAAAACTCCTATGTACACAACTTGGCCAGCTTTGAAGAAGTTCTAATTTTATTAAATCATGCATAAAAGTACAGGTGTTGCAGTGTTGTATTGTAAGGTAACACCTTTTTTGTAGGGCCTTATTACAGCTTTTACTACCTACTTCTATTCCTGTTCACATTTCTGTTAGTGAAAGTCTGTTGTACTTGCTTGATCTATTTTCCCTTGCCTTTGTGGAGCCAGTGCTAGATACCTTGGGATGGATCTACAGACCATCTGACTCTGACATTGCCTTTGTGGAAGAATGTGTAGTCCCATGTACCCAAGGGTGGGAAGCTGATCATATTTTCTGATATACTAGAGACTTTGGATGTTGTTCTTGTTGTTAGGTGCCATCGAGTTGGACCTGACTCATAGTGACCCCCTGCTTGGGTTTCTGGGCAGTATCACTACGGAACTAGATCGTCCCATCTTCCTTCTGAGGAGTGGCTGATGGGTTTGAACCACCAGCCTTCTGGTTAGCAGTCAGGTGCCTTGGGCACTATACTACCAGAGCACCCAAAAGACTTTGCATGGGGACTCCCAATTCACTTAGCAACTGGAGTTCATGTGATTAGAGTATCTTAAAAACCACGTTTTGTGTTAAACATCTGAAAAAGAAGGTTCTATTTATACTGTGGATCAGTAATACTGAGCATATAATGTGGCTTGGACTGCTAAGAGAGTGATTTTTTAGTTTTAATGATAACACTCAACCAAACTCCTGTCAATTCAGATAAGACTCATAGCGACACGTCCTTGGGTTTCCGAGGCTGTATCACTATGGAAATAGATTGCCCAGTCTTCCTTCCAAAATGATAGCATTAAATAGTACTTAATTTACATATAAAACATGGCTAAAATCAGAAGGAAAACAGTTTTATAGTCTCTTGATATTAGAACATTTAATTATTCCTGAAGAACTTACTGACAATATAAATGAGACACATAAACTGAATATAAAAAATAGTAGGATACCTTTTAGTAATAACGGTTCATGTTTAGATTAGTTTATACTCTTGGGCATATAGATTACTTCCATATGAATTTTTCCCATATGATCCAGACAGTCCTTTATATTGGTTAGGACACAGTTTGAGGTGAAGGCAGGTGGTTGTGATTTGCTTAAGATCACACAGCTAATTTTTTTTTTTTAGGATTTGGGTGAAGATTTACAGAGTAAATTCACTTTTCATACAGCAGTTCACATATACTTTGTCTCATGTCATTGACCAAAATTTACAATGCAACAGCTCCCCTCCCACTTCCTCCCCATAGTTACCTCCTCTCAGTGTCCATCCCTCCATGCACTCCTGCCCCCTGAGCTGTCTACCTGTGCATAAGCAGCCCTTCTTTCTCCCATGATTGTTCTCTCCAGGGCGTGTGTCTACTTGAGGTAAATGTTTAACTCACATGCCTGTACTTTGTTTGGCTGGAAACCACAGTTGTGGGTTCAATTCCAGACCTGAAGGGCAGCTAGGGGCCATAGTCTCAGTGGTTACACCAGGCTCCATTGGACCAGCAAACCTGGTCCCCACCTTCTTTTTTTTTTTTTTTTTGCCTCCAAATGATTTTGAGTTTTGTTCCACATTGTTTTCCCTCTTTATGCAAGATCTCCCACATCCCTTCCAAGTGGATGGCAGTGGTAGCTGGGCACCATCTAGTTCTTCTGGTCTCATAGTTGTATAGGTTCACTTTTAAAATCGTAGCTAATTTTACAATTTTAGGCTTGACACTGGGTCTGTGACATTAAATCTAACATTTTTCCTGTAGTCTTCTGTGAATGTCCTTGCATGAAAAGATATAATTTAAGAATGACTTTCACCTTGGGAAATTTGTTTGAAAACATCACTGTTTTAGCTTTACAATACAGTCAAACTAATGAACATTGTTTCTTAAAAATGTTATTAAATAAATATTACCAAAATTCATTCTGCCAGGCTCATAGTAACTGGGATACAAAGAAAAATTAAATAAAAGCAGAATTAGATAAGGGTTCCTATCAATGTGTTCTGGTATCCAACTGGAAGAGATGAATAATCATCACAGGAGAAGGCTGGGGTGATTGCCACCATTTACATTTGTAGTCTCTTGTTACATTTAGCTTAATGCAACACATTTAAATGGTTAGTACAAATTTTATGATCATAGGAGAGATATCTGGTCCTAAATCTAGTAGTTGCATATTTTGCGATTGTACTTGTTAAATTGCTTTTGTAAAATTGCCTGTTGTAATGAAATACAAACAGTGCTCCAAGAAAAGTGTTTAAAGGAAAAAACTTGGAAATCCCAACCGTAGTTATCATATTGATGAAAATCTGTTTTCTCAGCATCTCTAAAACATGTAAATATGTATACTGATGTATGTATATGGTTTACTTAAATGATATTTCACTGTACAACATGGTCTATCAATTGCTTTTCTCAGTCAGCATGGTATCACGAATATCATTCTGTGTCAGCAAATATTAGTACTTTAAATGTATATATAATGTCCCATTGTACTGATATGTTGTTATTTACCGACTGGTCTTCCTCTGAGAGTTAGATACCTTGTTCAAACCCACCTCCCATTGTAAACAACTACTTTATATTTTAGGTCTGTCTTTTTTTATTGTTGTACTTTACCAGGTAGAAAGTAGAAACAAGTTGGTGTAAATGTTTGTAGAAGCAGAATATTGGTTATGTAATTGTTGAAAATGCTGTCTCTTTACTTGTTAGGTGGGTTTTCAAACAACTCTATGATAAAGGCCTTGTTTATAGAGGTGTGAAAGTCATGCCCTTTTCCACAGCATGCAATACTCCACTTTCCAACTTTGAATCTCACCAAAATTACAAGGTATGTGAAATGCTGATTTGTCATTTTACATTTGAATTTTGGATCTTCAGTGACTGTGGTTAGTACTGACAAGGGGTTCCCAATGTGGAAGCTTCACATGCATCATTTAATTTGGCCGGTTTTTATCTGGGGCTGATAATGTTACCAGTCACAGTACCTAGGCTCTGTTAAGGTGAAAAATGATGGATTTTATTCCAATGGGATTAGTGAATGATATTTTTTAGTGTGATAGGTTTTCCTTGTCTTGACCATATTTTTGTGTCTCTCTCTTAGGTTGTTAACATGTCTAGCTTTGTTATATTTCTCTCCAATCACTGTGATTTGATGCTTTATCTGGTACCTTGCATATCATTTTTTTTTTTTTTTTTTAGTTGTGAGTTGGGTGAAAATTTACAGAGCAAATTCACTTTCCATACAACAGTTCACATACACTTTGTCTCATTACATTGACCACAATTTACCACAATGTACCAGCTCCCTTCCCACTTCCTCCTGATAGTTACTTATTCCCTATGTCTATCCCTCCATGCACTCCTGCCCCCTGAGCTGTCTACCTGTGCATAAGCAGCCCTTCTTTCTCCCATGATTGTTCTCTCCAAGGAGTGTCTCTACCTCAGGTAAATGTTCAAATCATATGCCTGCCTTTTGTTTGATTGGAAGCCACAGGTGTGGGTTTAGTTGCAGACCTGAAGGGCGGCTAGGGGCCATAGTCTCAATGGTTCCACTAGGCTTCTATCAGATCAGCAAACCTGGTCCCCCCTTTTTTTTCTCCAAATGATTTTGAGTTTTGTTCCACATTGTTCTCTCTCTCTATCCAAGATCTCCTACATAGATCCCCTTCTAAGTGGTTGACAGTGGTCGCCGGGCACCATCTATTTCTTCTGGTCTCATAGTCGTATAGGCTGCAGATCTCATGGTGTACCGGTCACTAGGACTAATTGTTCCCATGAACTTTTGGTTTTCTTCATTCTTCTTTGCTCTAGATGAGGAGAGACCCATTGTTGCATCTAGATGGCAGCTTGCAAGCTTTTAAGATCCCAGTCGATGCTTGCCAAAGTAGGAGGTGGAACAATGTTTTGTGTACTGTATTACGCCAATTGAGGTTAATATCCCCTAGAAATATGGTATGGGGCTCGGAACTATGGTTGCAAGCCCACAGGTTCAACTACTTGGTCCCTCTGGGTAGCTGGCTGTGACCAAGCAGTGACTACAACTTTGCCCCTTGTCAGCTCTACTGTATGCCTGGAAATTCAGATCATACACATAAACTTATAGGACCATTGTCTGCCAACCCTATACATGTTCTTGGTACACTCCCCACTTCATAGACATACCTACTAGTTCAGAATGTCCACCCATCTATCCACCCATATACCTATGTTTGCCTTCACTGACAGAGCAGTACTGAATGTGCAAAAGGGTTCATCATTTTTTTTTAAATTGTGATCTGAACATTTACAGAGCAAATTTACTTTCCATACAGCAGTTCACGTGTACTTTGTCTCATGTCATTGACCACAGTTTACCACAATGTAACAGCTCCCTTCCCACTTCCTCCCCATAGTTACCTCTTCCCACTGTCCATCCCTCCATACACTCCTGCCCCCTGACCTGTCTCCCTGTGCATAAGCAGCAAAAGGGTTAATCTTTGTTGTCTGTACCTCCCATGTACCTCTCCATGTCTTTCTCTTCCTCACTGCCACTA
This sequence comes from Orycteropus afer afer, assembly GCF_000298275.1. Taxonomy (NCBI): domain Eukaryota; kingdom Metazoa; phylum Chordata; class Mammalia; order Tubulidentata; family Orycteropodidae; genus Orycteropus; species Orycteropus afer. Next base: position 1,048,014 of record NW_006921955.1, on the reverse strand, counting down.
TATTGATCCACTCACATTTGGTACATTGCCCTTCTCTTCACCCAAATCACCACTTATCTCTATCTATCTAATATTGTTCCCTCCCCGGCCCTCCCACCCCTGGTAACCAACAAAGAAAATTTCCTTCCATAGGTAAACCTTTCCTTGACTTTTACAATAACAGACTAATAACAATATTTGTCCTGTGATTGACTTATTTCACTCGGCATAATGTCCTCCAAGTTCATCTGCGTTATGTGGTGTTTTGCAGATTCTGGGTTATTCTTTAGCATTGCATAGTATTCCATTGTGTGTATGTACCAGAGGGTGGTTATCCATTCCTCAGTTGATGGACACCTAGGTTGTTTCCATCTTTTGGCTATTGTAAATAGTGCTGAGATGAACATGGGTGTGCATACAACGGTTCTTGTCATGGCTCTCACTTCTTTAGGATACATACCTAGTCACGGAATGGATGGGTCAAATGGTTTTTCTAATTCCAACTTTTTAAGGAATCGCCATACTGCTTTCCACAATGGTTGTACCATTTTCAGTCCCACCAGCAGTGTATGAGAGTCCCAATCTCTCCACATCCTCACCAGCTTTTGTTACTGTTTGTCTTGAACTTTGCTACTAGTGCTGGAACAAGATGGTATCTCATTGTTCTTTTGATTTGCATGTCTCTAATAGCTAATGATCGTGAGCATTTCTTCATATGTTTGTTGGCTGCTTTAATATCCTCTTTGGTGAAGTGTCAGTTCATGTCTTCTGCCCATTTTTAAATTGCATTGTTTTTCTTTTTGTTATTGAGGTGTTGGAGTTTTCTGTAAATTCTAGAGATAAGTCCCTTGTGAGATATGTCATTACCAGATATTTTTTCCCAATCTATAGGTTCTCTTTTGACTCTTTTGTAAAAGTCTTTGGAAGCACATAAAAATTTAATTTTGAGAAGATCCCAATCATCTGGTTTCTCTTCTGCTGTTTGTGCATCTTAAGTTATACTTGACAGTCTATTTATGCCATATGTTAGGGCCCTTAAATTTGCCCCTAGTTTTTCCTTGAGGAACTCCATAGTTTGAGGTTTCATATTTAAGTCTTTGATCCATCTGGAATTAGTTTTTGTATATGGTGTGAGGTACGGATCTTGTTTCATTTTTTGGCAAATGAATATCCAGTGTTGCTGGCACCATTTATTAAACAAACATTCTTTTCCCCATGTAATGGATTTCTGCCCTTTGTCCAAGATCAGCTGACCAAAGGTTGATGGATCTATTTCTGGGTTCTCAATTCTATTCCATAGGTCTATGTGGCTGTATAGTAGGTTTTGAGATGTGGCAATGTGAGACCTCCTCCTTTGTTCTTCTTATTCAATAGTGCTTTGCCTTGTCCAGGGTATCTTTCCTTTCCATATAAAGTTAATGATTGGTTTTTCCATATCCCTAAAGAATGTTGATGAGATCTGGATTGGGATTGCATTGAATGTATAGATTACTTTGGGTAGTATTGACATTTTCACAATGTTCAATCTTCCTATCCATGAGCATGGGATGTTCTTCCATTTATGTAGATCTCTTATGGTTTCTTGAAGTATCTTGAAGTAGTTTTTTATAGTTTTCTTTTTATAGGTCTTTTATGTCCCTGGTAATATTTATTCCCAAGTATTTTATTTTTTTGGTAACCTTGTATATCATTTGTTTCTTAAAGTATTTTGAAGAAAATGTAATTTTGGAATGGTGAACAGCACGTACTTTTCTCTGATGAAGTGGAATAACTTGCTGCCGTTTCTATGACAGAGTTATTTAGAGGTGTCTGATGTACACAGTGTACATTGCTTTACCTGACCTAAACAAAGAGTAATAGGGAGTAAGTTTTCTGTTGTCACATGTTTGAGATTTTATTTCATCCTCTTTGCTTTTAAAGAATATTGACTTAGATCGAATTCTTTTTTCATGGCTCAGGCTCAAACATTATATTTGTAAAACTTGCATTTCTAAAGCAGTTTTTGTTTTATGGAATGTTCTCACATATGCATTTGCTCTTTGCACATCTTTGTGAGGTTGTTGTTAAGTGCCATTGATTCGATTCCAATTCCTGTTGACCCTAGGTACAACAGAACAAAACACTCCCCAGTCCGATGCCATCTTCACAATTTTTGATGTGTTTGATTGTTTTGTTGCAGCCACTGTGTCAGTCCATCTCATTGAGGGGCTTCCTCTTTTTTGTTCACCTTCTACTTTACCCAACACGACACCCTTCTCCAGGGTGGTCATCCTTCCCAGTAATAACATGTCCAAAGTGTATGAAGTGAAGTCTTAACATCCTCGTTTCTATGGTGCATTCTGGCTGTATTTCTTCCAAGACAGACTTGTTTATTCTTCTGGGAGTCCATGGTATATTAAGTATTCACCAACATATGGATTCATAGAGGCAATTAATACAATGACTTGATCACACCCTCATAAAAAATCCCACTGCCATCAAGTTGATCCTGACTCGGAGCAACCCCCATTGGGTTTCCGAGGTGGTATATCTTTGTAGAAGTAGATTTCCTCATCTTCCTTCCATGGAGTGGCTGGTGGGTTTGAACTGCCAACCTTTTGGTTAGCAGTCAAATGCCTTAAGCACTGCACCACCAAAGCTTTTTTCATGGAGCTTCAGATTTCCTTTTGCATCAGATTTGCCTTAGCAATTCGTCCTTTGATTTCTTGACTTTTTGTTTGTGTGGGCATTGAATGTAGATCCAATTAAAACTACTGGACAACATCAGTATTTTCCGTTTATCATGATGATGCTTATTGGTTCAGTTGTGAGGATTTTCTGCTGCAAACGACCACTTTAAAGTGTTGAAGAGCAAAAGTTTCACTTGGAACATTACAGTGTACCTGAGCCAAACCATGGTGTCTTCAGTAGCCTCTTACGTATCTGAGTGCTCTGAACAATGAATAAGGGAGACTACAGAAGAACTGATGCATTTAAAGTAGGGTGTTGTTAAAGAATATTGAGTGTACCATGATTTGCTAGAAGAACAAACAAATATGCCTTGGAGGAAATACAGCTGTAGTTGTAATGCTCTGTAGTAGGAAAAATGTCTAGATTTTGTTTCTCATGCTTTGCTCATGTTGTCAGAAGGGATCAGTCCCTGGAAGAGGATATGCTTGGTAAAAGAGATGGTCACCAGAAAAGGGGAAGACCCTCAACGAGATGGTTTGACACAGTGTCTGTGATGATGGGCTCAAGCATGGACTTAGTATAAGATAGATCATTGTAATAGTAAAATCTCCATTGTATGTCTGAGCCCCCCCCCCCTTTTTTTTTTTTTTGGGTGAAAGTTTACAGAGCCCTTTTTTTTTTTTTTTTTTTTTAAGAATAATGTTCTGGAAAGAGCATGAGATTGATTGATTAGCTGACTGATTTTTTTTTTCCCCTATGAACATTTTATTGTGGTTTAGGTGAAAGTTTGCAAAGCAAATTAGTTTGTACATAGACTGTTTGGTGGCATCAGTTAAAATCCTTTCAGTGCGTCAGCACTTTGCCCACTTCGACTCTACAGTGCAGCACAACACACTGCCATCGATTTGGATCTGACTCATAGTGACCGCATCTTGGGTTTCCAAGGTGGTATCACTATGGAAGTAGATTGCCCAACCTTCCTTCTCAGGACTGGCTGATCAGTTTGAGCTGTGAGCCTTCTGGTTAGCGGTCAAATGCCTTAGGCAGTTTGCCACCAGAGCTCCCCTGTGTTCCCCATTTCCATCCACCCAGTGTTCCTGCCTCTTCATGTCTTCTGAATTTCACTTTTGGGAAAATGGTGCTCTTTAGGTCTTGATTAGTTGAATGTTCTGAGGAGAATATTCCTCATGAATGTTACTGTTTACTCTATAGGCCTACCTATTATTTGACTATAAGATTGTCTATGGATTTGGTTCAGTTCTAAGTTTAATAGGCTTCTAAGGGATGTAGTCTCGAGTTCCACCAGTCTCTAATCTGACCAGTAAGTCTGTTCTTTTTTTTATGAATGTGAATTTTCTTCTACATTTTTCTCTCACTCTGTCTGGGACCTTCTTTATCATCCCAGTCAGAGCTATGGGTAGCATAGCTGACCAAAACCCAAAAAACACAAATGCACTACCGTGGAGTCAGATCCCACTCATAGTGATGCCTCCTTGGGTTTCCGAGGCAGTATCACTAAGAAAGTAGATTGCCCAACCTTCCTTCCGAGGAGTGGCTGGTAGGTTTCAACATCACAAAATGGAGAACAGTGGCTAGAAGGGTCATATTAAGCAGTTCATTGCACTACACTGTACCCCCTGTGTATTCTGTTACATACATGAATATATTTGCACCATATGTCAATTGATGTAGGTATCTACCACTAAGGAGCTCTGGTAGCATAATGCCTAAGACACTTGTCTGTTAAGCACAAGGCAAGTAGTTCAAATGCACCAGCCAGTCCTCGGAAGAAAGATTGTGCAATCTACTTCCGTAGTGATACTGCCTTGGAAACCCCAGGAGGGGTCGCTATGAGTTGGGTCCGACTCGACGGCACATAACAACATATATGCGTGTGGTCATTCTTCAATATGCTATCCTACATCTGTTCATTTATCTACCTATACATCCACTCATATATTGTTGTTTGTTATTATTGCTAGTGTAAGATTGTATCCACTTCCTCTTGATACATTACTGTGTGTGTGTGTGTGTGTGTGAGTGTGACATTTAGGTGAAAGTTTACAGACCAAGTTCATTTTCTGTACAACAGTTCACATACACTTTGTCTCATGACATTGACTGCAATTTACCACAATGCAACAGCTCCCATCCCACTTCCTCCCAATAGTTAACTCTTCCCTATGACTTTCCCTCCATGCACTCTTGCCCCCTGAGCTGTCTCCCTCTGTGCAAACAGTCCTTCTTTCTTCCATGATTGTTCTCTCCAAGAAGTATATCTGCCTCAGGTAAATGTTCAACTCATATGCCTGTCTTTTGTTTGAGTGGAAGCCACAGGTGTGGGTTCAGTTGCAGACCTGAACAGCAGCTAGGAGCCATAGTCTCATTGGTTCCACCAGGCTCTGTCAGACGAGCAAACCTGGTCCTTTTTTTTCCCCAAAATTGAAACATTATTTTTAAAAATCACCATTTATCTTAAAATGTTTTATATTTGTGACTACTAAAATAACCATTAAAATGTGTTTCAGTATTTTAAAAATATATTTAGAATTTTATTCTTTGTCTTTTCTTTTTATAATTTTTGTTTGCTTAAACTTTTAAAATTTTTTTACATTGCTTTTAAGAGACATGAAGCTAGGCATGGGAAGTGAGGGGGATTTCTATTAAAGTCTTGTTATAAAACTGGAAAAGAAATTTTTCTAAAGGATTGTTGAAAACTTAGAGTAGTCTACAAATTGATTGCTTTTATTCCTGGCAGTCAGTTCTTTTCCCTTTGATGTCTATTATACATTTTGTAAAATAGTGCTTTACCTCAATTTATTTCAGGATGTTCAAGATCCTTCAATATTTGTAACTTTCCCATTGGAGGAAGATGAAAATGTATCTTTAGTTGCTTGGACAACTACTCCATGGACTCTGCCTAGTAACCTTGCCCTCTGTGTTAATCCTGATATGCAGTATGTGAAGATTAAGGGTAAGCATGAGTCTGGGTACTTAGGATTGATACGTATCAGATACTTTCTTAAAATTTTAAAATTATGAACGTGTACATTTCTTTTTGGAATAAAAAATCTTTGAAAAATATTTGACTTAATCAGAAAAATAAGCTCTAAAAAACTTGTTTCATTTCTCATTGGAAAAGTAACACAAAAAATAGTACAGAGATGTAAAAACCAGGAAGAACAGTTTACTTATAATTTGTAGTTTGCAATGTGCTTTATACATCATGCGCCTGTTAACAGATAAAGAATTGAAAATTGTGATTGATGTGGTGTCACTTTCTTACTAGATTGGTCCCAGAACTTGAGCACTTTGTGCTTTTCTGATATTTCCTGGACAGAGTTAGCATATTCTCAAATTAGGCCCTTTCCATAAAGATTTATATGAAAAAACATTGTTATTTTTTTTTATTTTCTTATTTTTAATTATGATTTGGGTGAAAGTTTACAGAGCAAATTCAATTTCTATATAACAGTTTACACACACGTTGTCTCATGACAATGACTACAGTTTACCCCAGTGCAAGAGCTCCCCTTGCACTTCAGATAGTTACCTCTACACTGTGTCTATACCTCCATGCTCTAGACCTGAAGGGAAGCTAGGGACCATAGTCTCAGTGGTTCCACCATGCTCTATTAGACCAGCAAACCTTTTTTTCCCCAAATGATTTTGAGTTTTGTTCCACATTGTTCTCCTTCTCTATTCAGGATCTCCTCCAGAGATCCCACTCTGAGTGGTTGACAGTGGTAGCTGGCAATATCTAGTTCCTCTGGTTTCATAGTCATATAGGCTGGGGATTGCATGGTGTATTGGTCACGAGGACTAATTGATTCCATGAGTCTTTGGTTTTCTTCAATCTTCTTTGCTCTGGATGAGGAGAGACCCATCGTTGCATCTAGGTGGCTGCTTGCAAGCTCTTAAGATAGTAGTCGCTACTTGCCAAAGTAGGAGGTAGAACAATGTCTTGTGTAGTACGTTATGCCAGTTGAGCTTGATGTCCCCTGTGACTATGGTCCCAAGCCCACAAGTTCAACTGCTCGCTCCCTCTGGGTAGCTGGCTGTGACCAAGAAGTGACTACAACCTTGTCCCTTGTCAGCTCTACTATACCCCTGGGAATTCTTACAGAACATACAAATACACTTGTAGTACCATGGCCTGCCACCCTCACACATAGTCCCAGGCACACTCCCTGTGGCATAGACTTACCTACTAGTTCAGCCTGTCCTCCCATGTATCCACCCGTATACCCATATTTGCCTTCATGCGATACTGTATGTGCAGAAGGGTTCATCATTGTTGTCTACACCTCCCATGTACCGCTCTATATCTTCCTCTTCCTCTTCCTCAATGCCACCATGTTGATTACTCACATTTGGTACATTGCTCCTCTCTTCACCCAAATCAGTACTTATCTCTACCTATCTAACAGTGTTTCCTCCCCTCTGTTCCTACCCCTGGTAACCAACAAAGAAAATTTCCTTCCATATATAAACTGTTCCTTGACTTTTACAATAAAGGTCTAATACAATATTAGTCCTTCTGTGATTGACTTATTTCACTCAGCATAATGTCCTCCACATTCATCCCCATTATGCAGTGCTTTGCAGATTCTGCATTATTCTTTAGCATTGCATAGTAGTCCACTGTGTTTATGTGCCATAGTTTCATTATGGATTCTGCAGTTGATGGACACCTATGTTGTTTCCATTTTTTGGCTATTGTAAATAGTGCTGAGATGAACATGGGTGTGCATACGTCTGTTCTTGTCATAGCTCTCACTTCTTTAGTATACATACCTAGTCATGGAATGGCTGGGTCAAATGGTATTTTTAATTCCAACTTTTGAAGGAATTGCCATATTGCTTTCCACAGTGGTTGTACCATTTTACAGTCCCACCAGCAGTGTAGGAGAGTCCCAATCTCTCCGCATCCTCGCCAGCATTTGTTATTTTCTGTCTTGTTGAACTTTGCTACTACTGCTTGGGCAAGATGGTATCTCATTGTTGTTTTGATTTGCACCTCTCTAATGGTTAACGATCGTGAGCATTTCTTCTTATGTTTGTTGGCTGCCTGAATATCCTCTTGGGTGAAGTTCTATTCATGTCTTCCGCCCATTTTTAAATTGAATTATTTTTCTTTTTGTTTTTGAGGTGTTGGCAGTTTTCTATAAATTCAAGAGATAAGTCCCTTGTCAGATATGTCATTGGTGAATATTCTTTCACAGTCTTTAGGGTGTCTTTTGAATATTTTAGTGAAGTCTTTGGAAGCACATAAAAATTTAATTTTGAGAAGGTCCCATTCATCTAGTTTCTTTTCTGCAGTTTGTGCATTTTGAGTATGCTTGATAGTCTTTATGCCATATATTAGGGCCCCTAAATTTGCCCCTAATTTTTCCTTGAGCAACTCTATAATTTGAGGTTTCACATTTAAGTCTTTGATCCATCTGGAGTTAGTTTTTGTGTCTGGTGTAAGGTACACATCTTGTTTCATTTTTCTGCAAGTGGATATCCAGTTTTGCCAGCATCAGTTATTAAACAAACATTCTCTTACCCATGTAATGGATTTCTGCTCTTTGTCATAGATCAGCTGACCATAGGTCAGTGGATCTATTTCTGGGTTCTCAATTCTATTCCTTTGATTTATGTATCTATCATTATACCAATACCAGGTATTTTTGACTACTGTGGCTACGTAGTAGGTACTGAGATCTGGCATTGTGAGACCTCCTACTTTGTTGTTCTTCAGTAGTGCTTTGCTTATCTGGGGTCTCTTTCCTTTCCAAATAAAGTTAATGATTGGTTTTACCATATCCTTAAAAAATGTTGATGGGATCTTAATTGGGATCTCATCAAATGTATAGGTTGCTTTGGGTAGAATTGACATTTTGACAATGTCCAATCTTCTTGTCCATGAGCATTGGATGTTCTTCCATTTATGTAGATTTCTTATGGTTTCTTGAAGTAATGTTTTATAGTTTTCTTTGTATAAGTCTTGTATCCCTGGTATGATTTATTCCGAGGTATTTTATTTTTTTGGTATGTATTGTAAATGGTATTGATTTCCTTATTTCCTTTTCAGCAATCTCTTTGCTGGTGTAGAAGAATCCAACTGAGTTTTGGATGTTTATCTTGTATCCTGCCACAATGCTAAGTCTCTCAGTTCCAGTAGATTTTTGACTAAGTCTCTTGGGTTTTCTATGTATCTATCATATAATCAGCAAATAGAGGTAGTTTGACTTCTTTACCAATTTGGATGCCTTTGATTTCCCTTTCTTTCCTTATTGCCCTGGGTTTGACTTCCAATAAAATGCTGAGTGGAAGTGGTGATCGAGTGGGTGGGCGGGGCACCCAGGCTCCGTCGGAGCACACAGGCTGGGATGGAGTTCCTGCCAGCCTAGAAGGTGGGTGGGAGAGAGAGATGGCCGCACCTCTGTTCACCAGGAGGGTGTGGGGTATAAGAGTAAGAAGGAGAATGTCGTCCCTTTCTAGTAGTCCGTGTGTCTGGGATGTCTTTGTGGTTCCCAGCAAGCAGAGCCTATTCTTAAGTCCCTGGAACCTGGGAGAACGCTGTCGCTTCTAAATATACAAAATGGTGAAGCCGCTTGTAAACATTCAAAACAACTGCACCCTCCAGATAGGCAAAAGTCCACAGCTCAGCCCGTGTTCCTCTTCTCTGCTTCCCCTTTTCTTCCCCAGCCACGAGAGCAGTCCTCCGTGCAGTCCCTGGATAGCAGGGGTGATTTTTAGGTTTATTCTTAGGTCCTACCACCACTAGGCAATATCCGAGCTGTTTGTGCCCTCAAGATTGCTGCCAGACCGCAGGTCCATATGTCTCCTTTTTTGGTATTTTCATGCAAATTCTTCTGCTAGTTGGAGTTTAGTCTACTTGTATATCCTTCCTTTCAAACCTCAGGGGTCCAGGATTATCTTCTGTATCTGTTAATTGGTTCCCCTTTTCTTTGTTGAAGAGGGTTTGTGCAGTCTTTCTGCTTATTCCGCCATCTAACCAGAGCTCCACTTTGTTACTTCAGTTTTTTATGGGCACGCGGGGAGGCGTGAAGCAGAAAAAAAAGAAAAAAAAAAAACAACCATAGAGAATAAAAGACTGCTTTACAAGAGTTACTTTGATCCACAAAAGCTTGTGTTGACAAGGAAAGAATACTAAGAAAAGAATGGGGAGCATTAAGGACCAGACAAAAAAGGAAAAAAGGAGGGATTTCTTTATATAGTTCTTTAGAAGTGTGTGGGTTCAGTGATATTTACTGGGAAAGAACTGGTGTCTGTCTGGGAGGCTGCGTTTAAGTTTTTGCAGTTGTTTCTCCAGTGCAGGTACAGTCCAGTCTTGACAAGATCCCCTTATGGTACAGTGGTGTGGTGTAGTAAATTACTTAGTGTGGCTTTTCTACCCATAAGTCTTTGTAAGCTTTGAGGTGGAATTTTCCATGAGCAACTGAGGAGTTCCTTATTGCTAAAGTTATACACCTGCGGTATTTCTGTTGCGTAGTGGCACAAAGCACTGTTCTGGGAAGTTCGCTTTCTCAGGTGCTTAGAATTCTTATGTTATGATTGGTTAGTTTGGCTACTCTGCCAGGCTCAAAAGGAGGTCTCCTAGAGGCAGAAGAAGTCTTTCTGACTGCTGGCTGAGAAGGTCGTGCTGCTGAAAGAAACACATTCCTGAGAGACATGGGCTGGTGAGAAAGAGATGCAAGAGACATACTTTCTGAGAGAGACACCGAGAGACATGCACTGCTGGGAGAGAGACTGTTGACTGAGAGACGATGGGTTGAGAGAGACTGATCATTGTTCTTGAACTTGAATTGTAGCCTGGTGCTTCCCTTTTAAACCCCATAATCTCTGAGTTCTGTGTGGCAACAGCAGCAAATTATCGAACCCAGCAAAAAGGTGGTGGGTGCTGTGGGAGGAATGGTTGGTGTAAGTGTTGATGAAAGGGCTAGAGGAGGCAGCATTTCTCGCCCCATTTCTGATCCCACAGGAATAGATTTTGGGCTGTTGAGGCTGATTCTGTCTAACTCCTGGGGGATCAGAGGAGGTCGGAAGATGTGGCCTCCCTGCCCATTTAGCAGTTGATGTCAGAAGCGGTGGGTTTCATTGCAGTGGCTTCAGGCTCATACAAGAATGCGACTTTTCAAAAGGAAGAAGGAAGGTGCCTGGGAAGTGAAACTTTGGATTCTTAGATGGTTACTTTGGTTGGTGTTACCTACTGAAAGATATAATTGATTCAGAGCCTAGGGCTTTTGGTTATACCCAGCCGAAGCCTAAGGCCATATACATAGAATGGGAAGGTTATCAAGGTTAAGAATGAACCTGGAGTGTCTTAAAAAGATTGTGTTTTGGATAATGTATTTATCTGAGTGTACTATGGATACTGCATATTCTCTTACATAGTTTGTTAGAAATGATTATGGGGCATGGATAATGGGGAGCATATAAGTCTGCCTTCAGCCAATACTTGATTGGATATTTTAAAAGGGGAAATAGAATTTTCCCAGAAGAAACACAGGCTTTTGTTTCAAACCCTGTGTGTAGAGTATAGGGGCCTTAGGTAGAAAACCTAAGTCCCATCCAGTACTACTGAGGGAAAAGAAGATTTGCATTTGAATAAAGACTTGAAGAGGAAAAAGTAATGACTGTTTGGCTTTTTGAGTTTCGAGCAAGCAGATTGGTTTTGGGTGCATTGAGACAAGAAAGTCATGGTCCTTGAGAGAAACCCCTTCCAGGACTGAAAGTTAAAGGAAGCCAGTGAGCAGTAGGCTTGTATGCTGCTCACTTTCCACCACCTAGGTCCACTTGAGTGGAAATGGGGGAAGTGCAACAAAGAAGTGGGCCGAGTTTGAAACTCCTCGACCTAGGCCATGGAGGCTAAGGATGAGAGGAAGGACTTGGCTGGTCTGAAATGCAAGGAGTTGTGAGCCTACAGGCATTGAAATAGTCCCTGAGGACTGAATATGTGAGAGAAGGTGCTGGCTGGTGTGAAGTGAAGGGGAAGAGTGTGACTCCCAAACTTGGCAGCTGGTACCCATGACCTAATTGGGATGGCTAAGGCTGAGCTGACCAGAACCTGACCAAACAAAGAGAAAGGTGTTAGACCCTGAGCTGGTGTTAAGTTGCTACAATTTGATGGCTTGTGTTGGGCTGGACTTTGCTTGTTGATGGATGCAGATGCCCAAAGTTTCCAAGTAGAACAGAAGATTTTTATTTTATTTTATTTTATTTTTTATTAGGATTTGGGTGAAGATTTACAGAGTAAATTCACTTTTCATACAGCAGTTCACATATACTTTGTCTCATGTCAT
>NW_006921955.1:1024586-1029161 GCF_000298275.1 Orycteropus afer afer | reverse complement strand
GATGTTGTTGTTATGTGCCGTTGAGTCAGACCTGACTCATAGTGACCCCTCCTTGGGTTTCCGAGGCAATATCACTACGGAAGTAGATTGCCACATCTTCCTTCCGAGGAGTGGCTGGTGAGTTTGAACCGCCAGCCTTCTGATTAGCAGTCAAGTGCCTTAGGCACTAAGCTACCAGAGCTCAAACTGGTTTGATCGGGATGGGCAAATTAGAAATTAGCTCTCTAAAATGTGGTGAGATAAAGGCAGGAAGTGGCTGGCTTACACACTTTCATGGGTGTAGTTATTCTTAACTGATTTTGAAGGGGATGTGAATTTTTGATGTATAAAAGGGATAATGGCTAGAAAAACCAGGGGGTGGCCTGCAGTGTAGTAAATTACTTAGTGTGGCTTTTCTACCGATAAGTCTTTGTAAACTCCATGGTGGAATTTGCCATGAGCAACTGAGGAGCTCTTGATTGCTAAAGTTATTGACCTGGGGATATTTCTGTTGAGCAGTGGCACAAAGCATTGTTCTAGGAAATTCGCTGTCTCTGAGGTGCTTAGAATTCTGATGTTATGATTGGTTAGTTTGGCCACTCTGCCAGGCTCAAATGGAGGCCACCTAGAGGCAGAGGAAATCTTTCTGATTGCTGGCTGAGAAGGACATGCTTCTGGAAGAAATGTACTCCCGAGAGACACAAGCTGCTGAGAAGGAGACAGAAGAGACATGCATTGCTGAGAGAGACATGCACTGCTGGAAGAGAGATTGTGAGAGACTGCTGACTGAGAGACAATGGGCTGAGAGAGACTGAGCATTGTTCCTGAACTGGAAGCCTGGTGCTTCCCTATTAAACCCCATTATCTATGAGTTCTGTGTGGCCACTGCAGCAAATCATTGAACCCAGCAAAAAGATGGTGGGTGCTGTGGGAAGAACGGTTTGTGTCAGGGTTTATGAAAGGACTAGAGGAAGGCAGCATGTCTGGCCTCACAGGAGTTGGCCTTTGGCTATTGATGGTGATTCTGTCTTCCTCTCTGGGGATTAGAGGATGTTGGAAGATGTGGCCTCCTTACCTCTTTGGCAAGTGGTCATTCTGGAACAAGCCTGACTGCCTTAGGAGCCATCTGACTGAGATTTCAAATACCCTTTTTTTCTACTTGTATTTTATTTTTGTGTTTAAGAGACCATACATCTTGAGTTTCATTCAGAAAATGTAGACTCTCCTTTTAAGAAGAAAGTTCTTGTGATGTCAGAGCTCAGTGAGTTGCAGCTTATTATAAGCAGTTTTTTAGTGAATTGCAAAGACCTTAGCAGTGATTCTTAGTTTCTTATTTTTCTTATAGTAAACTGAATATGTGACATGTTGTTAGTTGCTGTCAGGTCAATTCCAATTCCTGGCAACTTTGTTATATAGTAAACTGCTCCTTAATGTTTTCAAGACTGTGACTTTTTAGAAGCCATTTTCCTGGCCTGCCTTCTAAGACACCTCTGGGTAGGTTCAAACTGCCAGCCTTGTGGTTAGTAGTTAAGTGCTCCCAGAGATACATATAGTAAAAGGATATAAATTTCCCTATTGTTTATAGCAGGAGCTCTGATAGCATAGTGCCTAAGGCACTTGACTACTAACCAGAAGGCTGGCGGTTCAAACCCACCAGCCACTCCTTGGAAGGAAGATGGGGCAGTCTACTTCCATAGTGATACTGCCTCGGCAACCCATGGAGGGGTCGCTGTGAGTTGGGTCCAACTCAGCGGCACATAACAACTACACTTGTTTATAGGAGTGATAATTTGAAAACCATTTTTGCTGGAACTGTAACTTGTACCTCTACAAAATGAGTTACTTTAGAGCTATTTTAAAGAATAAAAAGTTTTGTTATGTGCTAATCAGTGGAAAAATGGTTATGTATATTAAATGAAAAAAAGTTGCAAAATATTCTGGAGTATTATCCCTGAACTATTCTTTAAAAAAAAAAAAGAATGTACATATATAAGGTTCTCTGGTGGTACAGTGGTTAACACATTTGGCTGTTATCTTTTCTATGTCTTAAAAGCAGTTTACTGTAGTGTTTTTTGCAGTATTCCTTTGTGAGTACTACACTCACTTGATGTGATATAAGAACTCACAGATAAAGCATACCTGATGATTATCTTTAGAGTAAGTGAAATTCTGAATATTACTGAAGTCCACCTTACCCTTGCTTTCATAGATACTGTCAAAGGAAAATTATTCATTTTAATGGAAGCCAGATTATCAGCCCTCTATAAAGGGGAGAATGACTATGAGATCCTTGAAACGTGAGTACACAGATTTGTCAGTGTGTATGTGTGCATGCACATATGCATGTGCTTAGCTTTAAAAAAAAGTTAAAAGCTATATTACCAAAAAGTTACATTTTTCATGTTTAGTTTTTAAGTACTCTGTTGTTCTCAATTGAATACATCATGTCAGCATTAGTAACTAAACAGTAGGTAAATCAGAGAAGAGTGATAGTGATTTGAAGTGGCTGCAGCTGATGTGATTTGATCATTTTTATTTAAATGTAAGTTGACCTTTCTTCTTCCTAGATTTCCTGGTGTCTATCTCAAAGGCAAGAAGTACAGGCCATTGTTTGACTACTTTGTGAAGGTAAGCTCAGGGTTTGCATCCTCAATGGCTTCTCACAATCCATTATTTGATAAATGGCACAATGTAATGAATATTTATATTTTCTTATTGGTTATTTTGTTTGTGTGAGTGTGCACGGATCCAAAAATCTATTTAAGTATTAACGAAATTAAAGTATAAGTTTAAAATAAGAGCAAAATGTGTGTGAAGCGAAATGGAGTTCATATAAAGGAAGTTGTTATAAGTCTTGGGTATAAGATTATAATCCACCCTCCATATATGTTCAATGGGGTTATTCCGCTAGATTAATTTTCATATCATTAGAAGTGAAACTTGGAATTAAAACCCAGTATAAAACATTTGGTTACTTTTCTTGCTTGGTTTGCCATGGAACCAGAATTTGGTTAATGCAGTTGAACTCTTGAAAGTTGGATTCCAACCAGTGTCTCACATCTATCTCTTATGTACCTTGTTTTCCATTTTTCTTATCTGAAATATTACAGTAGTATCTGAGTTAATGGTCTCATACTTCCTTTTTTCTTACTGCTGCCAGGTGGATTCTCTTCCGCTCTGACCTCTCCTAATCCCCTCTTTGACCCTCAGTTATTTGCTGTGTGTGGTGAATTGCTTGATGTAGCCCTTCTAGCCATTGTCCTCCATTTTGTGATGTATTGTAAATCCTAATTATCCATGCCTGTTTAAGGTGGTGTGGTAGTTAAGGTCGTGTGTCAACTCAGCTCGGCAGCTGGTAGTATCATACCCTATGATGACTGGCAGTCCACTCAGTGGTGGGATTTGCTGTGATTAACTGCAGAGCTGCTGATTGTTAAAGTCATCCGCTTGGGTTATTTCTGTTGGAGCAGCACAAGTGGGATATATCTTGAGTCCCATTTTGCTGGAGGGTATAACTCAAATCACCACCCTTAGCTTCCTTGAGGGTATGCCTATGAATCTTCTGGGAAGGTTCACCCTCTTGCTCCAGTTCTGTGTTTTGGCTCATCATCATCTCACCCCTGCATTTGGGACAGCAGCCATCATCTGATTGCTGATTGAGATTCGTCAAACCCCAAGAATTGGGAGGATCCTCAAGACATACTTACAGACCTGGGACTTGCCAGCCTGCAAGCCTCCACCACCAGTATGTGAGATGATTTCTTGGGTGTCTGTGAGTTCTGTGAGGTGTTACAGCAAAACAGAGCCCTAAGATGTGGGAGATTACTGAGAGGAGGAGGAGTTAACATCTGAAATGATAGAGTGGCACGGTAGTTTGGAGATTTGGGACATCTTTAACCTTTGCCTCATGGGGACCGGCCTTTTGCTGATCTTTCTAAGAGAAATTGTTCAGTTTGTGTTGGCAGATTGTCCAGATTGTGTCACTGTGTTCAGGACATGGGTCCTTGCATGGTTTTCTTCACCTGGCCACACAATGGACCTGCTTCCTGACCATATCTCTTAGTGTTGCTTTAAACTTATCTTTTTCACTTAAACTGCTGTGTGTGCCTTAATTTTCATCCTATTTAAAAAATCCCTGGCTTTTCTGTAACGTCGTATTTGCTGGCGTTCAGCCCACCCTTCAAGTTTAAACTCAGATGCCATCTGAAAAATACATTTTCTGAAATGCTTCTTGTTTTCCCTCTGAAAGATATTACTGTATTTTCGTGTATCTCAGTAGATTTTGTTTTATGTTTCATTTACATTTACGTGTCTTAAATCTCTTCCACTAGATTAATGACTCTTAATTTTTTTGAGTAGCAGACAGTTTTGAGAATCTGAGGAAGGTTAAACCTTTCAGAAAAATGTATAGGGACTCTGGTCCTGGGTTCAGAGTGCCTGCACTAAATAAGAGCTTTGGGGGTAGTCAGAGGTCTTTCTGTAATATGCTTTCAGCATGTACTGAATTAAGCTGAATAATACCTCTTCCTTAAATTACTTTCCTGAAATATGTAGGATTTTCAGTAAGGTTTTTTTGTTGTTTTTCCTTTTTTTTTT
>NW_006921955.1:1019456-1024132 GCF_000298275.1 Orycteropus afer afer | reverse complement strand
TTCTATCCAGGATCTCCTACAGAGATCCCCCTCCGAGTGGTTGACAGTGGTAGCCAGGCACCATCTAGTTCTTCTGGTCTCATAGTCATATCGGCTGAGGATCACATGATGTATCAGTCCCTTGGACTACTAATTGTTTCCGTGTGTCTTTGGTTTCTTCATTCTTCTTCGCTCTGGACAAGGAGAGACTCATCGTTGCATCTAGATGGCTGCTTTCAGGCTTTTAAGATCCTAGTCACTACTCACCAAGTAGGATGTGAAGCAATGTTTTTGTGTAGTATGTTATGCCAGTTGAGCTTGATGTCCTCTCTGACCATGCTAGGACTGACCTTCAGTGAATTTTAAACAGTGTGGTAGTTAAGATTATGTGTCAACTTGTCTGGGCAGCTGGATATAGTTACTCCCCATGATAGGATTGGATGTGGTATCATCAGCTCCATGGTGAAATCTGCTGTAAGCAGCTAATTAACTGCCTTTGGGATTTGGCCTGTTTTCAGTACATATAGGGAAGCATTGAGGAAGGTCTGTAGCTTTTTGGCACATTTAAATCCTGTGTTTGGCTGAGTCTTTATCTACAGTTCTTGGACTTGAACTGCCTGCTATGTTTCCTGCTGATCTTGGGACTGTGCTTTTTTACCTCCCGACCTTGGGTTCTTCAGCCTCAGTAGCCAGCAGCTGCCTGAGTTAGGAGATGCCTCTAGCTCCATTGGGCCTAGAGTTAGAGGCAGAGCTGAAGCCTAATGGGCCTTCACCCAGCCCCTAAAGCTGGCACTCTGAATTTGAACTTCTAGCCTTCTAAACTGTAAGAAAACAAATTCTTGTTTGTTAAAGCCATTCACTTGTGTTGTTTCTGTTATAGTAGCACTAGAGAACCAAGTCAGAATTTGGTACCAGGAGTGGGATGCTGCACTAACAGATAATTAAATGCAGAAGCAAGAGTGGAGTGAGTTCTTGAACCCAAGCTCCATCTTCTGAGACCATGACAGAGACATTGGTGGAAAGATGGTGGCAGCAGAGCCAAAAGACTGGCACAAGTTAGAGCGACAGGCTTGCCAGCCATTGGAGCGAGAAAGCTGAATGCCTTTGGGCAGGAGGCTTCCTGGCGTAGTGGGTGGCCTTTGGGCATAACTGGTACAAAGGACTAGCATGGGATAGAAATTCTGGTCAACAGAGACAGAAAGTTGAGTTTCTTTGGTCAGGAAGCTTCCTGGCTGAGTGGGTTGCCTTCAAGCTTTAATTGGCAGAAGCTGAGAGACCAAGGACAGGGCCTTCCAGGCCAAGGAGATAAGGTCACCACTCAAATGGACTAGGAGACTTGGGCCATCCAATGAAGAAGGTCTTTATAGGTGCCAGGTTGACACGGAGTGGAATATGGTAATTAAGGTTGTGTGGCAACTTGGCTGGGCAGCTGATGTAGTTATTTCCCACAATAAGTTTAGATGTGATACCCTTAACTCCATGGTAGACTATGCTGTGAGCAGCTAATTAGCTGCCTTTCAGGTATGGCCTGCTTCCAGCATGTGTGAAGAAGCATTGAGGAAGGTCTTTACTTTTAGCACATTTGGATCCTGCATTTGGCCAACTCTTTACCTCCAATTCCTGTTACTGCACCAGTAGCCTTCCATGTTGCTTGCTGATCTTGGGATCATTTCTGGACTTGAACTAGTGGCCTGCCGTGTAGCCTGCTGAGGTTGGGACTGTGCCATTTTACTTGCTGACTTCAAGTTCGTCAGCCTCAGCAGCCAGCAGTTGCCTGAGTTAGGATATGCCTCTAGCCTCATTGGGCCTGGAATAAGAGGCAGAGCCCAAGATCCAGGGGCCTTCACCTATCCCCTAGAGCTGGCACTCTGAATTTGGACTTCTTGCCTCTTAAACTGTAAGAGAATAGATTTCTGTGTGTTAAATTGATTCTCTTTTGGTTGTAGCAGCATTAGAGAACAAAATAGACAGTTATTACAAAATTCTTTGATTATGACAAATTTATGTATTGTATATTTAGCAATATGTGTATCTGGAATGGGAGCTCTGGTAGTGTAGTGCCTAAGGCATTTGACTGCTAACCAGAAGGTTGGCCGTTCAAACCCACCAGCCACTCCTCGGAAGGAAGATTGGGTAATCTATTTCTGTAGTGATACACCTTGGAAACCCAAGAAAGGGGTCACTATGAGTCAGATCTGACTTGATGGCAGTAAGCTTTTGAGTTGTTTTCAGTATCTGAAATACTAATAAAGTGAAACCCAATCCATAGTATCAAGCCTTATTGTGGATAGAGTTGGAAGCTAGAGACTGAGAATGCGATGCAGGTTTTCTTTTTTTTTTTTACTTACATTGTGGTGAGAACATAAAGACATTCACCAACATAACAACTCCCATATTTACACCTCAGGGACTTGAAGACATTTTTCACGTTGTGCCACCATTGTCGCTGTGCTTTTCCAAAATATTCCACCACCATTAGCATAAACCGAATGCTCCCAGTGCAAGTTTTCTATTGTTGTGAATCATAGTCAGTAAGGTACCTTTGAGTTTCCTGAGTGTACATGTTTTGTCTCCATGTTTAAATTATTGAAGATACACATTTTTAGCACTTATTGTAACACTTCTAAAATATTTCAGGAAGACTTGGGTTATGTCAATAGAAATTTGTGGTTACTTTTCAAGTTTAGTTTAAGTTCCAAAAAAGCAAGGAGCTATGATGTAGTGAAAATTGGAGGATCTGGAGGCAGAAAGTACTTCAGGTCCTGGTTTCATAGTTGGTGGAGTCGTGATTTAGACAAGCCATTGCATGTTTGCCCTGAGTTTGTTTCTCTGTGAAGTGCAAATAGAGCCAGGATGGTTCTAAAACACAGTAGTAAGTGTCCCTTTTTCCCTGGGTCACAGGAGTTAAATGTGAAATTACTTGTGAATATACTTTGTTCAGAGACACAGAGGTAGACAGGCAAAGAGTTTGGTTGAAACACAGATGATATTGAAAGAAACAGTAAAGTATGAAGGTAGAAAAATGGGGTTTGTCACTTTATATGTGTTACTGTTGTAGCAAAGGAAATCTAATTGAAAACATGTCCCCTCAGTTTTGGTGGTTGTAATACCTGTAAATTGGACATGTAAATGTTTGCTCTCCCATCCTGTTTCTTTTAAGGTTTGGCTTCTATAACTCATTTCCTTGAGCCAGGCTGAAAGAAAGGAAGCAGCAAAGCATGTATAGTGATTCAGAATATTCTAGGAAGTGACTCTTTAGAGAGCACATTTTCTGAACTATGTGTTGAGGTGGACATGTAGGATGTGAGGAGAACTAATGTTAAAGACATTTGCAGCTAAGAACGTTAGATATTTTTATTTGTAAGTCTTCACATAATTATTTTAAAAATGATAATTTTTCATATAGAATTAGAAGTATTGAAATAGCACATTTCTTCCCAACCTGAATTAATCTACCTTTTCTTTTTCTGGAAATAATTTCATGTTTTAGTTTCATTTTCATTTTTAGTTTTTTGCTGAAAACTGTTATAAAATTAATATTATGTTATAGTGATGTTTCATCCTTTAAATTTGCTAACCTTTCTTTCTAGTGTAAAGATAATGGTGCTTTTACTGTGCTTGTTGACGACTACGTGAGAGAGGAGGAGGGGACTGGAGTTGTACATCAGGCTCCTTATTTTGGTGCTGTAAGTAGTATAAATCTTGCATTTGTATTTATGAGAAGTAAATGTCCAGGGCCACTTTTCATTGGATTGTTATCCATGAGTATAGTTGTGATTCTTGGTCCCCTTTGAACCATGGAGTCTGCTCTTTTCTAGCTCACTGCCTCTAAAGACTGCTCAGAAAATCCCTTACTGGAATTACTTTTTACCCTGAGCTGACTTTGGAAAGTGGTGTATTATGCCCAGAATGGTTGATGGGGCATTTAGTCTCTCAAAAAGCCAAGGTGTCTGCTTTTTTTTTTCCATTTATAATTTACATACAATAAAATTTTGCTAATTTTCATACAAAGGTCTAAGAGCTTTAGCAAATGCAGAGTGGAGCACTAACCATGATAGTTAAGTCCTATCTCCTGTGCTGTGTATGTGTTTTTTTTTTAACTTTTTATTGTGATTTGCATGATACTGTACAAAGCAGATTCGTTTTACGTTCAGCAATTCATGCACTTTGTGTTTTGTAACACTGGTTACATTCCCCACAGTGCAGCGTCTCACCTACCACTTTTTACCTGTGCAAATGCTACCCTTCTGGTTTCCCGTTGTTGATTGTTCAAAGGCATACATATCCCTGGTGTAGGTGTTCAGCTTGTAGGCATGTCTGTTTGGCTGAGAGTTAAGGAGTTCATTGAGTTCAGCTGTGCACTAGAGGCCATAGTCCCGGGGTTTCACCAGTCTCTATCAAACCAGTAAGCCTAGTCTATTTATTTATTTATTTATTAGTGATTTTGAGGTTTGTTCCACATTTTTCTCTCATTCTATACAGGATCTCCAATTTTCATGTGTCTGGCATTGGTAGGTAGCTGGGCACCATCTAGTTCTTTTGGTCTCAGGGTCATGTAGGTTGAGGTTCTCATGATCCGTTAGTCCTTTATACTGTTTCCTTGAGCCTTTGATTTTCTTCACTCTTCTTTGCTCAGGATGAGAAGAGACCAGAGTTGCCACTTAGATGGCCACTTGCAAGCTTTTTTTTTTTTTTTT
>NW_006921955.1:1011417-1018176 GCF_000298275.1 Orycteropus afer afer | reverse complement strand
CCAAGCCCGCAGGATCAACTACTCGGTCCCTCTGGGTAGCTGGCTGTGACCAAGTAATGACCATAACCTTGCCCCTTGTCAGCTCTGCTATACACATATGGTACATTTTTATAGCACATACAAATACGTATGTAGGAATATTATCTTCCAAACCTATGTATGGTCATGGATATATTCCCATGCCTGTCCATACCTCTCTACCTATGTGTCTACCCATAGATTAGTGTTTAACCTCTCCCCACTCCCTCTGCTATGTTCTTAACTAAATAAATGATGTATGCAGTTTCCTGAAACTGCTCACAAGGGAAAATTTGTTCTCTCCACTCAGAGCAGTGTTATGTAGGTTGATTTTACATTTTTTTTCCAGAATAATTGTTCTAAAAATATATGCCTTTTTATATAATTTATATATGAATAAAATCAGAATAGCTTAGGAACTAAGGGTACATGTTTGTTATAAACCAAGCCTTAATGTAAATCGTGCTGTGCCACTAACTGGTTGTTGTTGTTGTTATATGCCGTTGAGTCGGCCCCGACTCATAGCGACCCCTCCTTGGGTTTCCGAGGCAGTATCACTACGGAAGTAGGATTGCCCGACCTGGTAGTCCCTGGCAAGTCCCTTAACCTATCTGCACGTAATTTTCCTCATCTATGAATGAAATAGTTATACCTGCCTGTCTGGGTGATTGTGACATGTAAATGGAATCCTCTATAGTACCAACCGGCTGCTCTGTGGAAGGAGCATGTGACAGTCTACTTCCGTAAAGATAGACACAGTCTCAAAAATCCAGTGGGGGTCACTATGATTGGAAACAATTCCATCCCAGTGTGTTTGTTTTTTTTTAATGTTAAGCTCCAGTAGCATAATGCCTAAGGCACTTGACTACTAACCAGAAGCCTGGCAGTTCAAACCCATTAGCCACTCCTCAGAAGAAAGGTTTGGTAATCTACTTCCATAGTGATACTGCTTCAGTAACCCAAGGAGGGGTACTATTAGTCAGGTCCAACTCGAGGCACATAACAGCAACACAACAAAGTGATTAGCACAGCACACTCTTATCTGGACTTGACAATGTGTTGGTGAGAAGGCTAAAAGCTTTATTCTAAGAGGCCATGAAACTTGACTGTCATTTTTGGTCATTTCACTTTTCTACTTCATCTTTGCAGTCATTTTTATTATGGGAAATTTCAAATATACACAGAAGTTAAAACAACAATATAATAAATCTGTACTTTCGCATCAGCCAGCTTCCATCTATCTTTTTTTCCCTTCCCCCTTCAACCTCTTATTTTGGCTATAGGATTTTAAAGCATAATCTTCAACATATCCTGTCTTCAATTTGTACATACCTTTTTCTACGTATCTCTGATTTTTCAGGACTTTTTAATATTACTGCGTTCAGCTATTAGACCTTATAAAATGAACAGTTCCTTACTGTCACCTAAGACTTGGCCATATTAAAATTTGATGAAAGCAGTTTTGGTAATATTACTTACAGATTTTTTTTTGGGGGGGTACCTCACTGCCATCGAGTTGAATCCAACTCATAGTGACCCCTCCTTGGGTTTCCGAGGTGGTGTCTCTATGAAAGTAGATTGTCCAATCTTCTATCCAAGGAGTGGTTGGTGGGTTTGAACTACCAGCCTTCTGGTTAGCAGTCAAATGCCTTAGCCACTATCCCACCAGAACTCCTGATTTTTAGGAAGTAGTCCTACAAATTGATTCTTTGGAAGTAGTTATTCATAATAATTTTAAGATCAGCTGGTGTGGCTAATCAACTAATACATAATAATAAAAAAAATAACATGTTGGTTTTGAATTGTTATTTTAGCTTTTTCTCTTTAAATACAGATATTTGTCATTTATTGTAGTGATACCTCATATGTGCCCTGAGTGCCTTGCAGGTTAATTTTATAGAACATCATGTTTAAACTATAGCACTATGTTAGCTTTGTGTGGTGAACATTTCCCAAGAAGCCTCCCACTATGTCTTGGCCTAGCAATGTCTGACAGTGTAGTGTGAGATCTCCCTGCAGACTATGTGCACTGCTGTGTCACCAGGGTAAACAGACCCTTCTATTGTACGTGAGATTCAGAAATAGTCCTCTTTCTTAGCTGAAGTAGTTCTCTTTTTTCTACACCTAATTGATTCAAGTTGCTGTATTTTGGCTTTTCCTGTGTGTTGCATGGCTGTTTTTTTCTGGCTCACCTTTCAGGACTAGGCTATTCCTGCACTTTGCAACAGCATGCCTGACTGTCACACCACTTTGGACTATAACCTGTTAGCATAAGAGCTGTCCACAGATACAGGTGGAAACATATCAGCTCTTCAGCTTGTGTTGGAGTCACACCAATGTGATTTCTCTTTGACCTCAGACGGTCTTTATAATTTTTAGATTCAGGCAACACAGCATTATGTTGAAGATCTTGGCCTCTGCCACCAGGCTGGTTGTTTTTAAATCCTAGTATTGATACTTCATAGCTGACCTACTTCTTTGTGCCTCTTCTTCCTCCTGTAAAATGGGACTGATTGCTGGTTTGTGTGAGGAGAGCGCATGGTGAAATCCTAGTACATTTGCCTGCCTGCCCGCCTTTGTCACAGAATTGTTATGAGGATTAAATGAGTTAATGCACTAAACCACTTAGAACATTGTCTCACATAGAATGCTTTACACGTGTTAACTCTAATTATTGTTAAAGCTAATACTGTTCAAAATGTATTTCTGAAACATTATGGGGGAGCTTTGGATAAGTTACACTACCTGGGACCCAGTTTATTTAATTTGCAAATAAAACACCAGATTTAGGTCCATGTTGACATCCTTGGGTTATTACTTGACAGGATACAGGTCCATATATGCATCAAACATTATGTGGCACAAAATAGCAGTGTTAAACCTATATGTACTTCTGTTTTTCACATATGCCTATATACGTAGCCGTTATAATTGATATTTGATTAAGTTTTCAAACATTAATATGTTCACTGTCTTCTCATTAGTGGAAACTAAAAACTGTAGGTACTATGTATGAATAAGGAACTCTGGTGGTATAGTCATTAAGGCATTTGGCTGCCAACCAAAAGATCAGTGGTTCGATCTCTTCAGCCACTCTGCAGAAGAAAGTTGAGATGGTCTGCTTCCATAAAGATTTACAGCCTTGGAAACCAAATGAGGGTTGCTATGAGTCAGAATCAACTTGATGGCAGTGAGGCCAGTTTTGTGAGCTTTTTTCTTTTTTTTCTTTAATATATGGAGATCTCTCAAATAATGATTGAGTAGAATAGGTATTTCTTCCTTACAAGGCTCTGCCATTCTTTGATTTGTTCCTAGGTTAATTTGAATTAGGAGTATGATTCAAGTTGATTCCACTTGTGTGTCACAATATTGAAAAATTCTCCTGTGTATCTCTCACATCATACTCTTCTGTCTTTCCACCCCTCCCACTCACACATACTTAAACTGTTTTATTCTTTCCTTTCTCCACTACTTCCATTTTTTCCTCCAGGATGACTACAGGGTTTGTATGGACTTCAACATTATTCAGAAAGACTCACTCCCTGTTTGCCCTGTTGATGCTTCAGGCTGTTTCACAGCAGAAGTGACAGATTTCGTGGGACAGTATGTGAAGGTCTGTAATGAGTATGATACATGAAGATGTCAATTTGATCACACTTCTTTCATTATCTAGTTACTGATAAAGTAAATTCCATCTCTGGGATTTTTCAAATTTTTATTCTATTAGTAGGTGCCTTGGGAAAAAAGGCCAGGTGATCTCCTTTCCAGAAATCAGCGATTTGAAACCCTGTGGAGCACAGTTCTATTCTGACACACCTAGGGTTGTCATGAGTCTGAACTGACTTAACAGCAACTGGTATAGTGCTTCAGAGGAAATACCATACAGCTTCAGGAGGAGGTGTCAGGGAAAACATTCTCTAGTTTGTTTCTGTCATAAAGCCACTTTGTTACCTTGGGGTGATCATTGCTGATTGGAAAAAAACTATATTGCCTTAAATTTATGGAATGTGCCTTCAAAACTAAGTTATATACTAGTTCATAAAAATATTTTAAAATAATATATTTGTTATTTTTGTTTTCATTTATAATAAAGGCAAAACATCAGACTTTAGTAATATATTTAATTGTGTTGTGTCACTAAGTATTGTAGGCTATTTTAATAGCTACATTTACTTATTTTTAATAGGATGCTGACAAAAATATCATCAGGACTCTGAAGGAGCAAGGCCGCCTTCTTGTTGCCAGCACTGTCACTCATAGCTACCCTTTCTGCTGGAGGTGAGAAGAGACTGTACTGTTATTAGAGCTCCATGTTTGTGGGTACATGTATTTTCTATGCTTGCACTATCCTGTTTGTGCTTCTTATCTTGTTTATATTTTTTAGAATTAGTGTTTCAAAAGGCCTTTCATTTTTAAGGATGGATTTTAGAAATGTATTAACATCTCATGTCTCTCCGCAGTAATTGTGTGAGGAAAATAGATACTTATATATGTCTGTTTTGTATTGTGTCAACTGTTTTTTTAGGATATGAAATCTAAAAATTTCTAATAAAATTTAATAAAAAATATGATTCGATAATAAGTTTTAATACAGAATCATGCTAGAATGGTGTGGCTAAGAATGCAGTGGTCAGTGGCATCCCACTCAGTTTCTTCACATCCTCTTTTGTACTGACATTGGTATTGTTTCTTAGATAGCTGTCACACAACAGAACTATAATTTACTTTCTAGCTTTGTTTTGTTTATGCTTTTCTTGTTGTTGTAGAATCATATGATTGGTGAAAACTCAGATTTATTAGACCTTATTTTTTGAGTTTATATTTATAATAAAATTAATATTAGCAGAAGACCAAGTTGTGGTTGTGATATCAGTCATTCTCAGTGTCAGTGTCTGTCAATCGCACTCTTGTCTTTGCATCCTAGGTCAGACACTCCTTTGATTTATAAGGCTGTGCCTAGTTGGTTTGTGCGAGTGGAGCACATGGTGGACAAACTACTGAGCAACAATGACTTGTGTTACTGGTGAGCAGCAAAACACTATTTCTTTATAATGTCCTTTTTGTGTTAGTAACTATTGGTTTACCAAAATTAACAAACCTACAGCCAACAAGTCAGTTCTGACTCAGCAACCCTATAGGACAGAGTAGAAACAGGGTTTTGAAATCTAGAAATCTTTATGGAGCAGGCTCCCTCATCTTTCTCCTGCATATCTACTTCTTGTTGTTGTTGTTATGTGCAGTCGAGTCGGCCCCGACTCATAGCGACCCCTCTTTGGGTTTCCGAGGCAGTATCACTACGGAAATAGGATTGCCCAACCTTCCTTCCGAGGAGTGGCTGGTGGGTTTGAACCGCCAGCCTTCTGGTTAGTAGTCAAGTGCTTTAGCCACTATGCTACCAGAGCTCCTTGCATATCTACTGGTAGGTTTAAAGTGCCAGCCTTTTGGTTAGCAACAAAATAATTTAACCACTACACCACCAGAGCTCCTTAATTGGTTTATATTTTCTCCAAGATGATAAAAATTTTAGTAGCCATATTTTGTCTGTTGTAGGTATTCTGTATTTTCAGAAACACAATAAAATACTTATTTAAAAAAAAAAAGTAACATCCTTTTTATGATAAGACATCTATTCTATAGGGACCATTTTTCTTTTTTAAACACAGTGTAAATGAGAAACTATCATTTATTTGATTTACATAGTTTGGGGTGGAAATCTGGCTGTACTTTCATTTAACCTCTTGATAATAATTTTCTGGGTAAACAATTATTAGTGATAACCTGCAAAAACCATTTATTTTTACTATTTGTGATAGTTACTTAGTATTTAGAATAAAATATTGTCTTCTACACATTGGCTTGGCTTTATGGACAATGTCCTGACCAGGGTGCTCTTACACAAGAGAGGGTTTATTTAATCCTGTAGATGCAAAAATAAAACAAGACTTGAATGTGTATATTCTAGAATAAGTTTTTAACTTTTTATAGTGATTTAGGTGAAATATTACAAAGTAGATGTGTTTTACATTCAATAGTTCATATACAGTTTGTTTGTGACACTCTTTCCATTGCCTACAGTGTAAATTCTTACCACCCACTTCCTCCCTGTGTTTACCCTTTCCCTGTGTCCTTTTTTTCCTGTTCATTCCTGCCTCTCTACCTCTCTTTCTGTGCAAATGCTGCCCTCGTGATCTCCCATGGTTGATTATTCTCCGTAGTAGATCTCCCTAGTGTTGGTATTCAGCTCTT
Source organism: Orycteropus afer afer (assembly GCF_000298275.1). Classification (NCBI taxonomy): domain Eukaryota; kingdom Metazoa; phylum Chordata; class Mammalia; order Tubulidentata; family Orycteropodidae; genus Orycteropus; species Orycteropus afer. The sequence continues at coordinate 1,011,912 of NW_006921955.1, read as the reverse complement.
AGGCCTGTCTGTTATTTGCCTGAGTTAAGCCATGGGAATGAGTTCAATTCCAGGCCCAAACGGTGACTGGGGGCCATAGTCTCGGGATTTCACCAGTCTCTATTAGACCAGTAAGCTTGGTCTTTTTTACGATTTTGAGTTTTGTTAACACATTTTTCTCTCATTCTGTACAGGATCTCCAATTTTGATTCCTTTCCAAGTGGCTAGCATTGGTAGCCAGGCACCTCTAGCTTTTCTGGTCTCAGGGTCATACAGGTTGAGGTTCTCATGGTCTATTAATCTTTTAGACTAACTGCTTCCATGAATGTTTGATTTTCTTCAGTCTTCTTTGCTGAGGATGAGGAAAGATCAATAGTTGGCACTTAGTTGGCTATTTTTTTTTTTTTTTAATTGTGATTTGGGTGAAGATTTACAGAGCAAATTCACTTTCCATACAGCAGTTCACATATACTCTGTCTCATGTCATTGACCACAGTTTACCACAATGCAACAGCT
>NW_006921955.1:991595-1001607 GCF_000298275.1 Orycteropus afer afer | reverse complement strand
AATTGTGGTCAATGTCATGAGACAAAGTGTATGTGAACTGCTGTATGGAAAGTGAATTTGCTCTGTAAATATTCACCCAAATCACAATTTTAAAAAAAGAAAAATTAAATGCACTACAGCTTGAATGTACTGTAAAAATAAATAAATAAATAACCCTCTGGAGCAATGTACTGCCTGTCCATACCTGTCTACTTATATGTCTACCTGTAGATTATTTACCTTTGTTGTCTGTGCCTCTTATGCACCTCTTTGTGTCTTCCTTTTCCTTAGTGCTACCATGTTAGTTAGGAGCTGTGGTAGCATAGTGCCTAAGGCATTTGACTGCTAACCAGAAGACTGGCAGTTCAAACCCACCGGCCACTCCTTGGAAGGAAGGTTGGGCAATCTACTTCTGTAGTGATACTGCCTCAGAATCCCAAGGGGGGGTCGCTATGAGTTGGGTTCAACTTGATGGCAAATAACAACAACCGTCTAGTTACATGCTTTTGTATTTTGCTTTTCCCTTTACCCATATCAAACCTGTTTCTTAATTATCCATCTGTTTTTCCTCCCTACCCATCTTCTCCCTTCCCTGGTAACCAACAAAGAAAATTTCCTTCCTTGTATAAACCTTTCCTTGACTTTTTATAATAATGGACTAATACGATAATTGTCTTTACAATAATTGTCTTTCCGTGAGTGACTTACTTTACTCAGCGTAATGTCCTCCAAGTTTATCCCTGCTATGAGGTGATTCACTGATAATTATTCTTTATTGTTACATAGTATTCCATTGTACCTATGTCCTATAGTTTGGTTATCAGTTTATCTGTTGAAGGGCACTAAGGTTGTTTCTGTCTCTTTGCTACTGTAAATAGTGTTGTGATGAAAATGGGTGCGCATGTATCTATTCATGTACTCGATCTCACCTCTTTATGATACATTCCTAGTAATGGGTTTGCTGGATCAAATGATATTTCTCTTTTCAACATTTTAAGCACATGCCGTTAACTGTTTTTGATGGTGCTTGTACTATTTTACAGCCTCACCAGCAGGGTATGAGAATTGCAGTCTCTTTACACCCTCACCAACATTTGTTATTTTCTGTGTTGTTGAACTTTGCTATTATTGTTGGAGTGAGATGATATCTAATTGTTGTATTGATTTGCGTCTTTCTAATGGGTAATGATACCAAGCATTTATGTTTTTGTTGGCTGCCTGAGTGTCGTCTTTACTGAAGTGTCTGTTTATGTACTTTGTGCATTTTTGAATTGGATTGTTTTTCTTTTTGAAATTGAGGTATTGAAGTTTTTATAGAGTTTAGAGATAAGTTCCTTATTGGATATATGTCATTGCAAGTATTTTTTCCCATTCTGTAGGTTTTCCTTTTACTCTTTTGGAGAAATCGTTTGATTCACATAAGAATTGAATTTTCATTTATTTAATTTTATACCCCCTGCCTAGGCATACCTGATTGTTCAGCCTATCCACCCATAGATCAATGCTTGCCATCACTGACAAGGCAGTAATTTTTAGAAGGTCCCAGTGTAGTTTCTCTCTGCTGTTTGTGTATTTAGGGTCATGCTTGGTAATCTATTTATGTCATAAATTAGGGCCCCTAATTTTGTACCAAGGAGTTTTGGTGGCATAGTGCCCAAGGCATTTGATTGCAAACCAGAATGCTGGTGGTTCACATCCACCAGCTACTCCTCTGAAGGAAGATTGGGTAATCTATTTCCATAGTAATACTGCCTTGGAAACGCAAGGAGGGGTCGCTGTGAGTCAGATCCAAGTTGACAGCAGTGACAGAATTTTGCACCTGTTTTATCTTTGATGAACTTTATTTTCTGAGTTTTATATTTAGATATCTGGTCCATTTTGATTTCATTTTCATGTGTGGTGTGGGGTATTTTTCTACAAATAGATACCTAGTTTGGCCAGCACCATTTTTTAAAGAGACTACCTCTTCTCCATTGAATGGGTTTTAGCCCTTTCTCAAAGATCAGCTGACCACAGGTGGATAGATCCATTTCTGGATTCTTAATTCTGTTCTGCTGGTTTATGTGTCTATCATTGTACCATGCCAGGCTGTTTTGATTACTGTGGCTATTATATAGTAGGCTTTGAGGTCAGGGAAGGCAACACCTCCTACTTTTTTTTCTTCTTCAGTAGTGCTCTGCTTATCCAAGGTCTCTTTCTTTTTCATATTAAGTTAGTGTTTGGTTTTCCATGTCCTTAAAGCATGTTAATGGAATTGGGATTGGGATTGCATTGAATCTATAGATTTCTTTGCGTAGTATTGACATTTTCACAGTCTTTAGTCTTCCTATCCATGAGCATGGGATATTTCTAGAAAAATGTTTTTTACTGTGAATTTAGAACATTAGTACTTATTCTTACTCTCTGAAGAAACCAGTTAGATTACAAATTTGCTTTTGATTTTGGGGAGAATCTCTGGACAGTAAAGAAAATGACTTCAAACTGTACATTTCTAATGACCCTGATTTTAAAAAGTCAGTTTTTCTATTTTATTACTAGTAAGCTCATTCATTTACCTAATATTAGCACTTTCATAAGTCAAGAATTATCTGACGTGATACTCATAAAATATTAATAAGATCACCCACACACTTTGTACCCTTAGGGGCTTATACTGCTGGGGGATACAGACTATTGGTCTACAAGAATTAACAGCTTCTGTGGGCATAGCTTACAATTTTAACCTATTAACATTTTTAGATAATTATTTATGTGATTTATTTCTTGTAGGGTCCCAGACTTTGTTAGGGAGAAGCGATTTGGAAATTGGCTGAAAGATGCACGTGATTGGGCAATTTCCCGAAATAGATATTGGGGCACCCCTATTCCACTATGGGTCAGTGATGACTTCCAAGAGGTGAGGTTGCGAGTTATTTCCTTGTTTTCATTTTTGCAGAAGTACTTTCCCAGTGCCATCATAGAGTAAAAGGATGTGGTTTCTTTTTTTTCCCCCCCTTTCTTATACAATCTGCTTTTTACTCTTTATTCATTAGTAGTATCATGACAGAATAAGGGAATGTGTTGAGTTTGTTTGTTTGTTTTTACTTTAGTTATATATACTTTTAGCTACTTTCCTCAAGTGTTAAAGTGAAGAATGCAGTTTGTGTTTTCCTCAGAGAAGTTCTCATATTAACCTTGTGTATGTGTGTGTATGTTACTCAGGTCTTGTGTTGTTCATTAGTAACCAGAAGAACAGAGAATCCTGACCCTTGCATGTTAAACTGATTTTATAGTTAATTAAAAAGCTAAATTTAAAAAAAGTTTACTCAAGCAATGTAGACTTTTACTTTGTAAAATCAAGTAAAATGTATGTGTATTTACACACAAACATAGGCAAACCTCATTTTTCTGACACCACTTTCTTGTACTTCACTATTTGCTTTTTATAAGTTGAAGGTATGTGCGACCCCTATGCTCATGAGTGAGTTTATCAGTGCCCTTTTTCCACCAGCATGTACTCACTTCATGTTTCTGTATCACGTTTTTGCAATTCTCACAATATTCAAAGTTTTCATAATGCTGTTGCACACGTAGCAGATTATAATATAGCATGAACATAACTTTTATATGCGCTGCAAAACCAAAAGATCTGTGACTTGCTTTATCACAATATTTGCTTTACTGCAGTGGTCTGGAACCAAGCTTGTAATATCTCCAAGGTAAGACTGTATACTCTGATAGCATTAGAGCATTGATGCCCAGGAAAGGAGTCTCAGGGATTCCTATAGAGACCTGAAAGGTCATAATTACATAGCTGTGTTTTAAGTCTTTTTGGGACTAACCAAGAAGGGCAGAGTGCGACAAGGGCTTGGGGGTGACATCCTCTGACTGTCTCCAACCTTAGAATGGGGAGGTAGAATCACCAGCAACAGCCCAAGGTGTATGAGGCCAGACATGCTGCCATCCCCCAAGCTTTTTACCAACTCTGATGCCCACCATCCCTCCCATGGCACTCACTATCTCTCTGTAGGGTTCAATAATACTTTGCTACAGGAGCTCTGGTAGCATAGTGGCTAAAGCACTTGACTGCTAACCAGAAGGCTGGCGGTTCAAACCCACCAGCCACTCCTCGGAAGGAAGGTTGGGCAATCCTACTTCCGTAGTGATACTGCCTCGGAAACCCAAGGAGGGGTCGCTATGAGTCGGGGCCGACTCGACGGCACATAACAACAACAACAACAACAACAACAACGACTGGATAGAACCCACAGACAATATGATTATGGAATTTATTAGGGAAGTAACAGGCTATAATTCAGGTTCAGGATACAATTCATCCATCAGGACAGCCTCCCATTGGCCCTGCCCTCAGGCAGCCTCTCTTTGGCTCTCAGCTTGGCCTCTGGCCTGCTTAGGCAAGTGTTACAGAGTTCTTCCAGCTCTTTCGAAAGGCCCACGTATCTGCATCCCACTCAGCTTTATTGCTCTTTGTGCTGGCAAGGCCACCACTCTTGTCTTATACTGATCTATCAGTTCTGTTGACGCTATTGTCACCATCTCTCTGCCGTTGCTGTGCAGGGATTTGGGGCCCAAGAATAAGTTCCACTCCCAGCTTCTCTCTCTTGATGGCAGTGAGATCCCTCCTTTGCTTCTTCTGGGATGGCTTATTTTAAGCCTAGTGAGATGGCAAAACTGACCAATCCTCACATCAGGGTTCTATACACTGTATTTCCATGGTTTCACCCCCACAAGCATGCCATGTAACTTATTTATATTATTGCAAGGTATCCAATCCCCTTTGGTGGGCCATAACCACCTAACATTTGCATAGTTCTACCCATTTGTCTAGTGGGAGTCACAAAGACCATGGTTAGAAGACCCATACCAAATAATTCCAAGCCTGATACAGAGAAAAGGAACCTTAATTCCTTGCTGGGCAGCCAAAGCCTCTAGTTAAAAACCCATTGCAGCTCCTTCAGAGGAGTCCCTTCTTTCTGATTTCCTTCATTCTGGCCCCACATGTCATTCTCCTTGGTGGAACAGAGTCTTGTGGTCTAGTCTGATTACTTTGATCTTGTCTAACTATAATTAGTTCTAACTTTGACTTGGAAAGGAGCCAGATTCAAGTGCTAGGAAAAACTTACGATACCTTAGGATGCTAGTGTAAGGCATATTACTTAGGTTGATTATTTTTGGCAGTGATTTGCATATGGTAGACTTGTTGAATTGATGGCTATGAAGGTTTAAAATAAAAGTCTCTCTGTGTAGAGACTTACTCATATATGGCAATTGTTGTTGTTATGTGCCATTGAAGTTGTCTCCAATTCAAAGCGACCTGTCGTACAACAGAATGAAACACTGCCCAGTTCTGTGCCAGCCTTACAATTCTTACTATACCTGAGCCCATCAATGCAGCCACCGTGTCAATCCATCTTGTTGAGGGCTTTCTCCTCTTTTGTTGGCCCTCCAGTGTACCAAGCATGACATTCTTCTCCAGAAAGTTGTCCCTTCTGAAAGCATGACTAATGTAGGTGAGACAAAGTCTGGCTATCCTTGCTTCCAAGGAGCATTCTTCACCAACACCACAGCTCAAAAGCATCAACTCTTCTTTGGTCTTCCTTATTCATTGTCCAGCTCTCACATGCATATGAGGTGATTGAAAATACCATGGCTTGGGTTAGGTGCATCTTAGTCTTTAGTGCTTGAAAGAGGTCTTTTGCAACAAATTGGCCCAATGCAATATGTATTTGGATGTCTTGACTGCTGCTTCCATTGGCATTGATTGTAGAACCAAGTAAGATGAAGTCTTTGACAACTTCAGTCTTTCCTTCATGAGTCATGATGGTGCTTATTGGTCCAGTTGTGAGAATTTTTGCTTTCGTTATATTGAGGGGTGATCTGTACTGTAGACTGTAGTCTTTAATCTTTGTCAGTAAGTTCTCCTAGTTATCCTCACTTTCAGAAAGCAAAATTGTGTCATCTGAGTATCTCAGTTTGTTAATGTGCTATTCCTGATGTCACTTTCTTCTTCATATAATCCACTTTCTTAGATTATTTGCTCAGCATACAGATTGAATAAATATAGTGAAAAGGTACAACCCTGATGCACTCCCTTCCTGCTTTTAAATCATGCAGTATCCCCTTGTTCTGTTCTAAAAGCAGCCTCCTGGTCTATGTACAGATTCCTAATGAGTACAATCAAGTGTTCTGGAATTCCCATTCTACTCAATGTTATCCACAGTTTGTTATGATCCACACAACTGAATCCATTTGCATAGTCAATAAAACATAGGTAAACATCTTTCTGGTATTCTTTGCTTTGAGCCAAGATTCATTTGACATCAGCTATGATGTCCCTCACTCTGTATTTCTTTCTGAATCCAGCTTGCATTTCTGGAAGTTCTCTGTCAAAATGCCTTAGGCACTATGCCACCAGCATTAAATATATAAAATAATGACGTTAATGCTTACTTTTTCAGAAATTAAGGGCAATGTTTCAGAAGAGGTTTGCCAAGGTGGTGACGAAGGTCCTTCTGTCATATCAGTAGCTGAGGTTGACATGTCAATGAGCTCTTTTAAGAAAATCAGGCTTACCTAAACCTGAGTATAAATGCTATAGAAATTAACTCTCAGTTTCAAATCTTTGGCTCTGAGGAGTTTCTGCTTTTTAACTTTATTTTTAATAGGTAATATGCATTGGATCAGTGGAAGAACTTGAAGAATTCTCAGGAGCAAAGGTCTCAGATCTCCACAGAGAGAGGTCAGTTTTGAATATGTTTGATTCTCTTCAGTTCTGTCAGCATTTTAGGCTAGTTCCTCACTTGTTATGATGTGGTCTTTACAGCAGATTACTTGTAGGAATTAATAGTTATGTCAGTGGAGTCTTACATGTTGCTATGGTGCTGAATAAGTTTTAGCAGAGTTTGTAGAGTTAGATGGATTAGGGCAAAAGGCCTAGTGATACACTTCTGGGTCACAGTATTCCAATGTGCAGCTGATCATGGGGCTGGCATCATTGTATTCCTTTGTGCATTGGGTCAACTATCTCCGCAGCTAACAATAATAGTCATTGACTTAAATGTCGAATGGCTGCTCATTCCTTACAACCTTTCAGACTGAGAACTCATAGTGCTCTCAGAAAGCCTTTTGATACCTGCTGATATGTCCATTTGTAAATGCATATGGTAAGAACTTAGCAGGACTTTTTCTTATTAATAATTAAATGGCAAATTCTGTTACATTTAAAATTAATAGAATTCCAGTCAACCATGTGAGACTAAAAGGTCAATATTTGCCAAAAACGAAGTTTAGAAGGCAGGAAGGGACAGGAAAGATGGGTAAATGTAACTGTAGAACTCGGGGAAAATGGGAAGAATGCTGTTACATTGAGGGTATTGGAACCAATGTTACAAAACAAAATGTGTATAAATTGTTGAATGGGAAACTAATTTGCTCTGTAAACTTCTACTGAAACCAAAACAAAATGTTCAAAAAAAATTAATTGAAATTGCTAATTTTTATATTTATTAGCATTGACCATCTGACTATTCCTTCACGCTGTGGGAAGGGATTATTGCATCGAATCTCTGAAGTGTTTGATTGTTGGTTTGAAAGTGGTAGCATGCCTTATGCTCAAGTCCATTATCCGTTTGAAAACAAGAAGGAGTTTGAGGATGCTTTTCCTGCAGACTTCATTGCTGAAGGCATTGATCAAACCAGAGGATGGTATGTTCCTTGTTATGTCATCAAGTGTTTTTTATTTTGTTTAGGTTGGATTTTGCTGAATACTTACCATTTATTTGCTGGACGCTAGGAAGATAGTGACAAGACAGGTTGTGCTCCTGCGCGCTGCATTTTATCACCAAAGCTTGGACCTTAAAAAGGTCTTTTGAGAAGTGGTATCTCACTGCAGTAGGCCCATAGTTTTACAATCCATTGCTTAGATTTTGGAATATAAAGGTTAATTATAGTGGAAACTTAAGTAATATGAAAAGCAGTCATACACTCTTACTTAGTATTTACATGCAGAATTTTGTGTCAGGAGCTAGAAATTTTAGGGCTGTATGAAAATTCACCTTATAAATTAGCATTCTAAAAAACAACATGAAGGGGAGATTTTTGACAATGGTTTCATCTGGTGCTTTATTTAATGGAAGAAACTCTGGTGGTTTAGTGGATAAGGCATTTGGCTGCTAAGCAGCTGCTCTGTGAAAGGAGGATGGGACAGTCTGCTTCCATAAATCTTTACAACCTGGAAAACCCAATGCAGGTCATTGTGGGTTGGAATTGATATGATATCAGTGAGTTTGCTTTATTGGTTTTATTTAATTCAGTCCCTTCATTCTCTTAATTAGAAAAAAATAGCTTACCTCCTTTTTAAGATGAACTTTGTGGCCCAGATTAAAATCATAATTTTCATTAGTAATGTTTCTATGGGAGTGTATTTAAGGAATGTTGGTGTCATTTTCTGACTTTACAACTTGTGACAGTCATCATAAACTGGATTTAGAGTACTGATGTTCTAGAATGTGCTGTGTGAGAAGCACAATTTTAACCTCAAACTCCTTCCATCTATTTTTAGTTTCAAATCCATTTATCTATAGGAACAGCGTCCAGGAACAAATACCTGGTTTTAAGGAGGGCCAGATGATTTCCTAATAAGCTTCTTTAAGAAGCAGTTGACCCTGACAGCTGTGAAAAATACCCTTTGTTCATGCTACCTCCTTTCTTTTCTCCCTCAGTCTTAGGTACTTAAACTAGGTACTAGGATCCTCTTGGTCTTCCTTTGGAACTGGAATAGATGTCTGGTCTGTTAGAGATGTTAGGCATGGATTGTGATCTCTGTCATCATCAATAAGTGTTCCTTGATCTTACTGGGATGCAAAATCAAGTCAGGGGTGACACAAGAGCATCACTTTCTAGGATAGACTACAGGGATGTGATACAGGTCTTTCAGGGAATAAGATGACTAGCAAGAATGAAGTACATACTGCCTGAAAAAATTAAAACCTTCTCTTTGTTCTTCTTTTGGATGGGATTGCCTTTTTGCATCTTTTGTCATTAGGTTATCTATCCTCTATGACTTTCTGCCAAATCCAGTAGCCATGTTTAATTTCTCACCCATTCTTAGCTGGTCATGAGAGGATGCCCAGGTCTGTCCTGCTCTCTCTGTGGCCCTCTAAAGTGGCTCCAGAGAGTTCAGAAGAGTGGCACTGTCATGCTGCTCAATTACTTGGGGGCAGGTACTTGTAGGAGAGGATGGGTTATCACTCCAGGTCTTTATTTATTCTAAGTTAATAGTTCTCAGTCCTGGTTCTTGAAGAAAAGTTAATACTGTTGCCTGGCCCAGAGATTCTGATAGGATTGATCTGGACTGGCAGCTATGCATCAATAATTATTCAGTGCTTCCTAGATGATTTAAGTATATAACTAGGATTAAGAGCTGTATTTTAAAACTGATTGTTAAGTATAACTTAACAAAACTTGATATTTATGCCAAATGTTTTTTCCTGTGATTCAAGTCCTTTTCTATTCAACTGTTTTTTTTTCCCCCTCCAGGTTTTACACCCTTCTGGTTTTGGCCACAGCTCTCTTTGGACAACCAGCTTTCAAGAATGTGATTGCCAGTGGGCTCGTCCTAGCTAGGCAGGTGGACTGCATTTGCATTTAGCTATACAGTTCTGATACCTTTCTTTCTTATACCCAGAAATAGTTGCTCTTCTAAACAGCCAGGTTCCACAAGACCTGATCACAGGTTTATTTATTTTATTTTTTTTAATTGTGATTTGGGTGAAAATTTATAGAGTAAATTCACTTTCCATACAGCAGTTCACATATACTTTGTCTCATGTCATTGACCATAGTTTACCACAATGCAACAACTTCCCTCCCACTCCCTCCCCATAGTTATCTCTTCCCAGTGTCCATCCCTCCATACATTCCTGCCCCCTGAGCTGTCTCCCTATGCATAAGCAGCCCTTCTTTCTCCCATGATTGTTCTCTCCAAGGAGTGTATCTACTTGAAATAAATGTTTAACTCATATGCCTGTATTTT
>NW_006921955.1:987104-988258 GCF_000298275.1 Orycteropus afer afer | reverse complement strand
AGTGATGTCTTTTCCTGGTTTTGGTATTAAGGTTATGCTTGCTTCATAAAATGAGTTAGGGAGGATTCCATCCTTTTCCATGTTTTGGAATAGTTTGAGTAGAATTGGTATCAGTTTTTCTCTGAATGTTTGGCAGAATTCTCCAGTGAAACCATCTGGGCCAGGACTTTTTTTCGTTGGTAATGTTTTGATGACCTATTCAATATCTTCTTTTGTGATGGGCCTGTTCAACTTTTCCACATCAATCCTTGTTAGTTTGGATAATTGGTTTGTTTCTAGAAAACTTTCCATCTCTTCCAGATTTTCACATTTGTTGTAGTATAATTCTTCATAGTATTCATGATATTATCCTTTTTATTTCAGTTGGTTCTCTTGTGATGTCACCAATTTCGTTTCTTATTTATGTTATTTGTATTCTCTCCCTCTTTTCCTTTGTTAACTTTGCCAGTGGTTTGTCAATTTTATTGATCTTTTTAAAAAACCAACTTCTGGTCTTGTTGATTTTTTTCTATAGCCCTTTTATTTTCTGTGTCATTGATTTCTGCTTAAATGTTGATTATTTCCTTTCTTCTGGTGACTGTAGGCTTGTGATGCTGTGCTTTCTCTAATTGTTGGAGATGTTGGTTTAAAGTGTTGATTTTGGCTCTTTCTCTTTTTTGATGTGTGCATTGATTGCTATAAATTGGCCTCTGATCACTGCTTTTGTGTGTCCCCAGAATTTTCGTATGTTGTGTTTTCATTCTCATTTGATTCAAGGAATTTTCGAATTTCAATTTTGATGTCTTCTCTTACCCAGTCTTTCTCAAGGAGGGTGTTATTCAGTATCCATATGTTTACTCTTTTCCTGTTGATCTTCCTATTATTGATTTCTAATTTGATAGCATTATTATCTGGGAAGATGCTTTGCGGTATTTTGATGTTTTTAAATTTATAAAGGCTTGATTTATGGCCTAACATAAGGTCTATTATAGAAAAAGTTCCATGTGCACTGGAGAAGAATGTATATTGTGCTGCTGTTGGGTGAAGTGCTCTATAGCTGTCTATAAGGCCAAGTTGGTGGATTGTATTGTTTAGCTCTTCTGCATCTTTGTTGAGTTTCTTTCCAGTTGTTATATCTTTCAAAGAAAGTGGTGTATTAAAGTCTCCCACTATGA
>NW_006921955.1:954889-986278 GCF_000298275.1 Orycteropus afer afer | reverse complement strand
TTATCTGGAAATCTCCTAATTTCACCATCATATTTGAGGGACAATTTTGCCGGGTATATAATTCTTGGTTGAAAATTTTTCTCTTTCAGGGTTTTGTATATACCATCCCATTGCCTTCTCTCTTGCATGGTTTCTGCTGAGACATCAGAGCTTATTCTTACTGGCTGTCCTTTGTATGTAACTTTTTGTTTTTCCCATGCTGCTTTCACGATTCTGTCTTTGTCTTTGGTTTTGATGAGTTTGATGATGATGTGTCTTGGTAATTTTCTTTTGGGGTGTATCCTGTTTGGGGGTTCGTTGGACTTTCTGAATGGATATATTCTCATTTTCATCATTTCGGGGAAGTTCTACTCCAGCAAATCTTGGACAATTTTCTCAGTGGTTTTATTTTTCTCTTCCTGTTCTGGAATTCCTGTGACACGTAAGTTATTCCTTTTGATGGTATCCCACATGAACCTTAGGCTTTCTTCATTTTGTTTTGATTTTTCTTCAGATTGATCCTTTTCCAAAGAACTGTTAGTGTATTTGCCTTCAATCTCATTAATTCAGTCTTCCATTTCATCAGTTCTTCTTCTTTGACCTTCCAATTTTGTTATCTATTTCTGACAATGTAGTATTAATCTTCTGGATTTCTATCTGTAGATTTAGAATTATTTCTAATGTTTCATTTTTTTTTGTAACTTTGCTCTTGTATTTTCTTCCAAGATTCTTCTAAGGTTTTTTCTGTGTACTCTTTGGTCTGTCTCTCAATCCTTTGAAGATACCTGAAGATAATTTTTTTGAATTCCTTATCACAGAGGTCCAGTGCTGCTGCTTCCTCAGCGACGTGTTCTGGGTCTGTATCCTGCTCCCTTGTTTCTACCACTTTATCTTGCTTCTTTGTGTGGACTGTGATGGTCTGTTGTTTCCGTGGCCCGTGGCGTTGTATTTAGATCTCTGTTAACTGTTTGTGAAGAGCAGCCAAGGGTGATTTAGGCTCTTCTTAGTGGTTTTTTATCATTGGCCCATTGTTGGAGAAGGAGATAGTGGCTCTTGCTCAGTAATTGAAGTTGCAGGAGGTGTGGTTGTAGTTGTGTCTTGTGGGGATTGTTTTTGCCTCCCACTAAATTAGACACAAATTACTACTGAATAACCATCAAAAAACTTGCCTGTCTTGCAGGTCCAAGTGTTCTTGGGGTTGCTGGAAAGCAGAACGTGTTCTTAATCCCCAGGAATCTGTGAGAGCGCTGTGTCTTTAAATGTCCAAAATAGTCAAGCCGCTTTTTAAACCTTCAAAACGGCGGCATCCTCCGGACTGGCAAAAGTCCACAGCTCACCCCACCTTTCTCTTCACCTTCTCTATTTGTTCCCCAGCCACTGTGCACAGTCCTCCATGCAGTTCCTGGCTAGCAGGGTGATTTGTAGGTTAATTCTTAGCTCCTACCACTCAGGAATCTCTAATCTGTCTGTGCCGTCAGGATTGCTGCCAGACCGCAGCTCCGTCTGCCTCCTTTTTTGGTATTTTCATGCAAATTCTTCTGCTAGTTGTGGTTTAGTCCACTTCTGTATCCTTCCCTTCAACACTCGGGTCCAAGATTATCTTCTGTGTCTATGTCAATTGGTTTCCCTTTTCTTTGTTGAAGAGGGTTTGTGCAGTCTTTCTGCCTAGTCTGCCATCTTGCCGATCTCCTCATTTATTTTATTTTTTTAAAGAGGAATTCAGTAATTCCCAGACAACCTCTTACCCTTTTATTCTCCTCTGGTCCATACTTTTCTTTTAATGCATTTAATTGAAATATAATTTATGTACAGTGAAATACACTAAACCAAAGTGACATGGGTCAATTTTTTTTTTCCAATGTTCCTTTCCCTCCTCTCTCACACCTGGCAAGCAACAAATAAAGTTTCTCTCCATATATAAACCTTTCCTTCACCTTCCACAACAACAAACCGATGCTGTGTTTTCTTTCTGTGATTGACTTATTTCACTCAGCGTAATGTACTCCAGGTTCCTCTATGTTATGTGGAGTTTTGCATACTACATTATTCTTTAGTGCTGCCTGACATTCCATTGTGTATATGTACCATAGTTTGGTCATCTGCTTTTCCATTGATGGGCACGTAGGTTGTTTCCATCTTTTTGCTATTGTAAATAGTGCTGCGATGAACATGGGTATGCATGTTCCTGTCCTGGCTCTCACCTCTCTAGGTATACACCTAGTAGTGGAATTGCTGGGTCAAATGTTATCTCCAATTCCAGCTTTCTGAATAATCACCATACTGCTCTCGCCAGTGGTTGTATGACTTCACAGTCCCCCTAGCAGTGTGTGAGAGTCCCAATCTCTCTACATCCCTGCCAGCATTTGTTATGTTTTGTCTTGTTGAACCTTGATATCAGTGCTAGGGTGAGATGGTATCTCATTGTCATTTAGATTTGGATTTCTCTGAAGGCCAGTGATCGTGAGCATCTCTTCTCGCATGCTCCTTGGTGAAGTGTGTATTCATGTTGTCTGCCCCTTTTTTGATTTGGATTTTTAATTCCTTTGCTGTTGAGGTGTTAGAGTTTTCTATAAATCTTAGAGATAAGTCCCTTACCATATAGGTAATTATCAACAAGTATGAATTTGTTGTTCTTATTTTTGTTACGTCAATTTTCATGGTATTGATTTCTTTGTTCCATATAATTTTCTGCGCTGAGCTTTTTTTTTGTATGAATCGTGTTATCACTTCCTTCATTGCTAATGTGTTGTTGTTGTTGTTGTTATGTGCCATCGAGTCAGACCTGACTCATAGCGAACCCCTCCATGGGTTTCCAGGGCGGGATCACTACGGAAGTAGATCGCCCAACCTTCCTTCCAAGGTGTGGCTGTTGGGTTTGAACTGCCGGCCTTCTGGTTAGCAGTCAAGTGTCTTAGGCACTACACCACCAAGACTCCTTTCCTATTAGTATTTGCTAAATATTTGCACTGGTCCCCTGTTTTATTTTGATGTGAAGGTTTATCATTTTTCTTAGAGGTTATCCTGTGATTTTATTTTCTTCCCAAGTTTAAAACAGTTCTTTTCTATCTTGGCAATTGTCTTCCCTTCCTTACCATTTAGAAGTTCTGTAACTATAGAGTTTTTTCCCTCTTTTTGGTTTGTAGTTGTCCTTATTTGTCAATTGATGTGTCTGGTTCCCTGTTTACAGTCTTCTAGGCTTATTTACTTTGGATAGTTCTGTAGCTGGGTTTTTTTCTGGGTTATGTCACCCTGTGTGTTAATGGTCAGTTTTTGTTTGCTCTTGTTGGTTCTCTGTCCAAAGGACTCCCTTTAGCATGTCTTGTAAGGTTAGTCTGTTTTTAACAAATTCCCTTAATTTCTGCTTATCTGGAAATTTCTTAAATTCACCATCATATTTGAAAGATCGTTTTGCTGGTTACATAATTTATGGTTACAAATTTTTCTCTTTCACGGTTTTATATGTCCCATCCTATTGTCTTGTCACGTGCAAGGTTTCTGCTGAGAAATCCAAGCTTAGTCTTATTGGTTGCCCCTTATAGGTAACTTTCTGTTTTTCCCATGCTGCTTTCAGGATTCTGTCTTTGTCTTTGGTTTTGATGAATTTGATGATGTTGTGTCTTGGTGATTTTCTTTTGGGGTGTATTCTGTTTGGGATTCCTTGGAGTTCTTGAATGGATATATTCTCATTTTTCATCATACCCGGAAAATTATCCTCCAACAAAACTTCGTCAATTTTTTCTGTGGTTTTAATTGTCTTTTCTGGTTTTGTTATTTCTATTACATGTAGGTTATTCCTTTTGATGGTATCCCACATAAACCTTACTTTCTTCATTTTCTTTTGATCTTTTTTGTGATTGATCTCTTTCTAAAGAAGTATTGAGGCATTTACCTGCAGTGTCATTAGTTTTGTCTTCCACTGACTCAGTTCTACTCCTTTGCCTGTTCGATGTATTATTTGTTTCTGAAAATTTAGTATTAATCTTCTGGTTTCTATGTGAAGATTTTGTATCATTTCTAATTTCTCATTTTGTTCTTAATTATCTTTGGAAATTGTTGTAGAGTTTTGTCTGTGTTTTCTTCAATTTTGTCAGTGTTTTCCTTGATCTATCTTTCAATTTGTTGAAGGTACCTAAATATAATTCTTTTGAATTCCCTGTCAGGGAGTTCCAATGCTGCTTTTTCCTCAGGGATGTGCTTTTTGTCTATGTCCTGGTCCCTTGCTTCTCATGCTTTATCTTGCTTCTTTGTGTGAACTGGGATGCTCTGTTGTCTCCAAGGCATTGTGACCTTTTTGTATTTATATTTAATTAGTAGTTATATGTTGGAGTGACTTGCCCATGATTTTAGTTTTCTTTGTATGTTATCTACGTAACCAGGGTACTGTTCGGTGCTTCTGTATTTGTTAGTTGGCAGTACTTACACACTCACCTTTATCCTTTTCCATTGTTAGCCTCCTGTATGTCCTTGCCATTTTTGGCAGATAGAGCCTATTGTTAGGTTCCTGGAATCTGAATGAGAATGCTGTCACTTTAAATATCCAAAACAGCCACCACTTGCGAACAATCAAAATGGCTGCCTCTCAGTCATGTTAAATATCCAATATGGCAACTGCTTGTAAACATTCAGTATGGCTGTATCCTCCAGACCTCTGAATGTCCACAGCTCTGGTTGTCTTCCCTCCTTGCTGTTTCAGTTCCTAGTCATAGGCCACCAGTGCAGTTGTCCCTGCAGCCCTTGGTGAGCAGGGCTGATCTTTAGGTCAATTCTCAGCCCCCAGCACCATTTGGAAATATTCAGGCTGTTGATCCCATGACAGTAGCTGACAGTCCACCGCTCCAACTGTCTCCATACTCACTGTTTTCTTTCAGGTTTTTCCAGTCGTTCATGCCTGATCCACTTCTGTGTACTTCCTTTCAAAGCTCAGGGCTCCTGGATTATCTTTTGTATCTCTGTCAGTTGGTTTCTCTTTTCTTTGTTGAGTAGAGTCTGTGTAGCTTGTCTGCCTATTCCACCATCTTACCAGAAGTTTCCTAGTCTGTACTTTTTGCTGCTTTTCCTTTTCCTTGAAACCACAGTTGTTTAATTGAAACTAGTGTTCATTTCTTCATCCTTAACTTTCTGTCTCTGCATAGGAGAAGTAATGGATTGAGAGTTAAGCCTAATGGAGGAGAGAAAAGAGGATTTTTAGATTATTTGTCTTTCCCATGATACTATCTACACTCATAAAATAAAATTTCTCTATCACTTAGTATTTTATAAAGTACTTTTACATGTAGATCTTATTTAATCTTTTTAGATCTTACTTATTCTTTAATATAGATAGATATTTGTTGTCTTCCCTGTATTATATGAGGAAGCTTTAGGTTCAAGAGACCATGAGTGCCTCAGAATTAAAGCTAAGAGTCCTACAGGTAATCTTGACGCAGACACTCCTACCCCAGGCCCAACCCTACTCCTCACTTAAAACTATTTCTCCCATAGTCATACTTCCCATTTACTCATATTGTAGCTGAACCTCAGTTTTCCTCAGCTGATTTTTCTGTTCCCTTTAATTCCATTATCTCAAGTCATTAAAAATAAAAACAAAAATAGATAAAGTGTTTAGCCACATTGCTATCCTGTTTTATAGGTAGTATGAGGAAGAGAAATAGAATACCTAATATTTAGTGCATACTTACTCTTTGCCAGGTCCTGTTATGAACATTTAAGTGCATTGCCCTATTTAGACCATATTGTTATTTGAGGTGGGTCCTGCAATTATCCCCTTTTGACAGCTGAGCAATTTGAGGTACAGGAAAATTAAGTAATTTGCCCAGAGTTGCCCAACCAAATATATGTTAAATCCAAGATTTGAACCCAGTGGTCTGACTCTATGGTCAATTTTTTTCCCCCCTTAATTGAACATTTTATTGAGGTAGGTTTAGATTCATATGCAGTTGTAAAATATAATACAAGGATAAGAAATAATCCTTATCTTTTTTAACTATTTCTACCCAGTGTAATATTTTACAAAACTGGTTTAATATCATAACCAGGATTTTTATACTTTACCTTACTTTTACTTGTATTCATTTGCTTGTGTGTATTTAGTTGTATGGAATTTTTCACACATACAGGTCTATATATCCCCCAACACAGTGAAGATACAGAACAAATCCAATACTATGAGAATCTCTCACGTTGCCTTTTTATAACCATACCTACTTCCTTCTACTCTTCCATTTCTCATCCCCTTAATCTGTTTTTCTTCTCAGTAATTTTCTCATTACAACAGTGTTACTATGTAAATGGTATTGTATAATATGTAACTTTTTAAGATTGGCTTTTTTTTTTACCCAGCATAATTATCTGGAGATTTACCTAAGTTGTTTGTATATCTAGTTCAGTCCTCTTTATTGCTAAGTAGTATTCAACGATATGAAGGTACCACTATTTGTTTACCCATTGACTTGCTGAAGGACATCTTGGTTGCTTCCATTGTTTGGTAATTATGAGTAAAGTTGCTATGAACGTTCATGTACAGGCTTTTATAAAAAAGTTTCTATTTCTCTAGCATAAATGCGGAGCGCTGTATTTTTAGGGTTTTTTTGGGGGGGATAGTAAAAATGTATGTAATGGAACATTGACTAATTCAACAGTGGTTTTTTTGTTTTTTAATTGTGATTTGGGTGAAAGGTTACAGAGCAAATTCACTTTCCATGCAGCAGTTCACATACAATTTGTCTCATGACATTGACTAAAATTTACCACAACGCAATAGCTCCCTTCCCACTTCCTCCTCATAGTTACCTCTTCCGTTTGTCCTTCCCTCCATGCACTCCTGCCCCCTGAGCTATGTCCCTGTGCATACACAGTCATTCTATTCTCCCACGATTGTTCTCTCCAAGGAGTGTATCTATCTAGTGTAAATGTTTATATCATATGCCTGTCTTTTGTTTAATTCAACAGTTTTTACTTGTACAATTTAGTGACATTGATTATGTTCATCATATCGTGTGGCCATTACCATTTCCTTTTCCAAATTATTTCACTGTCATTAACAGAAACTGCTAAAGTACTCTCTAAACTACACCTCCTTTCCCCCCCCACTTTCTCCCATCCCTGGTAAGTACTACTATATCTTTTTGTAACTGATATATTTCACTCAGCCTGTTTTCAAAGTTCATCCATTTTGTAGTGTGTATCAGGACTCCTCTTCGTGGCTGAATAATACTCCATTTAATGTACATACCACATTTTGTGTATTCTTTACTGAGCCTGTTTTTTTGACTCTTATCATGTGTTTTCCTGCTTAAGTCTACCTAAAAGCTTCCCCACTGACTTATTAAAGTATTGAAAAAGCTTACAAATATTGAGGAAAAACATAACTTATATCTTACCGCTAGTTTGTATCTAAGTTATTCTTTCCCATTTGCATTTGTGTATTATTTGCAAATCTGCAACCATATATTCCAGTAGCGTAGTGCCTAAGGCACTTGACTGCTAACCAGAAGGCAGGCAGTTTAAACCTACTAGCCACTCCTTGGAAGGAAGGTTGGGCAATCTACTTTCATAGTGATACTGCCTTGGAAATCCAAGGAGGGGTTGCTACGAGTTGGGTCCTGCTCAATGGCATATAACAACAGCAACAACAGCCATATATAGGAAAAAAAAAAAACTTTGATTTTGGTTTAATTGGCTTCTCTCTTTTGTTTTTTAAGTGATGGCCAAAAAATGAGCAAACGAAAAAAGAATTATCCAGATCCAGTTTCTGTCATCCATAAATATGGTGCTGATGCCCTCAGGTGATAAAAAGTGCTTAAGTGCTTTGCTTTATGTTTATTTATCATTTTTCAATGTTAGCATTGTGTTCCATTAATTCCTTATATTTGGTTTGTGATTAGCTCTTTTTAAGAGAATGTGTGTCATTTATGTATGTATGCAATGAAAGAACTGATGAAGAACAGGGCTCCGGGAATTGATGGAATACCTATTGAGATATTTCAACAAAGAGATGCCCCATTGGAGGCACTCACTTGGTTATGCCAAGCGATTTGGAAGACAGCTACCTGGCCAACTGACTGGAAGAGATCTATATTTTAGCCATTCCAAAGAAAAGTGATCCCACAGATTGTGGAAATTATAGAACAATATCATTAATACCACACGCAAGTAAGATCTTAGATCTTACTGAAGATAATTCAAAAACAGTTGCAGCAGTATATTGACAGAGAACTTCCAGAGGTGCAAGTTGCATTCAGAAGAGGACCTAGGACAAGGGATATCATAGCTGTTGTCAGATGGATCTTGGCTCAATGCAAAGAATACCAGAAAGATGTTTACTTGTGTTTTATTGACTGTGCAAAGGCATTTAATTGTGTGGATCATGACAAATTATGGATAACATTGAGAAGAATGGGAATTCCTGAATACTTGATTGTACTCATAAGGAACCTGACCTTGACCAGGAGGCTGTCGTTCGAATGGAACAAGGGGACAGTGCTTGGCTTAAAATCAGGAAGGATATCTGTATGCTGAGCAAAGAATCTGAGAAGCTGGACTGTAGGAAGAAGAACGTGGCATCAGGATTGGAGGAAGAATCATTAACAACCTGAGATACGCAGACGATACAACTTTGCTTGCTGAAAGTGAGGATGACTGGAGGCATTTACTGATGAAGGTTGAAGAATACAGTCTGCAGTATGGATTATATCTCAATATAAAGTAAACAGAAATCCTCACAACTGGACCAGTGAGCAGCATCACAATAAATGGAGAGAATATTGAGGTTGTCAAAGAATTCACTTTGCTTGGTTCTACAATTGATGCCAGTGGAAGTAGCAGTCAGGACATTAGATGACGTTTAGCATTGGGAACGTCAACCGTAAAGGAACTGTTTCAAGTCTTGAGGAGCAAGGATGTCTCTTTGAGCACTAAGGAGCGCCTGACACAAGCCATGATATTTCCAATTGCCTCGTATGCGTGTGAGAGCTGGACAGTGAAGAAGGAAGACCGAACAAGAGTTGATGCTTTTGAGTTGTGCTGGCAAAGAATGCTGAAAGTACCATGGACTGCTAAAAGAACTAACAGATCTGTCCTGGAGGAAGTGCACCCAAAATGCTCCTTGGAAGCGAGAATGGCCAGACTTCTCATCTATTCTGGTCATGTTGTCAGAAGAGACCATTCCTTGGAGAAGGATGTCATGCGTGGTAGGGTGGAGGGTCGATGAAAGAGGAGACGGCCTTCAAGGAGATAGATTGACATGGTGGTTGCAATGATGGGCTCAAGTATAGCAGGGATCGTGGAGCTGGCGCGGGATCGGGCAGTGTTTCATTCTGCTGTGCGTGGGGTCACTATGAGTCGGAAACGGCTCGACATCCCTAACTACAACATGTCTTTTATAAGGAATGACATTGTTGTGGTTGTTGATTTTTTAACTCCAAAAGTAGTTGTCTAAATAACAGACATTTAAAATCTTCAGTTTTTTTTTTACGATTTCGTTGGAGAGGTCCAAGTACTCCTAGATTAGTTGTTGGTTTCCTTTACTTCACTTCTCTATGTTTCCAGTCTTACTTGTATTAAAATTCTTTTTCAATCATTTATTTAAATGATATACTTATCCTTAGAAGAGCCATATGAGATTTATGCTAAAGCAAGTAAAAATTAATATTGAAAAGTTCTGTAGAGAAATTAGAGCCACTGTGTTTAAAATAGTCATAAACTTGAAAGCACACAATTTTAAAGTTAAAAGGAAGCAAAGAGATAATTGTTCAGCACATGCATTTCATTAACAAGGAAACTGAGGTCCAAGGAGTTGTGGGGTGGTGGCTGGGCACAGTTAGCCCTTACCTCTGTCGCCTAGGAGCACTTAAGTTGTTGTGCTAAGACTATCAGTTATCTCCTAGACTAGGGCTCTCACCCTGTTGTTGATGATTTGGCTGGACAGTTCTTCTGTAGAATGTATACCAGCCTCTCTGGTCTCTATTCACGAGATGCTGGTAGTATCTCCCACCCCTGCCACAGAAATCACCTGTATTAGGCTCTGTGCTCTGTGAAGGGAGAGCACACCTGCCTTCTCTGCTTTTGAATCCCTGGTGTCAAGCACATTGTGGAGGTAAAATCTGTGTGTGTGGAAATAGGAACATAGGCTCTTCTGGAGGCTTCAGTTTGCTTTATTGTTGTGCTTTGTACTACCTATGGTGAGACTGGGGGAGGAAATGTTCATGTGTTGGTCTAGGCCATTTTTCATGTGGGTTTATGTATATCTTTTTTAATTTCCTGATCTCTAATAAAAAGAGGTTTTTGAGTCTTAAGTCAAGCATTAGAAGAGCCATAGTCATGATTTTTCCCCTTTGTGTAGAAAAAAATTCTAATGTTAGTCACACATGCTCAAGAATATATCAAGTAATAATGTTTTGTTTACTACCTGTGTTCCTTTTCTGTGTAAACTTTCTCCCTTTTCCAGATTATATCTGATTAACTCCCCTGTGGTGAGAGCAGAAAATCTTCGTTTTAAGGAGGAAGGTGTGCGTGATGTGCTGAAGGATGTGCTACTTCCTTGGTACAATGCATATCGCTTCTTCATCCAGAACGTCCTGAGGCTCCAGAAGGTATGGACAGTGATGATGGCCGAGGGTCTACATGTGTATTGCAGGCTGTATGGGAGCTGCAGGTGGGAATTTGTGTACCAGCATTTGTCTACTACCCGGATGGAACAAAGTGGGCCCTGTGGCGACACATATGCCCGCTATGGAGCTGATCTGGAAGCCGAGGGTGAGTGTGTGACTCAGAACTACCAGGGAAGCCATATCTGGAGCAAATAGCTGGATCCAGAGATAGACCATCTGAGTAGGGAGCTTACCTTTCCAGGACACAGGACGCTTACTTGGAAAATAGTAGTTTTATATTCAATAAGTTGTTGAATGCCTTTGGTGTGCTGGGTACTGGGGACACAGCATTGAACAAGGTGCTCCTTCTCTTATGGAGCCAGTGGGCCAGTTCCTAGGGAGGAGGCATACAGTGAAGAAATTAGCTAATGTCAGATAATAAGTACCATAAAGACAGTAAAACCTGTTAAAGGAGAGAGAATGATGGAGAAAGGTTGAGGTGTGCTGCTTTAAGTGGGGTGTTTAGGGAAGGCCTCTCTAAGGACTGACATTAGAGTTGAAAGTATGAAAGAGAGAAATTCTCATTGTGATGTGTGTGCATGACACAACTTTTGGTATTAGGATGAAAAGTCACAATTGTGATGCATATGAAATTACCCTTTCAAGCAGTTAGCTCAGGCTTTATGTCCTCTAAGAAACCTTCTCTGAGCCCTCCCAAGTGGAACTTACCAATCATTCTTGGCAATGGAGATCTGGTTTTTGACTGCTAACCAGAAGGTTGGTCGTTTAAACCCATCAGCTACTCTGTGGAAGGAAGACTGGGAATCTACTTCTATAAAAATTTACTGCCTCAGAAACCCAATGAGGGTTGCTATGAGTCAGAATTGACTCGATGGCAGTGAGTTGGGCTTGGTTTTGGTTTTCTTCGCAGTGGAGGTGTTCCTTTTCTCTTACTGACTGACAAAGCCTGTCATATTTTATCGTACATGTGCATATCTGTGTTTAAAAGACTTGATTTAAGGTCAGGGCCCCTGATTATGGACTTCTGGACTGGCTTCAGTCAGCTATGAGGAGGCGACGTGTTTTCACTCGAACTATTGGAAAACCTAGCATGTGAGATTTCCTAGGGTGGGTTTTCCACTCAAAATGAATGAATTGATAATGTTAGGAGTCTTCCCCAAGCTTCTGGTGTCCCTCCTGTCTCTGATCTTACCTCTCCTTTGCATGTGCTTCTTTGACAAGCAGGGTCAACGTCATGTTTTTTGAGCAGGTTTTCACTTTACATCCCTCCACTAGTATAAGACTCCAGAATCCTCAACGGATCAAATTTCTCACAGCTGAGGGAAGTCACAGACAATCTCTCTCATCTGGCCATAGTAGCAAGATACACAGTCCATCCTTAGAAAGTTACATCTGAGGAAGAACTGGATATCCCTAATTGGACAACCTAGTGTAGTGCTGGGGAGCTCTGGTAGCATAGTGGCTAAGACACTTGCCTGCTAACCAGACGGCTGGCGGTTCAAACCTACCAGCCACTCCTCGGAAGGAAGGTTGGGCAATCCTACTTCCGTAGTGATACTGCCTCGGAAACCCAAGGAGGGGTCGCTGTGAGTTGGGTTTGACTCGACGGCACATAACAACAACAAGTGTAGTGCTGAGAGAACCAATTATTGTCATTTGCCATCAAGTTGCCTCCAACTCATGGGAACCTTACATATAATAGAATGAGTCCATTGCTGAGGCTGTTGTGCCAATCTATATCATTCCCTCATTTTCGCTTAATGTATAAAACATGATGTCCTGTTGGCGTTTCTTGAAGACGAGTCGAAAGTTAGTGAATAGACGTCTCACCATCCTCACTTCTAAGGAACATTCAGGTTGTATTTCTTCTAAGATGGATTTGTTCATTCCTATGGTCATCCATAGTATATTCAGTATTTTTTGCCAGTGTCACAGTTCAAACACATCACATCATCTCTTTTTCGTTATCCAACTTTTGCATGTAGCTGAGCGACTCAAGGAACCCTGATAGTGCAGTGGTTAAGCACTTGACTACTAATTGAAAAATCTGTGCTTTGAATCCCCCTAGTCATGCCTCAGGAGAAAGATGTGGCAGTCTAATTCCTTAAAGATTTATAGCCTTGGGAACCTTATGGGTCAGTTCTAGTCTGTCTTGTGTGGTCACTATGAGTCAGAAGTAACTAGGCAGCGATAGCTTTGGCTTGATTTGGTTTGAGGTGATTGAGAAGGTGAAGGTCATGACTTGAGTTAGGTGCACATTAGTTGTGGTAGTTAAATTTGTATGTTAACTTGGCTGGGCCTGGTAGAGTGGCTGGGTAGCTGGTGGTAGTTATTCCCCATGATGAGACTGGCAATCAACTCCATGGTGTGATCTACCACAAGCAGCTGAGTAGCTGCTTTTGGGATGTGATCTACTTCCTGTATGTAAGGAGAAGCCTTGGGGATAGTCTCCAGCTTATGGCATGCTTGAACCCTACATGTAGTTGTGTCGTTCAGCAGCCTGCCATGCTCTGCCGACCTTGGGACTTCCGGTGGACTTGAATTAATGGCCTGCCGTGTGGTTTGGTCACACCAGGACTGTGCCATTTTATTTGTCGACCTTGGGCTTGTTAGCCTCAGCAGCCAGTAGCTGCCTGAGTGAAGAAAAGCCTCTAGCTCCAGTGGGCCAGGAGTAAGAGGCAGAGTTGAAGCCCAAGGTTAAGGTTGCTTTCACCCAGCCCCTAGAGCCCCTGGCACTTTGAACTCAGACTTTTAGACTCCAACCTGTAAGAGAATGAGGTCCTCCTGTTTGTTCAAGCCATCCCATTTGTGGTACATTCTTGTCAGAGCAGCACTAGATAACCAGAACATTAGTCATCAAAAGAACATCTTTCCTTTTTAAAATTTTAAAGAGATCTTTTACAGCAGATATACCCAATGCAGCGCATCATTTGATTTCATGATTGCTGCTTCTGTGAGTTTTGATTGTTGATCCAAGTAGGATGAAACTTCTGACAACTTCAACTTCTACATATATCGTGATGTTTATCAGTCTGGTTTTGAGGATTTTAGTTTTCTCTACCGACCATGAATGCCAAAGATGAGGAATTTGAAGATTTGTTACAAACAGCTTCAGTTTAAAATGTGAAAGGTGGAAACAAAGGAGAGCCAAAAGTAGTTACAGGGAGGATAATAAATCGATCTTCACATCCCAGCTGTGTCATGTGGAAATCTGAGGATCCTACTATTCTGCTCCCAACTGTGAGGCTACAGCAAAACTCAAAATTCCACTTCCCAATCAGCCACCCACATGGTGTTTCCCTCCCTGACCTTAGCCACAATGAGCTAGTTCAAGATAAAAGGATGCCATCCTTCAGGCGGCCAAATAGGCAGAAGTCAACCACAAGCTCAGGAGTCCACACAACACATTGACTTCTACATGCTGGTTGCAGGTTTAGGTTTTTTCCCCCACTACTTTAGGATACCAGCCTCAAGCACATGAGTTCACACAACACCCTCATTTTCACTTAGTAGCTGCCACTACTCCTTTGAATCTCATAATTTGCTGGAAAAACTCACAGAACTCACATTACTATACTTAAAAATTTAATATAGCAAAATGATACACATGTATCAAAAGAATACAAGGTTAGTATAAATAAAGTAGGCAGGAGGCAAAGTCCGAGATGGTTCCCCATTGCGAAGCTTACATGTTCCAATGGGGCACCCTACTCTCCCCTGTCTATCAGTGTCTTTCACCAACCAGGAAATTCTCAGAACTTCATCTCCAGCTCTGTTATTGGCCTCATTGCATGGTTCTGATTAAGTCTTCATTGAATGTGCATGGTTGATTAAATCATGCCCCTCTCTCCCTTCTTGAAGTTAGCTTGTTGTTGTTGTTGTTGTTCTTTTGTGCTGTCGAGTCGGCCCTGACTCGGAGCAACAACTCCTTGGGTTGCCGAGGCAGTATCACTATGGAAGTAGATTGCCTGACGTTCCTTCAGAGGAGTGGCTGGTGGGTTTGAACCGCCAGCCTTCTGGTTAGCAGTCAAGTGCCTTAGGTACTATGCTACCAGAGCTCCCTAAGTTAGCTTACTATGTGGCTTTTGTGACCTACCCAGTCCCTACTCATTTACACAAGTTCTCAGTTGTAGTCTTAGGGTTTTAAAATAATAAAAGCACCTTAACTACTCAGAAAGTTCTAAAGTTTTAGAATTTTCAGAGGCAATAAGGACAAAGGCCAAACTGAGTTCTTTGCCTCACAGTGACTTTAGTGATAGGAACTACACTGGAGATTGCATGCAAACTAATGACTTACTCATTGGAAATACATGTTTTCAACGACACAATTGTAGTGCCTAATGCATTTGATTCCCAACCAGAAGGCTGGCGGTTCAAACCCACCAGCCACTTCTCAGAAGGAAGGTTGGACAGTCTGCTTCCTTAGAGATACCGCCTCAGAAACCCAAGGAGGGTTTGCTGTAAGGCAAGAAGTGACTCGATGGCAGTGAGTTTGGTTTTGGGTTTATACAGATGGACTTTGCTGCATACAACCTCACAGGAGTTACATTGCCTTTATTTACGGAAGGATACAGTGGTGCTGTTATTATTAGTCAGGAAACAAGAAGGGGCCAACTGTAGAACAGACTCAATTGCTCACATGCAAGATTAGGTTGGAGCCGATAAAAATCAAAGCAAGTCCCTGAGGGTCCAAGTACAACCTTGAACATTTTCCTCTCTTAGAGACCATCTCAGAAATAAATTTGTTTCAGTGAACACAAATGACCAAAAGCCAGAAAAATTGTGGAAAGGCATCATAAAGGAAGAAAATAAAATATTAGATAGGAAAGAATCAAAAGACAAAAAAATGTATGTCAGAAGAGACTCTGAAACCTGCTCTTAAGCACAGAATGGCTAAACCAAATAGAAGAAATGATACAGTAAAAGCTGAATAGAAAATTTCAAAGAGCAACTCAAGAAGACAGGGTAAAAAAATTCTGAAGAAATGTACAATGACCTTGATAAGAAAACAAAAATGGAAGAATATAATCGGCATTTATCAAGCTGAAATAATTGAAGGGGAAATTCAAGCCTTGAGTTAAAGTACAGAAGGATTTTTTTTTTTTTTTTTTGAGTTTTATTTTGATTTAGGTGAAAGTTTATAGAGTAAATTGGTTTTCCATTAACAGTTCATATATAATTTGTTTTTTGACATTAATTGCAATCACCAAATGTAACAGCATTCTTCTGCCTTCCTCCCCGTGGGCACCATTTTAATTCATCCTTCTTTCCTATCCATTCCTGCCGTCTGAGCTTTATACCTGAGCAAATGCTATCCTTTTACTCTCTTACGGTTAATTGTTCTAAGGAGTGTGTACTTCCCTGGTGTTAATCTTTACCTCGTAGGCCTGTCTGTCATTTGCCTGAAAGTTGAGCAATGGGAGTAAATTCAGTTCTGGTCCTGAAGGGTGATTAAGGGCAATAGAGTCAGGGATTCCACCAGTCTTTTTATGAGACCATTAAGCCTGGTCTTTTTATTATTTTGAGATTTGTTCCACATTTTTCTCCGACTCTATCCCAGATCTCCTACTGGGATCCCTTTCATCTGAGAACCTTCTAGTTCTTCTGGTCTCAGGGTCACGGAGGATGGGGTTCATATGGTCCCATTAGTCCATTGAGGTAATTGTTTACTTGCTTCTTTGATTTTCTTCACTT
Organism: Orycteropus afer afer; assembly: GCF_000298275.1. Taxonomy (NCBI): domain Eukaryota; kingdom Metazoa; phylum Chordata; class Mammalia; order Tubulidentata; family Orycteropodidae; genus Orycteropus; species Orycteropus afer. The sequence continues at coordinate 969,998 of NW_006921955.1, read as the reverse complement.
TTCTTTCTCCTGACAGGGAGAACCAATAGCTGATCTTAGATGGCCTCTCACAAGTTTTTTTTTTTAAATGGTGATTTGGGTGAAAGTTTATAGAGCAAATTCACTTTCAGTACAGCTCCTCACATACACTTTGCCTCATGACATTTACTACAATTTCCCACAGTGCAACGGCCCCCCTCCCACTTCTTCCCCATAGTTACCTCTTCCCTGTGTCCTTCTCTTCCATGAACTCCTGCCCCCTGAGCTATCTCCCTGTGCATACATAGCCCTTCTATTTTCCCATGAGGGAGCTCTGGTAGCATAGTGGCTAAGACACTTGCCTGCTAACCAGACGGCTGGCGATTCAAACCCACCAGCCACTCCTTGGAAGGAAGGTTGGGCAATCCTACTTCCATAGTGATACTGCCTTGGAAACCCAAGGAGGGGTCGCTATGAGTCGGGTTTGACTCGACGGCACATAACAACAACAACAACAACAACAATTTTCCCATGATTGTTCTCTCCAGGGAGTGTATCTACCTAATGTAAATGTTCAGCTCGTATGCCTATCTTTTGTTTAGCTGGAAGGCACAGGGGTGGATTCAGTTCCAGACCTGAAGGGCAGTTGGGGCCATAGTCACAGTGGTTGCATCAGGCTCTGTCAGACCAGCAAACCTGGTCCCCCCCCTTTTTTTTCCCCCAAATATTTTGAGTTTTGTTCCACATTGTTCTCCTACTCTGTCAAGGTTCTCCTACATAGATCCTCCTTTGAGTGGTTGACATGGTAATCAGAACTTTGCCACCTCTTAATGCTACTGTGGGAGGTCTGGTGGCGTAGTGCCTAAGGCATTTTGACTGCTAACCAGACAACTGGCAGTTCAAACCCACCGACGACTCCTCGGAGGGAAGGTTGGGCAATCTACTTCCATAGTGATATTCCCTCGGAAACCCAAGGAGGGGTCGCTATAAGTCTGCTCCAACTTAGTGGCAGCATGTAGTTCTGTGTATGTGGATGTATTCAGAGCATGTATGTACAAATAGCATCTGCCCAACCTACATATGGTCTTGGATATGGTGCCATTTACTTACCCATATCTGATCATATTGCCTGTCTACCTGTGTATCTACTTGTAGATTAATGTTTGTTATTCCTGATAGTACTGGATTGTATATATGATAGTGTTTACCCTTGTTGTCTATAACTCTTAAGCACCTCCCTCATGTCTTCCTTTTTCTTAGTGATACTGTGTTGGTTACCCGCTATTTGTATGATGCCTGTCCTTTCCCCAAAATTAATTCTCACTTAGTAATTTTCTCTCCCCTCCCATCTGTGGGAGAAGCATCAAAGAATGTTTCTTTCCATGTGTAAACCCTTCCTTCACTTTTTGTAATAGTGGACTCATGCATTATTTGTTCTTTTGTGGTTGACTTATTTCACTCAGCATAATGTCCTCCAAGTCCATCCTTGGGATGAGGTGTTTCACAGATTCTGCATTATTCTTTAATGCTGCATAGTATTCCATTGTGTGTATGTACCATAGTTTGGATGTCCTTTCATCTATTGTCAGGCACTTAGGTTGTTTCCATCTCTTTGCCATGGTGACTAGTGCCATGAAGAACATGAGTGTGCATGAACCTATTTTTGTCCTGGCTCTCTTTTTTTGCAATATATATCTAGATTGCTGGATCAAATGGTATTTTTATTTCCAATTTTTTAAGGAAATGCCATACCATTTTCCATAGTAGTTGTACCATTTTACAGTCCTACCAGCAGGGAACTCCAGTCTCTCTACATCCTTGTCAACATTTTTTCTGTCTTCTTGAACTATGCTATTACTGTTGGTGTGAGATGCTATCTCAGTGTTGTTTTGATTTCCATCCTTCTAATGGCTTTCAAGTGCTGAGGAGCAAGGATGTCTCCTTGAGGACTAAGGTGCGCCTGACACAGGCCATGATATTTCCAGTTGCCTCATATGCATGTGAGAGCTGGATGATGAATAAGGAAGACCGAAGAAGAGTTGATGCTTTTGAGTTGTTGTGCTGGTGAAGAATGCTGAAGGTACCATGGACTGCCAAAAGAACTAACTAATCTGTCCTGGAGGAAGTGCAGCTGAGATGCTCCTTGGAAGCGAGGATGGCCAGACTTTGTCTCACCTACTTTGGTCATTTTGTCAGAGAGGGGACCATTCCCTGGAGAAGGATGCCATGCATGGTCAGGTGTTGGGTCGACGAAGGAAAAGAAGGCCTTCGACGAGATGGATTGACTTGGTGGCTGCGACAATGGGCTCAAGTATAGTAAAGATCATGGAGATGGCGCGGGATCGGGCGGTGTTCATTCTGCTGTGCATGGGGTCGCTATGAGTTGGAAACGACTCAGCAGCACCTAACAACAACGGCTAATGACTGTAATCATATCTTCATGTGTTTCTTGGTTCCTTTACTTTGGTGAAATATCTGTTCATGTCCTCTGCCTAGTTTTTAATAGTATTTTTTGTATTTTTGGTGTTGAGGTGTTAAAATTTTCTGTAAATTTTAGAGAAAAGTCACTAGTTGGATATGTCATTACCAAATGTTTTCAACCCTCTGTAGGTTCTCATTACTTTTTTTTAGAAGTCTTTTGATGCATATAGCAATTTAATATTAGAAGGTCCCAGTCATCTAGTTTCTCTTCTGCTGTTTGTGCATTTTGGGTTATGTTTGATAGTCCTATACCCTAAGTTAGGGCCCCTGAATTTGCCCCTATTTTATCTTTGATGAACTTTATGGTTTTAGGTCTTACATTTGGGTCTTTGATCCATTTTGAATTTGTTTTTATGCATGGTGTGAGGTATAGATCTTATTTCATTTTTCTGCCAGTGGTTCTGGTTCCTTGTGATAGATCAACTTTCTATAAGTAGATATATCTCTTTCTGGGTCCTCAGTTCTGTTCCACTTGTCTGTGTGTCTGTCATTGTATCAGCACTAGGATGCTTTGACTACTGTGGCTACATAGTAGGTTTTGAAATCAGGAAATGTGAGATCCTCTACTTTGTTCTTCTTCCATAATGCTTTGCTTATCTGAGATCGTTTTCCTTTCCATATAAAATTAACAATTGCTTTTTCTATCTCTTTAAAACTGTTGATGGAATCTGCATTGGAATTATATTGTATCTCTAGCTTGCCTTGGGTAGTATTGACATTTTCACAATGTGCAAAACTGAAGGATTTTATGAGTAAAAATTGAATGAGTCAGGAAGCATCAAACAGTTAAAGGAATATACAGAGTCACTGTGTCAGAAAGAATTGGTCAGCATTCAGGTATGCCAGGAGTTAGCATATGATCAAGAACCATTTGTACTGAACAACAGAGTTTGGGCTGTAGTGACAATATTGATGATAAATAACATTTCAGGAATTGATAGAATACCAAATGAGATGCTTCAGCAAACGGATGCACTGCTGAAAGCATTGACCCATCTTTGTCAAGAGACCTAGGCTGGTAAATTGGTCAGACATGACGTAAAATGGGTCTTTAGGATTGAGGAGGATTTTGCAAAGAAAAAAGAAGTGACATATATAGGCCATTCTGTGTAGTATAAACAGCTTAAGCAAAGAAATTTCCTGGTACTGGTTTTATGTGTGTATAATGATCTAGTCCTGGATGGTTTTTTTTTGTCCTTTAAACCTATGTGAACTACACTACACTGACTACTTATGTGTAAGGTTTTGAACTATCTCAATTCATAATCACTCTTTGGTCTAGGGGAGTAATTTCTTCCTAAATTTTCTTTAGTTCACTCAAAAATGTAATTTATTTATTAAGGATTTAATATCCTAACTTAGTACTTATGTTAAGAATATTGCTAAGAACCAGAAATCTAGATTGCTGATGGCATCTGGGTTTTATTTTTTTAATCTTGGCTATTGGTTTCAGTTTAATGATTCAAATAGTCTGTTTCTCTCAGAGTAACTACCCCCTAAGCATTCAGAATGTTTTCATAATTGTAAATCACTAGGAGGAAGAGAGAGAATTCCTCTACAACGAGAATACGAGTAAAGCCAGCACCAACATCACAGACGTCTGGGTCCTGTCCTGCATGCAATCACTTATTGGGTTCTTTGAGACAGAAATGGCAGGTAGGTCTCTTCGAGGTTGCCCTCCTTGACATAAGCATTGTTCTATTTATATTTCCTTTTTTTGATATTTCACCATTTTTCTTTAAAAACATAAACAGAAAATTTATAAAATTTATAAAAATTTAGGAAGATGGAGAACAGCAGAGAAGGGAAGATACTAAAGACCACCTAAAGACAATAGGATTGACACGTGTATATATATATATTTTTTTTGTCTATAGGTTTGTTATTTTATAGTATTGTATACGTACTAGCAATCATATATCTTGGTTTAATTCTATATCATAACATAAACAATAGTTTATAATGTTTAATCTTCATAAAACAACTTACAGTAGTTGAATAATAGTATGTGTGTCTACTGTAGTTGGTTTAGTTCCCACTTTTGGACATTTAGATTGCTGTCTTATAATTGTTTATTTTAACCTGTCAAATATAATTTTTATAAGGCTACTTCATTGTACAGTGTGTTTCATAGGAACGGTAGATTGGGAGGTATATGATGGAGGAGAGTTATCCTTTGGGTATATCCAAATGGTGTTTATGCAGGACACTATGATAAGCCCTGGAATTCTGGATTGAATACAGGGGAGCTGGACAGCTATATGGTGAAACTCTAACTACCACTGTTTCTCCCCTGGACGTGTTCCGTAAACTTCATGATCCTCAGTTACTTTTATCTGTAAGATGCCTGTTAAGAGTTGTAGTGAGGCTTATGTGGAGATTATATTCATAAAGTAATTGTCAGATAATAGTACTCAATAAGTAGTACCTGTTATTAAGACATTTAAAAAAATTTTTAGATACATTTTTATTATTAGCTATGTAATCCTTGTCTACTACAATTAGAAAATACAGAAAAGCAGTAACGAATAGAAATTTATCCATATCTCTCTTACCCAGTAACAATGAGTTTGATTTTAAACAAATATACCTAGGATAGATATTATGTGGATTTCCTTAAGTTTGTGATAGATACAAGCATATGTCAAGATTAGAAATTCCAGAAACTATTGACTAAGATACCTAAGATGGGTCTGACTATAAATGAAGAGAATGCATTTCATAAAGGAAGCAAATAGAGACCTGGGTCACAATGAGGAGGAGAGGAGATTGCATCCTTGTAGCTGACTTAATGAGGTTAGCCTTCTCCTCTACCTCATGCCCTGTGGTTACTGGATGCTGTTGTGCATGTACAGTTCTCCAGTGAATGGCAGTGGGCCAGAGCAATACTGTGGTATACGCATGGGTGCTGTTCTTCCTCAGCAGCTTCCATAGCCCGGTCACTGGTACATGGCTCTTCCTTGGAATGGTCAATGGCCTTTGTCTTTAGTATAATATTAATCCAAGAAGGTTAAACATTTATAAGGATCATATAAGTGCCAAAATGTTGGTCAAATAGAGGAAAACAAGCTGTAGCTCTGCTCTCTCTCTCTCTGTGTGTGTGTGTGTGTGTGAGAGAGAGAGAGAGAGAGAGAGAGACAGTGGGTGAGTGATTTGGGTGAAAGGTTACAGAGCAAATTCACTTTCCATACAGCAGTTCATATACACTTTGTCTCATGACATTGACTACAGTTTATCACAGTGCAACAGTTTCCCTCCCACTTCCTCCCCATAGTTACCTCTTCCCTGTGTCCTTCCCTCCCATTTAGTCATGCCCTCCGAGCTGTGCATACACAGCCCTTCTAGTCTCCCTTGATTGTTCTCTCCAAGGAGTGTATCTGGCTAGTGTAAATGTTCATTTCATACGCCTGTCTTTTATTTGGCTGGAAGCCACACCTGTCGGTTTAATTCCAGACCTGAAGGGCAGCTAAGGGCCATAGTTTCAGTGGTTCCATCAGGCTCTGTAGCTCTGCTCTTAAAAGAGTTATTGGGGACTCAGAAATCCACTTGAGTGAACGTGGAATAGAGGTGTCATGATCGTCTTACAAGGCAGTAGAGGGCAGATGCCGTCACCAGAAATGGCTGTGCTGGAAGTATACTGTGCTCTCCCCTTGATGCCTGAGCCCTGCTCCTGTTCCCTCTTAGTGAATGATGAGTAGAGAGGAAACGGTGCTAGAGATTGTTGCTCCACGATCTCTGCCATCTTTGGCCACAGCCCTTGACACCTCTTTAGTGAAGCCAGGTCTAAGAATGAAGGCACCACAGCTGGAAGTCTGTTTCTCTGTGTTCTATCTGGGTGTTAGAGCTCATGCACACTCACCTGGCCGTAAGCAACATGGAGATGGTGGAGCAGGAGACAGTGCACACAGACCTTAAGAGAGAAACTCTGGACCCAAACTGCCTAGCTTCAGATTGAGGTCTTCCCCACATGTGAGCTTTGTGACTTTATCTCCCTCATCGAAGTAGGGATAATACTAGTACTTGCTATGTAGAGTTGTAAGGACTAAATCCGTAAGTATACTTTGGAAGAGTTTACACATACTGGTAGTGATTTCAGCATTAGCTGCTTCTGCTTTTGTTTATTGAGTGCTCACTATATGTAGGTTCATTCACTCAGTTAAAATTGGAACAGAGAAAACTCTAACTTCCTAGTAATGAACCTTAGAAATAATTTAGACAGGCCTCTGCTTATTAGGGAGCTCTGGTAGCATAGTGTCTAAGGCACTTGACTGCTAACCAGAAGGCTGGCCGTTCAAACCCACCAGCCACTCCTCGGAAGGAAGTTGGGGCAATGTAATTCTGTAGTGATACTGCCTCGGAAACCCAGGGAGGGGTTGCTGTGAGTCAGGTCCGACTCAACAGCACATAACAGCAGCAACAACAACTGCTTGTTATAGAATAGGCTTAGAAGCTCAGATCATTAAAATCGTCTGTCTAGGAAATTTTGGACAGTTACTGACGCTGGCCTGTGGCTTGCCAACATCTCAGTTCTAGTCTTTGAATCCAGCAGCCTCACATGTCCTAGGCACTGCCCTTTGCAACCTCTAAGTTCTTTGGATCTAAAAAAATACCAAACCCATTTATTCCAACTCAGAGCAGCCCTATATATCGGTCAGAGTAGAACCCGTAGGGTTTCCAAGGCTGTAAATCTTTTTTTTTTTCTTTCTAATTTTTATTATGATTTGGGTGAAAATTCACAGATCAGATTTTCCATGCAGTAGTTCATATACATTTTATTTCATGACGTTGACTGCAAGTCCCCACAATATAATAGCTCTCTTCCTATTTCCTACTTGTGGTTACCTCTTCCCTATGTCCTTCTTTCCTATGTAGTCCTGTCCCCTGAGCTATCTCCCTGTGGAACTGTCCTTTTGTTCCCCTATGATTGATCTCTCTAAGGAGTACATCTATCCGCTGTAAATGTTCACACTGTATGCCTGTCTATTGTTTGGCTGGAAACCACGGGCGTGAGTTCAATTCCATACATGAAGGGTAACTAGGGACCATATTCTCAGAGGTTTCTTCAAGCTCTATCAAGCTAATAAACCTTTTTTTTTCTTTTTTATGATTTTGAGTTTTGTTCCACATTGTTCTCCCACTCTGTCCAGGATCTCCCACACCTGTCCCCTCCAAGTGATTGACAGTGGTAACCAGGCACTATGTAGTTCTTCTAGTCTCATGGCCATATAGGCTGAGGATCACATGGTCTGCTAGTCCCTTGAACTAATTGTTTCCATGTGTCTTTGGTTTTCTTCATCTTTCTTTGCTCTGGACAAGGACAGAAGACCCATTATTGCATCTAGATGGCTGCTTGCAAGTGTTTAAGACCCCAGCCACTACTCACCAAAGTAGGATGTAGAACAATGATTTTGTGTAGTATGTTATGCCACTTGAGCTTGATGTCCCCTGCAACCATGGTCCTGAGCCCACAGGGTACTCGCTCCCTCGGGGCAGTTGGCTGTGGCCAAGAAATTATCATAATTTTGCCTCTTGTTAACTCATATATCTGGACAAGGCTATAAATTGTTACGGAAGCAAACTGCCACATCTTTCTCCTACAAAACTGCTGGTGAGTTTGAATTTCTGACCTTTCAGTTACCAGCTGAGTATTTTAACCACTGCACCACCAAGAATCCTTCTTTAGACATGGAGCTCATTTAACATTCCCTGAACTTTCTTTAAGTTAAAATTGTAGTTATTTATGATGCTACACTTTATTCTTTTAGTTGTTGGTGTTAGTTTTTGAGTTTTTGTGCAGTAGAGTGTAGGTTAAAGGATAGATCAGTGAGAAAGTCTTTAAAATAGGCCTTTACTTCAAATAAGATTGTCTAGATGTCTTTACTTTTGTATTTGCCTTCTGAGTTCCTAAGCCAAGCCATCAAATCCTTTTCATTGCTCAGAGCTCTCCAGTCATTCCACTATCTTCTTTAGCTTTCTTTCTTTGACTATTTTAACCTTTAGAAAGCCTTTTCTGTTTTATTCATCACCTGTGCCAGAGTTTCTCAACAGTAACACTGTTAACATTTTGGTCTAGATCTTTGTGGTAGGAGCTGGCTGTGCATTGCAGGATATTTAGCATATTCCTGGCCTCTGCCTGCTGGTCAGTAGTACCCTCTCTCCCAGTTGTGACAACCAAAAATGTTTCCAGACATTGCCAGATGTCTGTTGGGAGGCAAAATTGCTCCTAGTCGGGAAGCCCTGGCCTGTGTGCACTTTACCTCTTTGTATCTAATTAAAGCTATTTTTTTTGTTGTTGTTGTTGAGATAGATTGTAGTGTAATGTAAAGAAGTTGGTGTTTTGTCACTCCTACTGCATCATAATGCTCCATGTAAATGGATGCCTCCTGAAATTGTGTGGTAGACAGCCCTCAGCTTTGCCACACATACTGGGGTTATAACTCTAGTTCTTTTGCTTATTAACTATATCCTCTGGCACATCAGTTGCCTGTCTGGCTCTCAGTTATTCTTATTGTCCAGTGGTAGTTTATAAATCATTTTTAATATGGTATAATGGTTAAATGAGGTTTTATATACAAACACAAAACATCCTCAGTAAATCATCTTTATTTTGCTGATTGTTTCACTTTGCTGCAGATTTGAGTAGAGGATCTTGGACAGCAGGAACTGCTTGTTCTTTATTTGTAGCCAATCCTTTCCTCAGCCCCCGAAATTCTTAGTATATACTTGCTGCCTGTTTGATTTGTCTTATTTTTAGCTTACAGGCTTTATACTGTTGTGCCTCGCCTGGTCAAGTTTGTGGATATTTTGACCAATTGGTATGTCAGAATGAACCGTAGAAGGTTAAAGGTAAGTACAAACTGCTGTTGGTAAGGAAAAATTGTGTGAAGTTTTAGAGTTGAGAAAAAATGAGAACAGCCAAAATGGAAAGGAACATTCTCAAGTGCTCTTAGTTTTTGGAAGCTTTTTCTTTTACATTGTGTATTAACTATATTTATTACCATTCACAGGAGCCCTGGTGGTGCTAACAGTTAAGCTCTTGGCTGTCAATTGAAAGACTGGCAGTCTCAGTCAGTCAGTTCTGCAGGATAAAAACGTGATGATCTGCTCCTTTAAAAGCTTATAGCTTAGAAAACCCTATAGAGCATTTCTACTGTGTCATGTTAGGGTTGCTATGAGTTGGAATCACTGTGACAGCATATAACAACATTGTTTGTCGTTTTGCATATTTTCAAAATGAAATTATGAAAATGTCATATTGGAAAGTCTCAAGGGCACATAAGACTAAATTGAATCCAAACCACTAACTTAACTGATGCCATCAAGTCAATGAAACACCATAGGATGAGTAGAACAAGTAATAGGAACACTGTAGGACCGTAGAACCACCCCATAGAGTTTCTAAGGCTTTAAATCTTTACTGAAGCAGAGTGCTGTATCTTTCTCTCATGTAGCAGCTGGTAGATTCAAACCACCAGCCTTTCAGTTAGCAAGCCAGGCACTTTAACCACTGTGTCACCAGGAGCCCTACTAAACCGAATAGTCTCTTAAACTCAGAAATACATTTATGCAAATATTTTGCAAAAGTCAAGTAGGGCTATGATCTTAAAAGGGGCAACCAACTTCCTTGCTTCTACTCTGTTGTTGTGTGACCTCGAGTCTAACCCGATTCATAGTGACCCCTCCTTGGGTTTCCGAGGCAGTATCACTATGGAAGTAGATTGCCCCATCTTCCTTCCAAGGAGTAGCTGGTGGATTTGAACCGCCAGCCTTCTGGTTAGCAGTCAAGTGCCTTAACCACTATGCTACCAGCGCTTCTACTCTAGGGAGTCATTATTGAGTGTTTGCTGTGGAGAAAAACTCTTTCTTAATCCTTGTGAGGATTTAAGAGCCCAGCATGGGTCCTGTTCCCAGGATTTATGCTATATGCATATATCACTGTGGTATAAGACAAAAATATAGATGCATTTACTACAAGGTCAGAAAAAGGCTTCTACTGCCCACCAGTTCTGTCTTAAATTGTGACTCTTAAGTGATAAAATAATCGTTTCATTTTTGTTTAAATACATTATTTTCAAAAACAAACAAACAAAAAAAACCTCACTGCCATCAAGTCGATGCCAACTCATAGCAACCCCCTTTGGGTTTCTTAGGCAGTAAATCTTTACAGAAGTAGATTATCCAGTCTTCCTTCTGCAGAGTAGCTGGTTTTGTACTGCCAGCCTTCTGGTTAGCAGTCCGATGCCTTAGGCACTATGCCATCAGAGCTCCTTTATATATACATAAATATATATGTATACATACATACATACATATATATTTTAAACTAAACTACAGTTATCTTTAGGTAACTTAATTGATTTTTTTTGTGTGTTTTATCTTTATTTACATTTTTTTTACATAATGAATAAATATAATTATAAAAAATACACAGTTTATGCTGTTTTTTCTTTCAGTAAGAGATCTTACCTAAAGGTACTTTAAAATTTTTTGTTAGCAACTGTTTCTATTTCACTTGAATCTATTTTATCCTTAAGTCAGAGTAACCATTTTTGGGGGTGTCCTTTTAATAATCACATTTGCATAGTTAAGACATTGTAAAAATAAAAACAAATCACCTCATGCAAAACTTGCACAATATTTGCACAATCTCAGTACCTTTAAATCTAATTTCAGTGCACACTAAATAAAAACTAAAAGCAAATAAATAGTACTTTGTAAACATTTAGTAATTTATTATATTATAGTAGCATCATAGCAAAACCAAAACCAAACTCACTGCTGTCGAGTCCTCCTTTGGTTTCCAAGGCGGTATCACTGCGAAAGTAGATTGTCCAACCTTTCTTCTGAGGAGTAGCTGGTGGGTTTGAACTGCCAGCCCCCTCATTAGCAGTCAAAGCCTTAGGCACTACACCACCAGAGCTCATCTGTTAATGTTACACTGGGCAAAAGTATCAACGTTTTCTATCACTGGATAAAAGCATAACTTTGTGAACATGTCTCTTTGATCCTGACATTAGTCTTTACATCAGATTCACAGAACTGCTTTCTGCCTCAAAGATGGGAAGTAACAAGGGGCTGGAAAACATCCCTTTTCTAAGTCCTCATCACACTTTGATTTCAGTGGTCACAGGTGACCTTTGGTTGTCATTGTTGTTAGTTTTTTTGTCTGTATACTGTGTTCTCTCTGTAGGTTGTCTCTTTTTATAAACTCAGGATAGTTTTATGATAAACATTTATTTTCACTGTTTTAATGTTTATAGATAGGCAGTGTTCTAATCTTTTGTATTCTCTAGGGTGAAAATGGGATGGAAGATTGTGTTATGGCCTTGGAAACCCTGTTTAGCATTCTCTTTTCTTTGTGCAGACTTATGGTAAGAAGCTTGACCTCTTTCTAAGATTCTTCAGCCTAATTTTCAGCCACATACTACCATATTGGTGTTAACTTCTTTCATCTACATTCTCCATGGCATCATGTATACTCTGTATTTGTTCCACAAGAAATAGAAAATAGATGTTTTAAGGCAACTTAAAATCTCTAGTTCCTTTCTAGAAATCTTATTAGCTTATATATGTCAAGTGAGGATTAAGAGATGTTAGTTTCAATAACTATCTTCTTTCTTATAATCATTGGCAGTACAGAATGGGGAAGTCCTTGGATCTAGATTAAGGATCTCTTTAAGAGCTTCATGTATTCTGAATGAGAAACTGCTTGAACTGGTCCTATTTATACCTGTAGCTTTCCTTGTTTTGCTCACTGTTCACCAGTATCCTGAGAATCAAAAGATGTTTTCCTGTTTACAGATGAGGTTTCTGAGGCTTAGGGATAGACAGACCTGTGCATATTTATCTGGCTGGTAAGTGGTAAGCTAAGTTTAAACCCACATCTGTGGCTCCTGTTTTCATTATGGAAATCCTCAGGGAGTCTAGAGGTGCTTTAGGTCCTGCTGACATGCTTCATAGATGTCTAGGTCCCCAAACAAAATGAGGCCACTTCTTCAGTGTGTATTCCTATGTCTTTCTCTAAATGTTTATATGAAAGTTTTCAGTTTAAATGAGAATATTTGATGATGCCTGCATGTGATTGAAATGCTGTTATCTGTTCTCATGCAGGCCCCCTATACACCTTTTCTCACAGAATTAATGTACCAAAATCTAAAGATGTTGATAGATCCTGTTTCTGTCCAGGACAAGGACACACTCAGTATTCATTACCTCATGATGCCCCGTGTTCGGTAAGAATCAGTACAAATAAGCCAGAATCTACCTTCAGCCTCATGTGTGCCTTGGAAAGAGAGATTTCCAGAGACATGTGCATATGGAGGCCGCAAACTCACTACTTCCTGGCCAGCGAAAGAATGCATGTAGAAGGTGTGACAGGCTTATTGGTGGTTTTGGTTTTGCTGCTGGGCACTGAGAAGCACACTCAAACTCTAGCTGCCTCACCAAGTCTTGAGTTTGACCCTATTCCTCATTTAAACCTGCCTGTTATTTGAGATTTTTTTCCTTCTAAATCTTATTTATTTCATATACCTACATCAACCAATCAGAGAGAAATTGATGGACAAGAAAATTGAGAGTGCTGTAACCAGAATGCAGTCTGTGATTGAACTTGGGCGAGTGATCCGAGACCGTAAAACCATTCCAGTAAAGGTTTGAAACTTAAATTTTATGTTACGTCACACAGAGCTAAACAATTATGCTTTGAAATGTTTTCTGAACGTTAGGACCTAGCAATGACATAATTTTTTTTTTCTTTTCTACAAGAAAGGTGTGGTTGACTTAATACCAACTAAGACTGATTAGAGATAGAGATTAAAATAAAATATTTAACATTCCATTTTTCTGCAGTTTAGAGGACTGGTTGCTTAGTGAACTTTTCCCCTCTCTTTTCTCTTAGTATCCTTTGAAAGAAATTGTGGTTATCCACCAAGACCTGGAAGCTCTTAAAGATATCAAGTCTTTAGAGAAGTATATCATTGAGGTAAGACAGATGATTCTGTTTTGGGTCTTGAAAAGATTTTTTGATTAAATGCCTTTAATTAAGTACACTTTGAGTTATAACACAAGTAACAAATGAATACATATTAGTTACAAGTAGTTCACACACTAGCATAGAGTATATACAATGAAAGGTGAGTGTCTTTCCACTCTGTTCTGCTCACTGAGGTCTTGCTTTCCTCCTACACTAGTATGTCTAATGAATTTGCTAAAGTTGACAGGACTTTACACATGTGCATGTATATGTAAATAAGTATAAACACATGCACAAAAATACATGCTATTTGATTTTATTTTTACATATAGGAGATTATATATACAGTCTTTATCTTGCTTTTTATCAAACATTACAGTATATCTTAAAAGGCTATCCCATGTCATAACAGAGAGCTCTCTATTCCTTTTGGCAGTGGCATAGTGCTCACTTTCTGAATACGTCATGATATATTTAGTTGTTGAAAATTTATGTTTCTGAATATATGTATCTTTGTGTATATGTAAGAGTGTGAATATTGGTAGTTTCCTAGAAATAGAATTTTGGGCTCAAAGATTTAAGGTTCAGTGTCAGTTGTCTTTACAATATGCTTTATTCTGTGACGTTTTGAAACAATCACAGGCAGTGTGCCCAACCAAACTCACTTCATCAACTCATAGAGACCCCTCGTTGGGTTTCCTAGGCGCTATCTCTGGAAGTAGATTGCCCAGTCATCCTTCTAAGGAGTGGCTGGTGGGTTTGAACTGCCAGTCTTCTGGTTAACAATCAAATGCCTTAGGCACTATACCACCAGACCACCTCCCACAAGCAGTCTAGGGGTTAAAAATGACTTGATTTAAGGACAACTCTTATTTGCCTTTTAGTGTTACGTGACTTTGGCCTTATATGAAAGGATTGAACAACCCTGTGCTGTGTTGCTGTTGTGTGCCTTAGAGTCAGACCCGACTCATAGCGACCCCTCCTTGGGCTTGCGAGGCAGTATCACTATGGAAGTAGATTGCCCCATCTTCTTTCCGAGGAGTGGCTAGTGGGTTTGAACCGCCAGCCTTCTGGTTAGCAGTCAAGTGCCTTAGCCACTACACTATCAGAGCTCCTGAACCAACCCCTACTCACAACAAATTCTTCATCACAGTCACCTTCACTTCCCTGCATGTGCAGCTTTTAAATCATTGAAAAGCCTTTTCTTTCACTAAAGTAAGGCTAAGTAAGAACTTTATGCACCTGTTCCAGCCGCTTAGCTAAAAATTCGATTTAAAGAGTCACTTAGACTTAATGGCACACTTAGGAATGGGTCTCGTTTTTAAGCAGGTGACTGCCTGTATATAATTTTTAACTTTGTTTATATTCTCAGGTAATATTTTAATCTGTTATAGAAATTATTAATTTCCATATTTGATCATGAACTGCTTGACAATTTCAGACAAATAATAGAAACTAGAAAGTAATTAATGCCGGTAGATATGCTTTTTAAAATGTAGAATATCTTTATCACTTATAATGAGATGAATTAGTTTAATTAAATATAATTTGCAAGATCAGACATTCCTCTACTATTTGCGTTGATCTATAGTTCTCATGATACATAGTTTCATACCTTATATTGTCACCATTCCCGGTTGTATCAATAATCCGTAGCAAACATGATGGAGACATGAAATGTTAGGATAAACCGATTAT
>NW_006921955.1:943954-946581 GCF_000298275.1 Orycteropus afer afer | reverse complement strand
TGTGTACTCTGAAATTGCTTGATAAACGATTACCCCTGAAAGATAAACTTTACATTTCTAATCCTAGAATCTTCTTTCAGTTATGCTCATTTGTCCTGCTTTATCTCGATGAGAATGGTTTTTGCATTCCATACAATTTAGTCATTAAGGTGTGCAATTCACTGGTTTTTAGTATTTTATGAAGTTGTACAATGATCAGCATAATAATTTTAGAACATTTTCAGCCACACAAAGAAATTTATACACATCTCATTTCCCTCTCAGTATCTCACTCAGTTCTTATCTATTCTCTGAATTGGTCCTTTCGGACATGTCATATAAATGGAGTAGTGACTCATTTCTTTCATTTAGCATAACGATTTCAGAAAATTCTCATTCACTTTGTAGTCTTAACAGTACTTCAATTCTTTTTATTCCCAAATAATATTCCATTGTATGGATCTATCACATTTAATCCTTGATCTGTTGATGGACATTTGGGTTGTTTTCATTTTTTGATTATCTTGGGAAATGCTGCTATGAACATTTGTTGACAACTTTTTGTGTGAATATATGTTTATAGTTCTTTTATTTTTGGTTTCCTCTTGTCCACCACTATAGGAATTGAATGTTCGGAAAGTTACACTGTCCACAGATAAAAATAAATATGGCATTCGTCTAAGGGCTGAGCCTGATCACATGGTTCTTGGGAAGCGACTAAAAGGAGCCTTTAAAATGGTGATGACTTCTATCAAGCATTTAGGTGATAAGGAACTGGAACAGTTCCAAAAGAGTGGTAAGTGTTTGGTTCAATAAGGCACTGCTGTTCTCTTTAGGCAGAAAGACCTGTACTATGGTTAGGCTTCATTTTCCCTTTTACTACCACATTGTATTCTGAAGTAATTTTTTTTTCTGATTCAAAAAATATTTATTTTACATAATTCTGATAATTTAGGAAAATTCAAGAAGAAAATGAAAATGACACTAACCAACTACCTGTCCATTAACATTGGTGACTACTACAGTGTACTGTTTAATAATCTGGGTGCTGGGCCACTGTTAATATTCTGATTTATTTCCTTCCAATTACATGTAAAGTCATACAGTTACAGTCTTAACAAAATTGAGATGACACAGTAATTATAAACACTATGTTTTTTGCTTTTATGTATTTTTTTGTTTACATATTTTTATTTTTTTGCTTTCCTTTGTTCTATTTATATTATGAACATTTTTATACCATTGGTCTTTGTAAATACTGTTTTAATAGCTGTATAATTTTTCTTCGTATACATACCTGATAATGTATTTAACCAGTTGTTCTGGTTACCTGGTACTGCTCTGACAAGAATATACCACAAATGGGATAGCTTGAACAAACAGGAGTTCATTTTCTTACGGTTTGGGAGGCTAGAAGTTCGATTTCCAAGTGCCAGGCTCTAGGGGGTGTATGAAGCCCATCAGCCTTGGACTTCAGCTCTGCCTCTTGCTCCTGGCCTACTGAAGCTAGAGGCTTTTCTTCACTCAGGCATCTACTGGTTGCTGAGGCTAACAAGCCCAAGGTCGACAAATAAAATGGCACAGTCCTGATGTTACCAAACCACATGGCAGGCCATTAATTCAAGTCCATTGAAAGTCCCAAGGTTGGGAGAGCATGGCAGGCGGCTGAACAACGACACGGCTACATGCAAGGTTCAGGCGTGCCATGACTTTGAGACCATTCCCAAAACTGCTGTTTATATATGGGAAGTAGACCACATAACCACAGCAACTACTCAGCTGTCCCAAAAGATTCTAGCATGGAGTTAATTACCAATCTCACCATGGGGAATAACTACAATCAGCTGGCCAGCCATTCAACCAGTCCCAGCCAAGCTGGCACACAAACTTAACCACCACACCAGTCTTTTATTGTTGATGCTTTATCTTATTCCTACTTTTTAAAAATAATTATAAAAATATTGCAGTGCCTATTTGTCCATATAATACTGTGTGTAATTTATTTCTTTAGGCTGTATTTTTAGATAGAAATTACTGAATCAAATGAGTGAATAATACGATATCATTAAATTCTACAAATGTTAATGTGTGCCTAGAAAATTTATTCTAGTGCTAAGAGAGCATACTTAGGAAAGGTACCCTAGTGTTGAGAACCAGAATTTCCTGGTACTTAATTACAAACCACATGATCCATAAAAACCAAAACGCACTGCCTTCAAGTTGATTCTGGGTCATAGTGACCCATAAGGACAAAGTAGACTGCGCCATAAGATTTTCAAGGCTGTAAATCTCTATGAAAGCAGTCTGCCTCATCTGTCCACTATGGAGCAGCTGGTGGTTCTAACTGCCGATGTTCTGTTTAGTTGCTTTAACCACTGTGCCCCCAGAGTTCCTAATAGAAAGAAAAGAAGGTAACTTCTGGAGGTTTAGAAAACTGCAAATATTGAAAAGAAAATATTACAGTTGTGTTCGGAGGAACGGAGTTAGCATTGAGGTTTAGAGCATCCTGTGATTCAGGAGTCATCAGTTTCTTTAAAATATTTAGAATTTACACTTTGATTTCTTATTTGGACAAGTTTGGATTCATTATCTAGTAATATATATATATATATTTTAATTTTTTTATTGTGATTTTGGTGAAAATTTAC
>NW_006921955.1:927869-942204 GCF_000298275.1 Orycteropus afer afer | reverse complement strand
CTGCGACTATGGTCCCAAGCCCGCAGGATCAACTACTCGGTCCCTCTGGGTAGCTGGCTGTGACCAAGTAATGACCATAATCTTGCTCCTTGTCAGCTCTACTATACACCTGGGAATTCTGATCATTCACATGAACTTATAGGCGCATTGTCTGCCAACCCTATATATGATCTTGGATCCACTCTCCATTTAGACATACCTAATTGTTTAGTTTATTCACCTATCTATCCGTCCCTATACCCATGTTTGCTTTCACTGACAACTCAGTACTGTATACTAGCAATATATTTCTTAAGGCCTTTTTGTGGGCTGGTACTCAGTATATAGAGGTGAATAAAACAGACACTGGCCTTTCATTGTATTGACAGAATCATTAATCATGGTTTTGAGAAGTCCTGTGAGGAAGTACTAAACAGTATGAAAACATGTAATGGAGACCCAAACAGATTATATAGTAGGAAATGGAATTGTGATTTCAGCCTGCTTTCTCCTCTACTCCAGAAAAGCTTTCAGTGTGTTCAGGAGTGCACAGCTCTGCCAAGATTGGAGTTGTACTCGGCCAAAGTATTGCTGCCCAAGTTCCTGCAGCTGCCTTAAGGCATGAGATTTTTGATTGCTAGAGCTTCCTCTGAAGTTGGAAATTCATAAGCATAGTGGTGTCATGAGAAAAATAATTTAAGATTTTATGAATCGGGTGACCCCTCAAGACCTACAACTTAGTGGCTATGAAAATTGGGGGGATATGTCCTTAAGTTTCTCAAATTGTTTAAATAGAATTAATAAAACATGAAAAGTAACCAGCCAAGAGTTGAGCCCTTACTTTTACTTGAAAAATCAAATTAACAAAAAGTTAAAAATCTATTTTGTTTTATGAAGTACCTAAAACATTGAAATACAAGCCTTGTTTGAAACTGAAAACCTTTAGTTTCTAAACTAGTTTCTGAGTGGACTGTTCCTCATTGATGGAATACCCACAGCCCAAGAGGATAATTAGGAGTGCCCACAGTGGGCTTCCTAAAGTCAAAGGAATTGTTCTCATCATCTTTCCTCTTCTGCCTGCCATGGGCAAGCATGTTGCTTCGTAATAATTAACACCATGCTTTCCTCAGCAGATGGTGTTTTCCGTATTTTCAAGAAGAGAGCATCAGGGTCATATGACTAGTCAGTGGTGGGGCTGAGATTAAAACATAAGTCTAATAAGACTTCCAGTATCTTTGTTTTCATTAAATCATGCTGCTTTGTGTCGGTAGTGGGGATTTGTAGCCTCTTGGAACTTAGAGTAGTTTGCTTTGGTATGTAAGTTTATATAAAAAACCCTAAACACTGATGGTGATTTAGCTCTCTCTGAAGCAGCATATCGTAGTCTAAAGATTGTTGCTGTAAAAATCGGAATGTTGTTTGTTACGTTGTTTGCTGCAGTAGTGATGTGAATTAGGAGGAAATAATCCCTTGTAGCTCTGATGTGTGATTTTCAACAAAAAAATCTAACAGTATGTTGATACTGGGGTGGGTGACTTGATCAATACAGGCTGATTTATTAACAGTGGTG
Source organism: Orycteropus afer afer (assembly GCF_000298275.1). Taxonomy (NCBI): domain Eukaryota; kingdom Metazoa; phylum Chordata; class Mammalia; order Tubulidentata; family Orycteropodidae; genus Orycteropus; species Orycteropus afer. The sequence continues at coordinate 940,655 of NW_006921955.1, read as the reverse complement.
TTTGTTTCTCCAATAGGGACCATTGTTATAGAAGGCCATGAATTGCACAAAGAAGACATCCGCCTCATGTACACCTTTGATAAGGCTACACAGGGTACTGCCCAGTTTGAAGCACACTCGGATGCTCAAGTAATTTTTTGTTACCTAGAATATTTTAAAAGAGGAATAAGAACATAAGAGGAGAAATTATTTTCCTATGCCTTTCTTGATAATGCTGACAGCTTGTCTTAGGATTTTATTAACCTCTCCAGTATAAACCTTTTAGCATATGCATTTGATAATTAAATATATAAACATTTATTTTGTGACTTATATAATTTTAAGTGTTAGTGTTGTTCTAAGTGTTAGGTGTTAGAACAAGGAGTGAATCAGTCATTGAGACAGGAAAGTAAACTAATTCTTATTATTCTCCCTGATAAATTATCTGCTAGGAATAAGTATAGAGAAGGGGTCCTATGTAAAATCCGGGGTAGAGGTAGAGATGGTTTGGGAAAACTTCTTGAACAGTATGTATAAGCTGTTTAAGATTCTGGAGTCTGCATCTTCTGTAGTGATGGATCAGAGCTAATCTCTTTCCACCCTTGACCAAACTTTTCCAGGTAGATGGGTTATACAGTCTTCATTGTGGGAGTGGGGATATTTGCTGGAGTCACCTTGTGCTAAGAATGCCATGAACAGCAGGTGAAGAAGTAGCACGTCCATTGTAAGGAAGACTGACTCTTTAAGCCTTTAGAAAGGCTCAAGTTAGAAATGTATAAAACTTGATTTGTAGGCAGACATTAATAAGCAATCATGGGTGAAGTATCTAGAGAAAAAGGAAGAGGATAGGCAAGGATATCTTTATTTATTTAATTTTTATTTATTTTTTTAAATTTTTCTTTTTTTTATTACTGTGATTTAGGTGAAGATTTGCAGAGCAAATTCACTTTCCATGTAGCAGTTTACATATTCTTTGTCTCATGACATTGACCACAGTTTACCACAATGTAACAGCTTCCCTCCACTTCCTCCCCATAGTTACCTCTTCCCAGTGTCCATCCCTCCATGGACTCCTGCCCCTAGGCTGTCCCCCTGTGCATAGGCAGCCCTTCTTTCTCAATGATTGTTCTGTCCAAGGAGTGTATCTACCTCAGGTAATGTTCAACTCATATGCCTGTCTTCTGTTTGGCTGGAAACCACAGGGTGTGGGTTCAATTCCAGACCTGAAGGGCAGCTAGGGGCTATAGTCTCAGTGGTTCCACCAGGCTCTATCAGACCAGCAAACCTGCTCTCCGCCCCCCCCCCTTTTTTTTTTCTCCAAATGATTTTGGGTTTTGTTCCACCTTGTTCCCCCATTCTATCCAGGATCTCCTGTACTGATCCCTTTCTGAGTAGTTGACAGTAGTAGCAGGACACTCTCTAGTTCTTCTGGTCTTATGGTCATATAGGCTAAGGATTGTATGGCGTACTAGTGCCTTGGACTAATTATTTCCATGTGTCTTTGGTTTTCTTCATTCTTCTTTGTTCTGGATGAGCATTGTTGGAACTAGATTGCTGCTTGCAAGCTTTTAAAACCCCGGTTACTATTCACTGAAGTAGGATGTTGAACAGTGTTTTTGTGTAGTATGTTATGCCAGTTGAGCTTGATGTCCCCCTGTAGCTATGGTCCCGTGCCCATAAATCCAACTTCTCACTCCCTCAGGGTGATTGGCTGTGACCAAGAAGTTATCATAACTTTTCCCTTCTGTATGTTATTTGGACATTCTTACAGCACATACAAATGCATGGAGATGGCTGCTTTGAGGCCTTTGATGCACGAGTTCGTTTTTTGGAAAGTTGTGCTGCTTCAAGCACTTCATGATTGTTGAGCTTACATTTTGTTGATATTTGTTAGAAAGGAGCATCACCTAAATACTTTCATGAAAATATTTTTTGTAAGCATCATTGCTTTGGCCTTACCATTTAAAAAACTGTTGAGAAAAAGCTCACTCTCTCTTCATAGATCAAGGAATAGCTGGCTACAGTGAAGGATGGCAGCTGTGAATTAACTGTATAGATGAGTTTTATTTTCTTTGCTTACTTGTGATGCATTAAAGACTTTTCATAATTTTTAAAAAAATTGTACAGTGTGCACAACATAAAATTTTCTCTTGTAACTATTTTCAAGTGTGTGATCCAGTGACATTAATCATACAGTATTTTGAAAACATCACCATCAAATTATAACTCCCATTCCCACATCCCCCATCCCCTGATAACATCGTATCTGCTTTCTGTCTCTATTAATGTCTGTCCTGTATATTTCATATAATTAGGATCATACAATATTTGACCTTTTATATCTGGCTTATTTCACTGAATATAATGTTTTTTCAAGGTTTATCCTTGCCACAACATGTGCCAAAAATTCATATCTCTTTATGGCTGCATACTGTTCCATTCTTGTATATATATGACATTTTACTTACCCATTCTTCTGTTGAAGGACACGTGGATGGTTCCATCTTTTGACTTTTGACTTTTGACTGTTGACTATAAACATCTGATTGAGTTTCCATTTTCTATTTCTTTGGGTATACATATAGACTGAGTTTACCAGGGTTACATGATAAGTTGATGTTTAACTTTTTGAGGAATCTTCACACTGTTTTCGACAGCAGCTGCATCATTTTACATGCCTGTCAACAATGCACAAGAGTTCAGTTTCTCTACATCTTCTCCAGTACTTGCTTTTTAAAAAATTATTTTTATAACAGTCAGCCTGTTGTTAGTTGCCACTGAGTTGGCAATTTAGAACAGTGGCCCATTTTTGCTCCATCTTTTTTATTAATTCAATCTCTTTACTTGTTATGTATCTGTTGAGATATTACATTTCTGGAGCCAGTTTAGGTAAATTGTGTTTCTATGAATTTGTCCATTTCATCTAGATTATCAGATTTCTTGGCATATAATTGTTGAGCATTGTCTTGCAATCTGTTTTATTTCTATTTCATTGATTTCTGCTCTAAGCTTTATAATTTGCTTCCTTCTGCCTACATGGGGTTTAGCTTGTACTTTTTCTGATTCCTTAAATTAGGTTATCGATTCAGAATTTATTTTTAAAAGGCATGTTAAGTTTGAAAGAAGTATTTTTCTTGTTATTTTAATAGAGTGCACTGTTCATTCTTTCAGGCTTTGGTTCTCTTAGATGTCACCCCTGACCAGTCAATGGTGGATGAAGGAATGGCTCGGGAAGTCATCAATCGCATCCAGAAACTTCGAAAGAAGGTCTGCTTATCAGATTAAGAACAATCTACAGGCACCTTTTGGTGTGGGAATGGGTTTGTGTATGCACACATGTACACATGTGCACTTTGAGTATAGGAGAAATGGGTAAAATAAACTATGAAAACTAAACCAAACTCACTGTCGTCAAGTCAGATCCAACTCATAGCAACCCCTCCTTGGGTTTCCGAGGCAAAATAAACTACAGGAATTGATTAAATGATCTTAGTCTGTAATCTTCTGTCCATTCACATTGTGCTTTGTAGGAAAGATGGACCTCTTTCACTCTCTACTTGTTCAGTCACAAGCTAGATATTTTTGTTTCATCCAACCTGTTCCTCTTCCCATCCTGTTCTCGTTCCCTGTGGCTTCCACAAAATCATCTCCTAGGGAGATAATTTTTGCGACTGGTACAATTATGTTGGAAATAAGGTACACAAAGTTAGCAGAGATGACAGCTGTTGTGTCTAGGGGTAGAAGAGGTGGGAGTCTGTGTCTAAAGGCTCTTTGCCCAGGTGAGAAATTGTTGGGTCTGGACAGAGTAGTATGATTCTTTCTGAGTGGGATGCTGCAGGCCTGGGCAGGCTGCACACAGACCATATGTCTACAGAGTAAAGGTACATCCAATTTTCTGACAAGGAGAGAGTTAATATATAAAGATCTTCCCAGAATGTCTTCTTACTTAGAACAAGTGCCTGAGACTAGTGCTGTAGGGTCTCAGGAGACTACTCCAACATATAACAGGAGGATGGTGGGTGAGCTCTGTCTGAGTTCAGACTTTTGTCAGTAAGTTCTTACTCAGTTACTCTGTTCCAGCAAAATTCATGAGCTAATGATTATGCCAGGAAAAGATACATGCCCTACCTTCAAAGGCTAGGGAGATGGACACAAAAACAGTTTCTACAGTGCAGTTAATCATTGACCGAGGAGGAGTGGGGCAGGTAATTGTGCCTGTCTGTGATTTTTTAGAATAAGGTTGTTAGTCCTTGTTCAACAGTCCCTTATAATTTTCATTAACAAAATATTTTCCTTTTCCATTTTCTGTATGTTGATTTAGTGCAATCTGGTTCCAACTGATGAAATAACAGTTTATTATGAAGTAAAGTCAGAAGGAAGGTATCTGAATAATGTTATTGAAAGCCACACAGATTTCATATTTGCCACCATAAAGGCTCCTTTGAAACCATATCCAGTTCCTACATCAGATAAAATCCTTATTCAAGAAAAAACACAGGTGAGTTCATAGTTTTGATGAACTGTTTAAGATGTAAAATTAGTTTTTACTTTAAGTTTATGTAGTCACATCTTCATATTCAGTCTTGCAATAGAGAATGGTATAATACTAAGTCCTAAGGTATGCAGAACGAGAGTCAATAATGGCCAAAGAGAAAATGTCCAAAGAGAGGAAAAAGGAGGGAAGGCTGAGCTGTTCTCACAGCACTTGTCATGGGAGAGGTAGCTAGGAGGTTGCCTCAGATTTGCCAGATGAGATGGCTTTGGGGGCCTGTTTTGTTTAAACTCAGAGAAGTCAGTATTGTAGATTTGAGAATTGTTAAAAATAAACAGCAGTTAGCTTGAAAAGCAGTTAACCTTTTTTTAAAAAAACTGTGATTTGGGTGAAAGTTTACAGAGCAAATTCACTTTCCATATAGCAGTTCACATACCTTTGTTTCATGACATTGACTGCAATTTACCACAGTACAACAGTTCCCCTCCCACTTCCTCCACATAGTTACCTGTTTCCTGTGTCCTTCCCTCCCATACAGTCATGCCTTCCGAGCTGTCTCCTTGTGCATACACAGCCCTTCTATTCTCCCATGATGGTTCTCTTCAAGGAGTGTATCTACCTAGTGTAAATGTTGACCTCATATGCCTGTCTTTTGTTTGACTGGAAGCCACAGGAGTGGATTCAATTCCAGACCTGAAGGGCAGCTAAGGGCCATAGTCTCAGTGGTTCCATCAGGCTATATTAGACAAGTAAACCTGTTTTTTTTTTTTAAATGATTCTGAGTTTTGTTCCACGTTATTATCCCACTCTATCCAGGATCTCCTACGTAGATCCCACTCCGAGTGGCTGACAGTGGTAGCCAAGCACCATCTAATTCTTCTGGTCTCATAGTCATATAGGCTGAGAATCACATGGTGTTACCAGTCCCTTGGACTAATTGTTTCCATGTGTCTTTTGTTTTCTTCACTCTCCTTTGTTCTGGACAAGAGAGACCCATCATTGCATCTAGATGGGTGCTTGCAAGCTTTTAAGATCCCAGCTGCTACTCTCCAGAGTAGGATGTGGGACTGTGTTTTGTGTAGCCAATTAAGCTTGATGTCCCCTGTAACTATGGTCCCAAGCCCACAGGTCCAACTGTGTGCTCTCTCTTGGTAGCTGGTTGTCAGATTTACTATATACCTGGGAATTCTTTTTTTTTTTTTTTTTTTAATTGTGATTTGGGTGAAAATTTACAGAGCAAATTCACTTTCCATGCAGTACTTCACATATGTTTTGTCTCATGACATAGACCACAATTTACCACAAGGCAACAGCTCCCCTCCCACTTCCTCCGCATAATTACCTCTTCCTTGTGTCCATCCCTCCATGCACTCTTGCCCCCTGAGCAGTCTCCCTGTGCATAAACAGGCTTTCTTTCTCCCATGATTGTTTTCTCCAAGGAGTGTATCTACCTCAGGTAAATGTTCAGCTCATATGCCTGTCTTTTGTTTGGCTGAAAGCGACAGATGTGGGTTCAATTCCAGACCTGAAGGGCAGCTAGGGGCCATAGTCACAGTGGTTCCACCAGGCTTTATCGGACCAGCAAATCTGGTCCTCACCTTTTTATTTTCTCCAAATGATTTTGAGTTTTGTTCCACATTGTTCTCCCTCTCTATCCAGGATCTCCTACATAGATCCCCTTATACCTGGGAATTCTTACAGAACATAGTAATACACTTATAGAACCATTATGTGCCAACCCTATGCATGGTCTTAGGCAAACTACGCCCTGCATAGACATACCTAATTGTTCAGCCTGTCCACCCATCTATCCACCTGTATATCCATGTTTACCTTCACTGACAACCCAGTAATGTATGCAAAAGGGTTCATCTTTGTTGTCTATACCTCCGGTGTACCTCTCTATGTCCTCCTCTTCCTCAGTACCACCATGTGGATCACTCATATTTGGTACATTGCCCTTCTCTTCACCCACATCAATACTTGTCTCTACCTATCTAACAGTGTTCCCCACCCACTCCTCCCACCCCTGGTCACCAACAAAGAAAATTTGCTTCATATATAAACCTTTCCTTGACTTTTTACAGTAATGGACTAATGCAGTATTTGTCCTTCTGTGATTGATTTATTTCACTCAGCATAATGTCCTCCAACTTCATCCATGTTATGCGGTGCTTTGCAAATTCTGCGTTATTCTTTAGGGTTGCATAATACTCCATTGTGTATATGTAGCCTAATTTTGTTATCCGTTCTTCAGTTGATGGACACCTAAGTTGTTTCCATCTCTTGGCTATTGTAAATAGTGCTGCGGTGAACATGGGTGTGCATATTACTTGTTCTTTTCATGGCTCTTGCTTCTTTAGGATATATACCTAGCAATGGAATGGCTGGGTCAAATGGTATTTCTAATTTCAACTTGTTAAGGAAGTGCCGTTCAAAAGCAGTTAACTTTTATATTTGTTATTGATGTTGTTTGCTGTTGAGTTGTCTCTGACTCATGACAACCTTATGGTAGTAAGTAATATGGTAGTACTACCATAGCATTTCCTGTTGGTCCATCTGGGAATTTAAGATGTAGCTATGAAAGTCTTATGTAAACACATGGAACATACTGTCCCATAAATCAGAAATAGGTCATTTATAGTAGAGGAAGAAATTATTTGCTCTATTAACTAATCATGTGTTTCTTGTCTCATTCCTACTTTATATGGTCCAAACAGAAAACAGGGTCTAAAAGTGGTTGTTTATGTTTTCAATGAGGCTAAGTTGTGGGAAAATTTGATTTTCTATCTTGTATTTTTTTACATTGAATTTTCAGAGAAGAAGCATATATTGCTTGTAGAATCAGCGAAAAGCATCTTCTTTTTGAAAAGAACAGAGTATAGGAAGGAAAAATGGGGAAGGAAATTGTAGCTCTTGACTGTTGTTGTTATTTGCTGTTGAGTAGGACCCAACTCATAGCAACCCTTCCTTGGGTTTCTGAGGTAGTATCACTACAGAAGTAGATTGCCCAACCTTCCTTCCGAGGAGTGGCTGATGGGTTTGAGCAACCAGCCTTCTGGTTGGCAGTCAAGTGCCTTAGGCACTATGCACCCAGAGCTCCCAGCTCTTGACTGTTTCATTGATAATATTATGTTCCCAGAATTTCATAGAGCTCTTTCATGGTCTTTTTTATTTGGTGGTTTGTGGTCTACTGTATTTCATATGTTTCATCTACTCAAGCACACATTTTTGTGTATTTAGTTAAAGGGATCTGAACTGGAAATTACACTCACCAGTGGATCATCCCTGCTTGGTCCTGCTTGTGCCTATGTCAATCTTAACATTCGTGCAAATGGCAGTGAGCAAGGTAAGAATAAATAAACTCCATGGCTTGTATTTGAGTTTTATATTTAAATCTAGGCATGTCTTTAAAGTTATTATAAAGAATTGGTGAACTTGGGTTTTAATTATCACCTAAAGGAATTCACAAAAGTAAATGATTGGACTTGCACTTTCACTAACATGAAGAAGATATACTTTTTCCTATTTTTTTTCTGGGTACAACTAACAATGGGACATAGTATATAAAAACAGTAAGACAGCAAGGAGAAAAACAAAATACAAGACGACTTTGGACAGTAGACAGAAACATAGTTCAAGACCAAATAACAAAATAATGGTGAGTTTTTGGGTTGTCTGTGACATGAAGCTGAAGAAGCCCACCTTCTGGAAATGGCAAAAGGCATATACAGAAGAAGTGCCGGCAAAATCCTGGTTTTTCTAGTAAAACGTCCATGAAAGGGGCAGCCTAACAAAACATTACTTTTATACATTTGCCACTTTATGCAAAGAAACTGAGCACACCACCACCCATACCAGTAAAGAGTAAGTGGAGAACCTGATGTCTACCCTCACATGGCTAAACTGTGGTGCCTTAAGTCCCCACCACAATATTGGTTATAGAAGACCAAGTAGAGAGCTGGAACTCATCCCAGTACGTGGTAATGGGTCCCTCCCCCCGCAGTGGAGTCATTGTAAACCACTGAACTTCCATATCCACCAATCTGTAACAAGGTTAGAGGAGGCCTAATGGAGAGTCAGGACTTTGACCACTGTCAGTGGTAATGAATTCATATGTCACCACTGCCAAGGTGTCAGTGAATCAGTAATGAGGCTCTCCTACATGTCATAACCAGGAAAGTATCAGTGGAAATCAAATGGAATGCTGGAACTCCCACTCCTCCCTCACCCAGCACTAATAAGGAGTCAGTGGAGACAGATTAGGGAGCCCAGACTTCTGTTCTCACCTGGAGGCGGTGCTGGGTGCCATAAGTCAGCTCACATAGTTTAAATAAGACTCATAGTCTCAAAATAATACCCAAAATATCTACAGTTTAGTTGAAAATCACTCAGAATACCAGGAGCTAGAAAGGTCTTAAACTGAATGAAAGAATCAGTAGATGGATGATAGATGTTAAGATTAAGTGACAGAATTTAAAGTAGCCATAATAAAACATCAAGGAGAAATTACAAACATGAATTGCAGCAAATGGAAATGCAAAGCTTCAGCAAAGAAATAGAAGCTTTAGGACTGAAAAAACAGATAAATGAAATAAAAACTCAATGTATGGTCTCGAGCAGAATGGAAAGAGCGTGAAGAAATAATCTGAACTGGAAGAAAAATTGGTACAAAACACCCATACTGAACAAAAGAGACTGAAAATTTAAAAAAACAAAGAAATTTCTTCAAGCACCTATGGAACATTAACAAAAGATTAACATTTATGTCATCGGAATCAAGAATGAGAGGAGAAAGGATAGGACTGAAAAACCACTTAAAGAGATTATAGTCAAAAACTGCCTAAATTTGGCAAAAAGGTATAAAACTACATATTTGGAAAGATGAGCAAATGCCAAACCAGAAAAACCCCAAAGATTCTACAGTGAGTAACATCAGACTCACACTTAAAACATTTGAGAAACAGAGAATCAACACCTTATTTCTAGAGGAAAAGCAATTCAAATGACAGTGAATTTCTCATTGGAAACCATGGCATCTAGAAGGTAAAAGAGCATTTTTCAAATAAGTGCTGTCTACCCTAAATTTTATATCCATGAGAAATATCCTTCCGGATGATGGGAAAATCAGCATTGTTAGATGAAGAAAAACTAATAGAATTACCAACAGACTTATCCTAAAAGAATGGATAAGGGATGTTCTTGAGATAGAAAGAAAATGATAAAAGATAGAATCTGGGAATATCAACAAGGGAGAAAGAACAATAGAGTCAAAATATAAGTACATCCTATAGAATGTCTTTTGTCTTTGAATTTTCTAAACTGTGTTGAAACAAAACTGTGTATCGAAGAAATATTTAAAGCACTTACAAATAGAGAAGAGTAAAGGAACATAAGGGAGATAAGGTTTTTCCATTTAACTTAAGCCAATACACTGTTGGCACCAGTGGCTTGTGGTAATTTAAGTATAAGTAATATACTACTTAGACCAACCACTCAAAAAGTCTACACCAAGACATACACGAAAACAGTACAGACAAATCAAAGTTGAATGCTAGCATATGTCGTATAGCCCATAGAAACATTGTAAAATGAAGATAAACAAAAAATAGAATATTAAAAGCAAAAAATAAAAGACAAACTTTAATGTAACAGTAATTACATCAAATCTAAATGGTCTAAATATGCCAATTAACAGACACATTTGGAGAGTGATGAAAATGAATAACCGAATTACAAGTTTTGTATAAGAAAATCTTCAAATAGAACAGATAGGTTGAAAGTAAAGGGATGGAAAAAGATATGCAAATAGTAACCAAAAGAAAACAGGAATGGGTCTGTTCGTGTCAAATAAATTAGACTACAGAACATAGAAAATCATCAGGGACATTTAATAATGATTCAAGTGTCAGTCCAAAGGGAAGACATGATCCTAAATTTTTATGCACCAAACAACAGAATTGAATACAAAGTAATGATAAACATTAAACTGTTAGGTGTTAAAGGGAGAAATAGACAAATGTATAGTTATAGGTAGAGACTTCAACATCTTTATTAGCAGCTGGACAAAAACTCAGCATGGATATAGAAGAACTTAACACAATCAACCAACATAATATAATTTATATTTATAGAACACCCCGCCCAACAACAGCAGAGTGATTTCTATTCAAGTGTCCACAGAAATTCATCAAGATAGCTTGTACCATAAAATGCACCTCAACAAATTTACAACTTTACAACCATAGAAAGTATTGCTCTCTCAAAACAATGGAATCAAACTAAAAATCAGTAACACAGAAACAAAAGAAAAATCTTGACATACTTGAAAACTAAACAACATATTTTCTAGGCAGTTCCCTAAAAACCTAAAATAAAACTACCATAAGACCCAGCAAATGTATGATAGATATAATAACAACTTTAAAAAAAAGCAGCTGCTGAGGCTGTTTATATACATCCAAACATCTTACATCATTTGTTTCCTTAGTTTGGAGGTTTAGGGTCATGGTTACATGAGTCATCCAAGTTAATTGGCTTAATACCATGTTTAGTGCTTCTTTTCTGCCTTTTAGTTTGTTGTCGTTGCAAATCCTTTAATAGCTTACAAACATTCATCTAAAATGCAGCATTGGTATATGTTCACCTGGAGCAACAGAGGAAGGAGGAGAGTCAGGAAGAAGAAAACTGGAATATGTGGCAAATTGACTCCATGAACACTTGCCGTCTTTGACCTGAGACAGAAGAACTGGATGATCCCTGGCTGCCATTACTGAGTGTTACGATCAAAGCTTCTATATATAAGAACCCTGATCAAAAGGGGGTAGATAAGGAACAGAATTTCAAATTCTCATGGAATCCAGTGAGAACCATGGAGGCTGAGTGAACACCTGAAACTTTTGCTTGAGTTAATCTTTAAACTTTAAACCAAAAATATCCCCAAAAGTCGTTGTCATCTTTTCTTTTTTGTTAATGAATTTTATTAGAATATAATTTATGTACAATGAAGTACACAAAACTAAAGTGACATGGGTCGATGCATTCTTCTTTTTTTTTTAATGTTCCTTCCCCACCCCTCCCACTCGTGGAAACCAACAAAGTTATCTTCCATATATAAACCTTTCCTTGAGCCTCCACAACATTGAACTAATACTACATTTGTCCTTCTGTGATTGACTTATTTCACTCAGCATAATGTCCTCCAAGTTCATCCATGTTATGTGGTGTTTTGCAGACTCTGCATTATTCTTTAGTGTTGCATAGCATTCCATTATGTGTTTGTACCGTAGTTTGGTCATCCACTCTTGCATTGATTGGCACATAGGTTGTTTGTATCTTTTTGCTATTGTAAATAGTGCTGTGATGAACATGGGTGTGCAAGTATCTGTTCTTGTCCTGGCTCTCACCTCTCTAATATATATACCTAGTGTTGGAATTGCTGGGTCAAATGGTATCTCCAGTTCCAGCTTTCTAAGGAATCACCGTACTGCTTTCCCCAGTGGTTGTATCACTTCACCGTCCCACCAGCAGTGTATGAGAGTCCCAGTCTTTCCACATCCCTGCCAGTATTTGTTATTTTCTGTCTCATTGAACCTTGCCATCAGTGCTGGGTGAGACGGCATCTTGTTGTTGTTTTGATTTGCATGTCTCTGATGGCCAATGATTGTGAGCATCTGTTCATGTATTTGCTGGCCACCTGAATATCCTCCTTGGTGAAGTGTCTATTCATGTCTTCTGCCCATTTTTCAATTGCATTGTTAACTCCCTTTGCTGTTGAGGCATTGGAGTTTTCTGTAAATCTTAGATATAAGTCCATTGCCAGATAAGTAATTATAAGGAAATAGGAATTTGTTGCTGGCATTTTTGTTTTTGCTTCTTCGTGGTGTTGATTTCTTTGTTCCGTGTAATTTTCTGTGCTGAGCTCATTTTGTTTATTAATCGTCTTGTCACTTCCTTCCATGCTATTATTGTAGTATTTCCTAAATATTTATGCTGGTCCTCTTTTTTATTTTGATGTGAAGGTTTATCATTTTTCTTTGAGGTTACCCTGTGATTTATAATTTTTTTCCCAAGTTTGGAGCAGTCCGTTCTATCTTGCTGTTGTCTTGACTTCCCTATCATCTAGAAGTTCTGTAGCGACACAGTTTTTTCCCTCTTTTTGGTTTGTAGTTGTCCTTATTTGTCAATTGTTGTCTCTGGTTCCCTGCTGACAATCTACTAGACTTATTTACTTTGGATACTTCCATAGCTGGGTTGGGTCCTGGGTTATGTCACTATGTGTGTTAATGGTCAGTTGTGGGTTTTTTTTTTTTTTT
>NW_006921955.1:919715-925957 GCF_000298275.1 Orycteropus afer afer | reverse complement strand
CTTGGTGAAGTGTCTATTCATGTCTTCTGCCCATTTTTTAATTGGATTGTTTGTCTTTTTGTTATTGAGGTGTTGAAGTGTTCTATAAATTCTAGAGATAAGTCCCTCATCAGATATGTTATTACCAAATATTTTTTCCCAATCTGTAGGTTCTCTTTTGACTCTTCTGAAGAAGTCTTTAGAAGCACATAAACATTTAATTTTTAGAAGGTCCCAGTCATCTGGTTTCTCTTCTGCTGTTGGTGCATTTTGAATTATGCTTGCTATTCTATTTATACCATATATTATGGCTCTTAAATTTGCTGCTAGATTTTTTTTTTTTTTTTTCAGTTCAATGAAGGGAGACTTTATTGAGTGCCCAAGACCATGGGGAGGCCCAGGAGGAGTCCACCCTCAAGAGGCAGGGGAGCCAATGTAGAAGGGCCCTTATTTGACCTTCTTCTTGGGACGCAGATTGTTGGTATGGTCACACTTCTCCTTGCGGCAGTTGACAGCACAGGAGTGCAAGCGAGCATCACACTTGCGGCAGATCATCTTGTCGCATTTGTACTTCTGGGCAAGCTGACGCAGGGAAAACTCAGTGACGCCACCGCGGAGATGTAGCACTGGGTGCAGGGTGGACTCTTTCTGGATGTTGTAATCTGAGAGAATACGGCCATCCTCTAGCTCTTTGCCCTCAAAAATCAGACGCTGCTGGTCAGGAGGAATGCCCTCCTTGGCTTGGATTTTGGCTTTGACATTCTCCATGGTGTCACTGGGCTCCACCTCAAGAGTGATGGTCTTGCCCTTCAAGGTCTTCACAAAGATCTGCATCTCTGCGTCTCCCCCTCGGCTGCCTCATTGAAGAGAAACTCTAACTTCTTTAGGATATATACCTACTAGTTGGATTGGTGATTCAAATGATATTTCTATTTCAGCCTTTTTAAGGAAGTGTGGTTATACCATTTTACAGTCCCACCAGCAGCAGCCTGTGAGAGTTCTAATCTCTCCACACTCTTGGCAGCATTTATCATTTTCTATCTTGTTGAACTGAGGTGGGATGATACCTTGTTTTGGTTTGCATCTCTCGAGTGTCTAATAAGTATTTCTTCATGTGTTGTTTGGCTGCTTGAATATCTTCTTTGGTGATGTGTCTCTTACGTCCATTTTCCTTTTTTTTTAATTATATGGATTGTCTTTGATGTTGAGGTTTTCTATAAATTGTAGAGATAAGTCCATTGTCAGATGTGTTGTTGCCAAATATTTTTTCACAAACTGTAGGTTCACTTTTTCCTTTTATGAAAAAGTCTTTTGGTTTGTATGAGTTTAATTTTTATGTCTCAGTCATCTGGTTTCTCTTCTGCTATTTGTGCATTTTGGGTTATATTTGATCATAGATTAATGCCGTAAGTTAGGTTCCCTAAATTTGTCCCTGTTTTATCTTTGATGAACTTTATAGTTATTGATCTTTGATCTATCTTTTTGTTTTGTTTTGTTTTTTGTGATTTGGGTGAAAGTTGACAGCAAATTCACCTTCCATACATCAGTTCACATACACTTTGTCTCATGACATTGACTACATTTTACCACAATGCAATAGGTCTCTTTCCACTTCCTCCCCATAGTTACCTCTTCTCTGTGTCCTTCCCTCCATGTATTCCTACCCTGTGAGCTGTCAACCTGTGCATACATACCCCTTCTGTTCTCCCATGATTGTTCTTTCCAAGGAGAAATATGCTAAGTATCTGCTAAGTATAAATGTCCACCTCATATGCCTGTGTTTTGTTTGCCTGGAAGCCACAGGAGGTAGTTCAGTTCCACACCTATAGGGCAGCTAGGGGCCATAGTGTCGGTGGTTCCCTCTGGCTCTATCAGACCAGCAAACGTAGTCCTTTTTTTTTTTTTGTCCTAAATGATTTTGAGTTTTGGTTCACATTTTTCTCCCACTCTTTCCAGGATCTCCTACTTAGATACCCCTCCAAATGGTTGACATTGGTAGTCAGGCACTATCTAGTTCTTCTAGTCTCATAGTGACATAGGCTGAGGATCGCATGGGTAGCTGGCTCTGTCTTAAGAAGTGACTACAACCTTGTCCCTTGTCAGCTCTACTATATAACTGGGAATTCTTATAGAACATACCAATACACTTGTGGAAACATTGTCTGGCAACCCTATACATGGTCTTGGGCACGCTCCCCTCTACATGTTGTTGCTGTTACGCGCTGTCGAGTCGGCCCTGACTCATAGCGACCCCTCCTTGAGGTTTCCAGGGCAGTATCGCTATAGAAGTAGATTGCCCCATCTTCCTTCCAAGGAGTGGCTGGTGGGTTTGAACCATCAGACTTCTGGTTAGCAGTCAATTGCCTTAGGCACTAAGCTACCAGAGCTCCTCTCCCCTACATAGGCAAACCTAATAGGTCAGTCTCTCTACCCATGTGTCTGCCTGTATATCAGTGTTGGCCTTCACAGATGTGGAAAAGGTTTCATCTTTGTTGTCTGTACCTCCCATGTTCCTCTGTCTGTCTGTCTTCCTCTTCCCCAGTGCCACTGTGGTGATCACTCACATTTGGTACATTGCCCTTCTCTTCACCCAAATCAATATATGTCTCTAACAGCTTTTATGGTTTCTTGAGGTAGTGTTTTGTCGTTTTCTTTGTACAGATCTTTTGTGTCCCTTGTAAGATTTATTCCCAAGTATTTTCATTTTTGGTAGCTATTGTGTAGTGCCTAAGGCATCTGACTGCTAACCAGAAGGCTGGCGGTTCAAACCCATCAGCCAGTCCTCGGAAGGAAGATGAGGCAATCTATTTCCATAGTGATACTGCCTCGGAAACCCAAGGAGGGGTCGCTATGAGTCAGGTCCGACTTGTCGGCACATAATAACAACAACAGCATTGTAAATGGTATTGATTTCCTTATTTCCTTCTCAGCAGGCACTTTTTTGGTGTACAGGAATCCTCCTGAGTTTTGTATGTTGATCTTGTATGTATCCCACCACTGTGCTGAATCTCTCAATTAGTTCTAGTAGTTTTTTTGCTGAATCTCTTGGGTTTTCAATGTATAGGATCATACCATCAGCAAATAGGGATAGTTTTACTTCTTCCTTACCAGTTTTAATGCCTTTGATTACTCTTTCTTGCCTTTTTATCCTAGTTGTTGTTGTTAATGTGCCGTCGAGTCGGACCCGATTCATAGCGACCCCCCTTGGGTTTCCGAGGCAGTATCACTACAGAAGTAGATTGTCCAGCCTTCCTTCCGAGGAGTGGCTAGTGGATTTGAACCACCAGCCTTCTGGTTATCAGTCAAGTTCCTTAGGCACTATGCTACCAGAGTCCTAGTTAGGACTTCCAATACAATGTTGAATAGAAGTGATGATAGAGGGCATCCTTGCCTGGTTCCCATTTGCAAGAGGAATGCTTTGAGTCTCTCTCCGTTAATAATAATGTTGACTACTGGATTTACATATATGCCCTTTATTGTGTTGAGGAATGTCCCTTCTATTCCTGTTTTGCTGAGAGTTTTTACCAGGAATAGGTGTGGGATGTTATCAAATGCCTTTCTGCATCTCTTGATATGATCATGTGATTCTTTACCTTGCATACCCTGTATGAACCCCATTTTGATGTCTTTTTCTTTTTATATATCATTGTGAGTCTGCTAGCCAGGATTTTGTTGAAGATTTTTACATCTATATTCATAGGATATTGGTCTGTAATTTTCCTCTTTAGTGGTGTCTGCCTGGTTTTGGTATCAGAGTTATACATGTTTGTTCATGTTATTGCTGATTTCTTTGTTTCATATAATTTTCTGTTCTGAGCTCATTTAGTTTGTGAATTGTGTTATCATTTCCTTCATTATTGTTGTTTCAGTATTTGCTAAATATTTGTGCTTGTTCTCTTTTTTATTTTGATGTGAAGGTTTATCATTTTTCTTTGAGTTTACCCTGTGTTATATAATTTTCTTCCCAAGTTTAGAACTGCCCAGTCTATCTTGCAATTGTCTTTACTTCCTCTCCATTTAGAAGTTCTGTAACTACACTGTTTTTCCCCTTTTCTTGGTTTGTAGTTGTCCTTATTAGCCAACTGATGTCTCTGGTTCCCTGATTATAATCTTGTAAACTTATTTTACTTTGGAAACTTCCATGACTGGGTTGGTTGGTGGTTTATGTCATCATGTGCATTAATGGTCAGTTGTTTACTGTTGTTGGTTCTCTGTCCAAAGGACTCCCTTTAGCATCTCTTGTAAGGTTGATTTGGTTTTGACAAATTCCCTTAATTTCTGCTTATTTGGAAATGTCCTAATTTCACCTTCATATTTGAGGGACAGTTTGCTGTGTATGTAATTCTTGGGAGCTCTGGTGATGTAGTGCCTAAGGCATTTGACTGCTAACCTGAAGGCTGGTGGTTCAAACCCACCAGTCACTCCTCGGAAGGAAGAGGAGGCAATCTACTTCCGTAGCGATACTGCCTCAGAAACCCAAAGAGGGGTTGCTGTGAATTGGGATCAACTCGACAGCAATGAGTTATGTAATTCTTAGTTGGAAATTTTTTCCTTTCAGGGTTTTATATATACCATCCCATTGTCTTACCGCCTGCGTGGTTTCTGCCAAGAAGTCAGCTTCATCTTACTCATTGCCCTTTGTAGGTAACATTTCATTTTTCCAGTGCTACTTTCAGGATTCTTAATCTTTGGTCTTGGTGAGTTTCATGATGATATGTCCTGGTGATTGTCTTTTGAGATCTGTCCTATTTGGTTTTTGTTGGACTTTTTGAATGGATGTATTCTTATGCTTCATCATACCTGGGAAATTGTCTTCCAGCACATCTTGGACAATTTTCTCTGGGATTTTATTTGTGTCTTCTTGTTCTGCAATTCCAGTTACATGTAGGTTATTTTCTCTTGATTGTATCCCACATGAATCTTAGGCTTTCTTCATTTTGTTTTGATCTTTTTTTCTGATTGATCCCTTTCCATAGAAATATTCAGGTATTTGTCTTCAATCTCCTTAATTCTGTCTTCCATTGCATCAATTCTACTCCTTTGCCCATTCAATGTGTTACCTATTTCTGAAAATTTAGTGTTAATCTGCTGAATTTCTGTCTATAGATTTTGTATCATTTCTGATGTTTCATTTATTTTGTCATTTTGTTCTTGTATTCTTAAATTGTTCTAGGGTTTTATCTGTTTGTATCTTAATTCTGTCAGTGTTTTCCTTGATCCGTCCTCAGTCCATTGAAGGTAACTAAATATAATTCTTTTGAATTCCTTATCAGGGAGTTCCAGTGCTACATCTTGCCCAAGATTATAATTTTCTTTGTTTGGCTTATCAGAGGAAGCAGGGTACCGTGATCCTCTCCTCATTAGTTGGCAGCACTTATTTACTAACCACCTGTCTCCTGGTGGTTGTGATAGAGAGTGAGAGTGGGTGCACAGATTTCCATTAGCTATTTTTGAAGAGCAGTTAAGCAAGAGTTAGGCTCATATTGGGGTAACTCATGTGTCATTGGCCAGTTGGTGCAGAGGCAAGTGGTGACCCTCACTCAGTAAGTGCGGTTGCAGGAGGTGTGGGTGTGGTTGGGTCGTACGGGCATGGTTGCGGTCTCCCACTCATATATACTGCATAAACACACAGGAACAATCACCAAAAAGAGAAAGGAAAAATAATAAAAGGAAAGGCAATAAAGGAAACAAAAGAGAAAAGAAATGTAAATAGAAAAACTACTAAAATCCAAACTCACTGTCATTGAGTTGAATCCAATTCATAATGACCTCCTTTGGGTCTCTGAGGTGGTAAATTTTTACGGAAGTAGATTGCCCAGTCTTCCTTCTAAAAAAAGAAGGAATAGAACCTCACAATATCTGGAGAGTGTATAATAAGAGGAAAGGGCTAGAGTAAGAGAATAATGAAGAAAAAAAATTGAGAAAAATGCCAAAAGAAAAATGAGGCATGGGAAGAACAACAAGAAAAGCAAAAAAATGGGAACCAGGAAGAGAAAAGGAAAAGAATTCTAAAACTAGAACCTGGGAAGGGAAAAAGAAAGGATAAAAAGAAAAAGAGAGCAATTTAAAAACAAACAAAATCGGGGTAGGGGGGCTAGGGCACTCCGGCTCCATCAGAGCCCACTTCAGGGAAAAAAAAAAAAAAAAACTCATTGCCATGGAGTCGGATTTGAGTCATAGCTACCCCTTCTTGGGTTTCCAAGGCAGTATCTCTACGAAGTAGATTGCCCAGTCTTCCAAGGAGTGGCTGGTGGGTTTGAACC
>NW_006921955.1:902005-919065 GCF_000298275.1 Orycteropus afer afer | reverse complement strand
TTGAACCGCCAGCCGTCTAGTTAGCAGGCAAGTGTCTTCCAGTAGGTGGTATTTAATCCACTTCTGTATCCTTCCTTATTTTATTGTCTGTATGTATCAATTGGTTTCTCTTTCTTTTTTTGAAGGGGGTCTGTGTAGCTTGTCTGCCTATTCCACCGGAAGTCCTAAATGTTATATATAGATTTTAGGACACTGACTAGATCTTGGACTGAGGCAGGGAGAATACTATAGAAGACATTACTAAATTAACTAATAAAATTGCAGTATGGACCACAGAGCAAATAATATGATTATAAAAATGTGAAAAATAGAATTAACTCGTACCACTGTAGGAAACCGTTTGGTTTTCCCTTGGCAAGTCAAGCATGGAACTACCATATGAGCAATTGTTCTACTAGATGTGTATCAGAAAGAGTTGAAAATTGATTCAAACAGATACTTGTAGTATTATTCACAATAGCCAGGAGATGGAAACAACCTAGTTATCCATCTTGTACACACATGTTCATTGCATTATTATTCACAATAGCCAAAAAATAGAAGCAACCCAAGTGTCCATAAACAAGATATATATGGTACCTACATACAATGGAATATTATTCAGCCATAAAGATTAATGAAGTTCTGATATATGAGCAAACTTTGAAAATGTTATTCTAAGTGAAGTAAGCCAGGGCAAAAAAGACAAATATTGTATGACCCCACTTCCATGATATACCTAGAATGTGTAGATTCACAAAGACAGAAAGTTGATTAGATATTACTAGGGGTTGGGAGGGGATGGAGAGTTAATACTGATAGAGGGTAGAGTTTCTCTTTGAGGTGATGAAAAAGTTCTGGAAATAGTCTTGATGGCCATATAATACTAAATGTACGCATTGCTACTGCTGTACATTTAAAAACCAAAAAACAAGCCCACTGCCATCAAGTCGATTCTGATTCATAGCAGCCCTATGAGACAGGGTAGAACTGCCCTAAAGTTTCCAAATGTGTAAACTTTACAGAAATAGAGTGTCACATCTTTCTTCCATGAGTTGGTAATGGGTTCAGACCATTTACCTTTCTTTTAGCAGACCAGCACTTTAACCACTGTACCACCAGGTCTCCTACTATACACTTAAAAATAGTTAAAATGGTTAATTTTATGTTACATATATTTCACTAAGAAGCTCTGGTAGTGAAGTGCCTAAGACATTTGACTGCTAACTGGAAGGTTCGTGGTTCAAACCTACCAACCACTCCATACAAGGAAGACAAGGCAGTCTGTTTCCATAAAGGTTTAACTCCTCAGAAACCCATTGAGGGTCACTGTGAGTCAGAATCAACTTGATGGCAGTGTATATACTTCACTATGACAGAAAGGAAAGAAGTCAAAATGGGTCATGGATTGAAATGTAAAACTTAAAACTAAAATGTTTAAGGGGTAAAAAAGGATTCAAGAGGCTTCAAGGGGGCTTGGAAGAGTTTTTAATCAGTCTGATCAGGTCTTAAGGGATTCATAAATTGCACAAAATGAAGGTTATAAAGACGAGAAAGGTTAATGTAGAATAACATGACTGCAGATTGCACAATAGAGTTCCATCCCTGGACCTCTTCTGCCAAGGATTACCAGGATATGCTAAGTATGTCTATAGTTTTGAAAAATTAGGGCTCGAACTGCCTTGTGTTAACCCTGGACTCATCCTTTAAATTTAGCATTTTCTATTTTTTGTGATTTTTACTTTTCTGACCATTGTATTTTTGTGGCTTTTTAGGTGGAGTTTTGCTTCTGGAAAATCCAAAAGGTGATAACAGATTGGACCTTTTAAAGCTGAAGAGTTTTGTCAGTAATATTTTTGGGGTTAAAAATACAGAGCTGGTTGTATTCCATGGTGAAACAGGTATGTGGAAAGTAAAAAAATACCCATATCCTTTGATGTGAGGTGGATTGATAAAGATCTTAACTTGTTATCACTTACACTGTGAGTGTACCTTTACTGTATGTCAAGGAAGGGCTCTTAAATAGTGCTTGACTACATAGTCTTTTTTGTGCCTTCTTCATTGTATGATGCAGTTGAAGGCACATTGGGTTTATTAAGAGATGTGGTAGGGTTTATTTGATGAGTTTTAGGTTTCTGAGGACTCTGTGGTGAATTTTCACTTTAATCATATTGCCTAAATTCTCCTTTCAATAAGACAAGCCTTAGTAAAATTTTGAAGAATTGTATATACTTTAATAATTTAATAATTATGTATACCTACCAGCCACTCCTTGGAAAGAAGATGGGACAATCTACTTCCCTAGTGATACTGCCTCAGAAACCCAAGGAGGGGTTGCTATGAGTCGGGTCCAACTTGATGGCACCTAACAACAACGACAATATATACTTTGCTACTTTATTAATGTGATGCTCATTTTTTAAAAACATTTAAATAATTTAACAAAAGAGGCAGTCCAAATGGCCAGCATATAAAGGGAAAATGTCTGAACCTTAGTAGTAATTGGGAAATACAAATTTAATCACAAAGAGACATCGCCAGATTGGCAAAAACTTTAAAAAACTGACAGTATCAAATATTGGCAAGGATATTGAGTAACAGGAACTCTCATTTACTGCTGGAGTGTAAACTGATATAACCATTTTTTTATATCAGTTATGGAATGAAAATCCTTTGTTGTATTTATGAGGTAAAAATGATGTGGGAGAAGCTATGGAAGTACCCACCCCACTGACATCAAGTCAGTTTTGAGTCATAGTGACCCTATATGACAATAGAACTGCTCCATAAGAGTTTCCAGTGCTGTAAATGTTTACAGAAGCAGCCTCTTTCATCTTTCTCCCATGGAGTGGTTGGTGGATTTGAACTGCAGACCTTTTGCTTAGCAGCCAACTGCTTTAACTGCTATGCCACCAGAGCTCCTTTGGGGAAGTAAAAGTCTGGTCAGTTGGAGGATCTAAGAAAAATGTCTAACCAGTATCTACAAAGGGGATCTAGTGAGTAAGTCTGTGGAAGGTCTGAATCTCCAAGGCTACTGTGGGATGAGAAGTGAAGAGCAAGGACAACTGGACTCCATGTCTCTCCAAACTCTTAACACTGGCAGGTGACTTGAAGACACTGCTGGTGGCCTTTGCATTGTGTGTGCTTGTGCCTGGTCTAGAACAAGCAGGAGGAAGGGCTACAAGTGACTTACGTGCTATCCTACTCTATCACAAACAGATTAGCAGCACCATGTGAAAGGTCCTGTGTTAACCTTTTGAACAGATCAGCTATTTTTAAAAACTTCTGGCTTCTAAATCCTGTGGAGATTTCTGACCACAGGCTGACCAGTCCTGTGGTCAGCCTTTATCCAGAGCCATGCAGGTGAGAGAATGCTGGGAAACAATAATTTTAACTTTGCTAAGTCAACATAGGAGCTCTGGTAGCATAGTGGCTAAAGCACTTGACTGCTAACCAGAAGGCTGGCGGTTCAAACCCACCAGCCACTCCTCGGAAGGAAGGTTGGGCAATCCTACTTCCATAGTGATACTGCCTCGGAAACCCAGAGCTGAGTCGTCGGCACATAACAACAACAACAAGTCAACATAAGATAGTTCCACCACAGTCCAACCCTTGTGATCTTGGCATCTATACATGACTTTTTAAACCACATTTAATTTCCAGATAAAGATCATAATAAGTTAAAAATCATGTTTTCACCTATGTTAGACTGGGTTCTCTAGAGAAACAAAACCAGTAAAGCTTACATATATATATGTATATATAGAGAAATTTATCTTAGGGAAATGGTTCACACACTTACAGAAGCTGGCAAGTCCAAAGTTCCTGGGTCAAACATCAAGCTGGAGGCTTTTCCCAACTCTTGCAGCCACAGGGTCTGGGGAGCTCAAGGCTGGCAGGCAGTACACCGGCTGTTGACTACAACAAATGACAAATCCAAGATCTCCAGACTGAATGGTAGATTGTTTACTCACGGACAGTTGTAGGCAACACAACAGAATCCCAATTCTCAGAAGAATGTCTCTTTTCCGGAATGTCCATAGATAACTGGAAGCAGGCCACACCCCTAAGGAAACTCCCTTTCAACAGATTACCTGTTCAAAACATAATCATCTGATCCCATCATGGAAATAACCACATCACAACAGCTTAAACCACACAGAATTGTGGTCTAGCCAACTTGACACACAGCTCCAGCTATCACATCACCTAACATGATAAAAGTATCCTTTATACGTTTGAACACATGCTAACCCTGTTCCCCAGAACAGGATGATGTCTGTCTTTGGGTGATGTTTATTTTTCTTCCTCCTGTCTCCCATTCCTCTTACTGTCTTTGAACTTTACTGACATATAAAGCTAACTTCTGTTCATATATTTTATGTTATGTGGTTTGGAAATAGAGCAGGGTAAAACAATGGTTAATTTATACATAAATATTCTTATCAAAATAAGGATGAAACCTTTATTACAGTCCTCATTTTTGTTAGCTAATCACACGGCAAAACTTCTATTTATCACTTTTTCTTCCAATGCCCATTCCATATACTGTTTGTCTTAGGCAAGTATTACCACTGAGGTGATTCAGATCTTCTTTTCTAACGGGTTAGAGCCATTAACATCCTTGCCTATGTTGGTTTTTTTTGTTGTTTGTTCATTTATCACTGGATATGATGCAGAGAATCTTCTGTATACCAGAATCTTCTTCTTATCTGCTATTCAGGATTAATGACTTCAGTCAGTATAGTAACCCCTTCTGTGCTTTTTGGTTCACTGGCTGAAGGAGCATAAACTGGCCAGACCACAGCTTCTAGTTTAATATAGCCACTATTGTGAGGCCTGATGGGAGTTTTCCTCCCTTGAGGATGCTAGCAAAACCCAAATTAGCAGGGTGAATCATTTTGCTGATAGATCATTAAGGACATTAGTTAGAAACACCACTCTCATTTCCCTCCTTATTTCTAGTCCTGTGAATCCTGGCTATGAGAGAAATAACCTGTATGTTCATTGGCTCTGACTTTGAGCAACAGTCAGCAAACTTTTTCTCAAAGGGCGGATAGTAAATATTTTAGGTATGACCATACAACTTCCTTTGCAGTTCTGCCATTGTAATGAAAACCAGCCATTGACTGTATGTAAGTCAGCGGGCATGGTTGTGTTTTATTAAAAATTAATTTGTATGTACACAGGGAAACAACCACAGAACATTGTTTGCCACCTCCCGATTCAGGCAAGTACTGATG
This sequence comes from Orycteropus afer afer, assembly GCF_000298275.1. NCBI lineage: Eukaryota > Metazoa > Chordata > Mammalia > Tubulidentata > Orycteropodidae > Orycteropus > Orycteropus afer. Next base: position 913,843 of record NW_006921955.1, on the reverse strand, counting down.
GTGCCCTGCAAGGTGTTGCCTTTAGGGGTGCTGAAATTGAGTCCTCAGAAATCCATTCCACTATTTTATCAAGCTGCTCCTTCAAGATGATGGGAAATAATGGTATGGCCAGTTAATTTCAAGAACATGAGGTCATGTCATTTGATAAAATGGAATCCTGTAATGGTGAATAAGACATTCCATAAAAGAAGTATCTATTCTAGGGAGAACAGTGATTCATATTCTCCATGATGAAAGTGAACTGATATAACCAATCTGCTATCAGGTGACCACACTGATCTCCCTTGGAAGCTTAGCTTTGGTGCCTGTTGTTGATAGATGGGATACACAACAGTTATTGTAACAGTGAGCCTTGGTAAGTGGAAATCCATGTTGCTGAGCCCATGCATTGCTCTCATCCATGCAAATAGGACTTTTTTGTTCATTGATCCATTGGTCAAGGAAAGGAATGACTTGGAAAAGAGGATGGCTGATATCCACAAAATGGGTGATCTTGTCCACCTGCTTTTTAGGATCTTCATTCCCTCCCTTTGTTACCATTTAGAGAAGTCAGTAATCTGAGAAGCTGGTCTATAGTAAGAAGAACACAGTATCAGGATTATGGAAGAGTCATTAACAACCTGCATTGCACAGGTGACAACCTTGCTAGTGGAAAGTGAAGAGAACTTAAGGCACTTACTGATAAGATCAAAGATTACAGCCCTCAGTATGGCTTGCAGCTCAACATCAAGAATACAAAAATGCTCATAGCTATACCAGTAAGCAACATTATGATAAATGGAGAAAAGATTGAAATTATCATGGATTTCATTTTACTTGGGTCTGCAATCAATGCCTGTAGAAGCAGCAGTGAAGAAATTAAATAGTGCGTTGCATTGGGCAAAGCTGCTGCAAAAGACTTCTTTAAATATTGAAAATCAAAGATGTCACTTTAAGAACTAAGGTGCACCTTGGTATTTTTAGTTATTTCATGTGCATGCAAAAGCTGGACAGTTAATGAGGAGGACTGAAGAAGAATTGATGCCTTTGAATTATTGTGTTAGTCAAGAATATTAAATATACATGGAGTGCCAGAAGAATGAACAAACCTATCTTGGAAGAGGTACAGACAGAATGCTTCTTAGAAGCAAGGATGGCAAAACTTCATCTCATGTACTGTCAATAGGAACCCACCCTTGGAGAAGGGCATCATACTTGTTAAAGTAGTTTTTGTTAGGAGCCGTCAAGTTGTCTCTGACTCATAGTGATCTTATGCACAGCAGAACGAAACAGTGCCTGGTCTTGTGACAGCCTCATGATCCTTGCTATATCTGACCTCATTGTTGCCCACACTGTGTCTATCCATCTCGTTGGGGGCCTTCTTCTTTTTTGATTCTCCACTTTACCAAGCATGATATCCTTCTCCAGGGAATGATCCCTTCTGACAACATGACCAAAGTAGGTGAGACGAAGTCTGGCCATTCTCACTTCCAAGGAGTATTCCCCCTGCACTTCTGCCAGAACAGATTTGTTAGTCATTTTAGCAGTTCATGGTACTCTTTAGCATTCTTCTCCAACACCACAAGTCAAAAGCATCAACTCTTCTTCAGTCTTCCTTATTCACTGTCCAGCTCTCATATCCATAAGAGGTGATTGAAAATACCATGGCTTGGATTCGGTACACCTTAGTCTTCAAGGAGGTATCTTTGCTCTTCATCACTAGAAAGAGGTCCTTTGCAGCAGATTTGCCCAATGCAATACGTCATTCGATGTCTTGACTGCTGCTTCCATTGATGTTAATTGTAGAATGAAGTAATATGAAATCCTTAACAACTTCACTCTTTTCTTCATCTGCTGTGAAGCTGTTTATTGGACCAGTTGTGAGTATTTTTGTTTCCTTTATATTGAGGTATAATCTGTACTGCAGACTGTAGTCTTTAATCTTCATTAGTAAGTGCTTCAAGTCATCCTCACTTTCAGCAAGCAGAGTTGTGTCATCTGCGTATCTGAGGTTGTTAATGAGTCTTCCTCTAATCCTGATGCCATGTTCTTCTTCATATAATCCAGCTTCTGGGAATATTTGCTCAGCATACAAGTTGAATAAGTATGGAGAAAGGGTACAACCTTGACACACTCCCTTCTTGATTTTGAACCATGAAGTAGCCCCTTGTTCTGTTTGAATGACAGCCTCCTGATGTATGTGCAGGTACCTCATGACTACAATAAAGTGTTATGGAATTCCCATTCTTCTCAATGTTATCCACAATTTGTTATGATCCACCCAATCAAATGCTTTTGCATAGTCAGTAAAACAAGTCGACATCTTTCTGATGTTCTTTCCCTTCAGCTAAGATCCATCTGACATCTGCAGTGATCTCCCTTGTTCCATGTCCTCTTCTGATTTCATCTTGCATTTCTTGAAGCTCTCTGTCGATACACTGCTGCAGCCATTTTTGAATTATCTTCAGTAAGATTTTACTTGCATGTGATATTAATGATATTGTTCGATAATTTCCACATTCTGTGGGATCACCTTTCTTTGGAATGGATACAAATATGGATCTCTTACAGTCAGTTGGCCATGTAGCTGTTATCCAAATCTCTTGGCATAGCCGAGGGAGTGCATCCAGTGGGGCATCTGTTTGGTGAAGCATCTCAATGAGTATTCCATCAATTCCTGGAGCCTTGCTCTTAGCCAATTCCTTCAGTACCATTGGTTCTTGATCATATGCCACCTCTGAAATGGATGAACATTGACCAGTTCTTTTTGGTACAGTGACTCTGTTTGTTCCTTCCATGTTCTTTTGATGCTTTCTGTATCATTCAGTATTTTTCCCATAGAATCTTTCAGTATTGCAACTTGATGCTTACATTTTTCCCTCAGTTCTTTCAGCTTGAGAAATGCCAAGGTGGTTCTTCTCTTTGGTTTTCTAACTCCAAGTCTCTGCACATTTCATTATAGTAATTGGCTTTGTCTGCTTGAGCTGCTCTTTGAAATCTTCTGTTCAGTTCTTTCATCTTGTCATTTTTCCATTTGCTTTAGCTACTCTTCTGACATCCGTTTTGTTCTGTTCTTCTTTTCTTGTCTTTTTAATGACCTCTTGCTTTCTTCCTGGATGATGTTCTTGATGTCATCCCACAATTGCTCTGGTTTCAATCACTGGTGTTTAGTGCATCAAATCTATTCTTTAGATGGTCTCTGAATTCAGGAGGGATATTATCAAGGTCGTATTTTGCTTTCGTGGATTTGTTTTAATTGTGTTCAGTGTCAGGTTGAACATGCATATGAGCAGTTGTTGGTCTGTTCCACAATCAGCAGTTGTTGGTCTGTTCCACAATCAGCTCCTGACCTTGTGTTGGCTGAAGATACTCATCTTCTACATTGCTTTTTGCCACAGGTGCAGTCAATCTGATTCCTGTGTATTTCATATGGTGAAGTCCTTGTGTGTAGCATCGCTTATGTTGTTGAAAAAAGATATTTGCATTGAATAAGTTGTTGGTCTTGCCAAATTGTATCGTGTGATCTCCAGCAATTTCTTTCATCGTGGCCACATTTTCCAACTACTGGTTACTCTTCTTTGTTTCCGACTTTTGCATTCTAGTCATGTGATATTCAGCACATCTTGATTGCATGTTTGGCCAATTTCAGACTCCAGAATTTGGTAGAAATCTTCAGTTTCTTCATCTTTGGCTTTGATGGTTGGTGTGTAAATTTGTATAATAGTAGTATTAATTGGTCTTCCTTGTAGACATATGGATATTATCCTATCACTGACAGCGTTATATTTCAGGACAGATCTTGAAAAACTCTTTATGACGATGAATGCCACGCCTTTTCTCTTCAATTTGTCATTTCCAGCATAGTAGATCATATGATCATCTAATTCAAAATGGCTGCAACCAGTCCATTCCAGCTCATTAATACCTAGGATATCGATCTTTATGCATTCCATTTCATTTTTTGACAACTTCCAATTTTCACTACGTTGTAGATTCCGTGTTCCATTTATTAATGGATGTTTGCATCTGTTTCTACTCATTTTGTGTCAGGTCACATCAGCCAGTGGAGGTTCTGAAAGCATTACACTATCCGTATCATTAAGGTCATCTCTACTTTGAGGAGTCACTTCTTCCCTAGTCAAATTTTGAGTGCCTGCTGACCTTAGGGGCTCATCTTCCTCCGCTATATTGGGCAGTGTTTTCAGGGATGTTCATAAAGTTTTTCAGTAATATATCAGACAGCTGCTATTCGTAAGGTTTTCACTGGTCAATTGTTTGAGAAATGAATGGGCTCTCCCTTCTTCCGAGTGTGTCTTAGCGTGGAAGCTCTGCTGAAACCTGTCCACCATTTGTAACGCTGCTGGCATTTTGCAACACCGGTGGCATAGCCTCCAGCCTCACAGCAACACGTAAGCCACCACAGGATGACAAACTGACAGACAAGTTTGTCTCCCTTAGTTATTCCTAACTCCTCTGTACCTGCCTACCTCGGGCAACAGCCTTAAAATGGAACCACCCACAAGTGAAAAACAGCCTCTGAGTCTCAGCCTGCCTACCTCAGGCCCTGGCCTTAGTATAGAGCCACATCCAAGTGAAAACAGCCTCTGGGCCCCAGGGCCACCTACCTCAGGCCCTGGCCTTAATAAAGAGTGCCTAAGGCTAACCAGAAGGCTGCTTGTTCAAACCCACCAGCCACTCCTCAGAAGGGCAGTCTACTTCCGTAGTGATACCGCCTTGGAAACCTGTGGAGGAGTCGCTATGAATTGGGTCCGAATCGATGGCAGTACATTTGTTCCCCCCCACCCCAAGTGAAAAGCAGCCCCCAAGTCCTGGTCTGTCTACCTCTGACCCAAGCCTTAAAATATAATTACCCCAAAGTGAAAAAGCAGTCCCCCAGCCCCAGGCCCACCTACTTTGGGGCCCTGGCTTTAATAAAGAGCTGCCCACAAGCAAAAAGAAGCCCCAGGCCCACCCACCTTGGGCCCGGCCTTAGTAGAGCCATCCCCAAGCTGCGAGCCCACCTACCTCAGCCCTCTGCCTTAATAAAGAGCCGCTCCCAAGTGAAAAGCAGCCCCTAGGTCTGGGCCCACCTGCCTCCAGCCCCAGTTAATGAAGAGCCACACCCATGTGAAAAGCAGTCTCCAAGCCCCAGGCTTAAAGTAGAGGGTCAGCAAAAAAGAGGAAGACCCTCAATGAGATGATATAGTGGCTGCATCAATGGGCTCGAATACAACAACAATTGTGTTGATGGCACAGGGCCACACAATGCTTTGTTCTGTTGTACGTAGGGTTACTGTGAGTCAGAACCAACTCAATGGCACCTGAGAACAACATGTATCTCCAGTGTTTAATTTTATATAAATCAAATCATACTTGGTTTGTGTATCTTGTTTATTTCAACATGTTGGTAAGTCAGATAATTTATCTTCTCACTTGTATCATCATTTAAAAAAGAAATATATATATATATAGAAATATTTGTATACAATGAAATACACAAAACTAAAGTGACATGGTTCAATAAGTAGCATAATTTTTTTAATGTAAATCCTGTTTTCATTGTAAAGTTTGGGGTTGTGATCCTGGATGAAATTTTAAGAGGAGCTGTAATATTGAGGGGAAATACTAAAAATTTGCCTTTTATTTTAAGTTGTGACTATTGTATGTCATTTATTTTACATGTTACTGAAGCCAAATATCATAGATTTCCTTTGATAAACAAATTTAGCTGAAAGCATCACTCTAAAAAGATATATGTTAGTTTAGTACCTAAATAGGAAAAACTGAATGACTTTAGTTTTGACATATGTAACCCTTAAAAAATTATTTTTCTGTCATTTTTAGAAATACAGAACCAAACCAACCTTCTAAGTCTTAGTGGGAAAACACTTTGTGTGACTAAAGGATCAGCTCCCTCTTTGATCAGCAATCCCAGTACTCTTCTCTGTCCGTATATCAACCTACAGCTCTTGAACATAGAACCACAAGGTATTGTGCCTCACCTTCAGCTGGGAATAACACCCTTAGCCATCAGATTGTGGGGTAGTAGCATTAAGGTTTCCCTTTCAAGTACAGCCTCTCTGGTTTAGGTGTGTTTTTCAAGTCTGTTTAATGTATTGATTTGAAATGTCCACTCTGACTCTTCTTTGGGGAAGATACTTACATAGAAATAATCATCCATCTGTTTTGGTCAGGAAATGTGATAAATGGGTAACATGGAAATAAATTACAGCTAAATAAAGCTGAGTTAAGTGCAAACACAATTTAATTTTACCTTTTTTTTTTCCCCCCCTTGGAAATATTCTGAAAACATTGTAAATGTTAAGATTCTTGTTTATCTTTTCTTGATATTTTAGGACCCTCATTGTATGCATTTGTTAGTGAAGTTTTGGGGCTCCTAACTTGCCTTTTTCCTCAAGCTGCTGGCCTGGTATACTTATTGACTTTTTTCCCCCCCACCCTTCACCTCTGCTCTGTGAAATTTCTGAGTCTTTGTCTACAGAGACTATACTTACAACTGTCATACCTTTGCTCCTGCACACACTGCTGCTTCAGAAACCTCAGCACAGTCTGCGAGAGTAATGTACAGTCATAGCCATTGTTTAGGGACCCAGGAGATAGGAGGTGAATTCTTGGGGCCTAATCTAGTTTGTTCTTTATTCTATAGAATGTTTAGTGGGAACAGTGGGGACTCTCCTGCTTGAAAATCCAGTTGGACAGAATGGACTCACCTACCAAGGTCTTCTCTATGAAACAGCTAAGATATTTGGCCTTCGGAGCAGGAAGCTAAAGCTGTTTCTGAATGAAACTCAAACACATGGTGAGGAAATGCAGAGCATGATAAATTTTTTTCTCTTATTGAAAATAGGTTTTGATGCCATTGACCTATTGTAGATTATGTGTGTGAGAGAGATAGTGATAATATATGACATTAATATTATATATATATATATTATGCCCTTTTCCCAGAAATTTAACATAATTTTTAAAGAAGAATAATCTTTTCTTTGGAAATATTCTAAAAAACTACATTGGTATGTTATTAAAAATAAATGCTTCTGTCTAGGTAGATCAGCATATTTGCTCTTCTAAAAATTATTCTTAGGAATCAAAATTATCAAAAGATTATATAATAGCCTGAAGGAAATGTATAGCTTACATCGTGTCTCCCTTTACAGTTTATAAAGCATGCTTATACACATTTTCTCATTGAGCTTACAGAAAAACTTGGTAGAGCTGCATCATTGCTTGACACTTTGCATTCTGTAATTCAGATGACTGAGGTGTTCAGGATACACAGCTAGTATCTGGCAGACTCTTTCTGTTCCTCTGTTTTGCTCACCTTTTACATAATCTGCTTCTGTGATTTTAGTTTCTATGGCTGTTTTGACAACTTCTCTATAGATAACTTAGCCATATGCTAATCCCTACTACAAATCAGACATACTCACTTTAGTAGTGCTGCCACTGAAATCATTTCTCTGAACAACTACTCTTTGTGGCATCTGTTTTTTTTTTTTTCTGTTGATAGCTTTTTAGTCGTGATGCAAAAAGGGAGTGGGGGCGACATTCCCCTCTGACCTCCTTCATCCTCAATAGGGGCAAACGGAATCACCATCTGCAACAAGCTTGATTCCTGTCAGGCTGAGGTCGAACATGCCAACATTCTCCAATCTTTTTACCAAGTCCAGTACCAACTGTTCCTACCACAGCGTATTCTTCTTCTCTCCTGGGTTCAATAATTCATTGCAATGGCCACACAAAACTTGGAGACAGTATTCACGGTTATGATGTTTATTAGGGAAGTCAAGAGGTTACAGTTCAGATACAGGAATGCTCAGGATGCAATTCTTCAATTAGGATAGCCTCCCCTCAGCCATGCCCAAAGGCACACCTCTCTTTGATCCTTCACCTCTCAGTCTGGCCTCTACCCTGCTCAGGCCAAGCGAGACAAAGCTCATTTAGCTCTGCTGATAGGTGCACATAGGTATACTCTCCATTCTGCCAGCAAGCCTCCTGCACAAAGGCACTCAGCTTTATTGCTCCATGTGCTGGCAAGCCCACTGCTGTGTTTCATACTGGTCTTTTGGTTCTGTTGGCACCATCTCTCTACCATCTCTGTACAGGGATCTCAGGTCCAAGGATAAGCTACATTCCTGGCTTCTTTCTCTTGATGACATTGAAATCTCCACTTTACTGCCTCTGAGATGGTTCATTTTAAGCCTAGTGAGAGGGCAAAATTGACCAATCCTCACATAGGGTTTCGTAAACCTTATTTCCATGAAATAAGTTTTTCCACAAGGTTTTTTTCCACAAGGGTGTCATGTACCTTATTTGCATTATCAGTAAGCTGTCTGATCCCCTTGGTGGGCCCCAGGCACCTTATGTTTGCAAAGTTCTACCCAGTCAACTGGTGGTAGTCACAAAGACCATGGCTATAACAGCCATACCAAGTAACTCACTGCATCACACATGTCAACTCAAATACCATGCCATCTTTGTATTTATATACCTTGATATTTACTAGGCTTTCCTAATCAGGATTTTTATCTTTCAGCATCTGTGGAAGCCAATCTATTACTACGTCCCTCTTCCTTATTTTTTCTAATATTATCTGTGTCTGGAACTTTGATTAGGCATTTTACTTATTTATATTTTTTGCATGGCCAGCAGTACTGTGGCTGAGTTTTTAGATTAGCTCACTTATTGATATATTTTTAAAATACATTTTATTGAAATATAATTTATGTACAGTGAAATACACAAAGCTAAAGTGACATGGGTCAGTGCATTTTTTTTTTCTTTTGCAGTGTTCCCTCCCTTGCCCTCCCACTTCTGGTAACCAATAGAAGAAGTGTCCTTCCTTATATAAATCTTTCCTTAATGTTTTATAATGATGAACTAATACTATGCTTGTCCTTCTGTGATTCACTTATGTCATTCAGCATAATGTTCTCCAAGTTCATCCATGGTATGCAGTGTTTGGCAGATTGTACATTATTCTTTAGTATTGCATAGTATTATTGTGTCCATGCACCATTGTTTGGTTATCCATTCTTCTGTTGATGGGGACTTAGGTTGTTTCCATCTCTTTGCTATTGTAAATTGTACTGTGATGAACATGAGTATGCATATATCTGTTCTTGTCCTGACTCTCGCTTCTTTAGGATATACCTAGTAATGGGATTGCTGGGTCAAATAGTATTTCTAATTCCAGATTTTTAAGGAATCGCCATACTGCTTTCCACCGTGATTGTGTCATTTTACAGTCCCATCATTAGTGTATGAGAGTACCAATCTATCCACATCTCCACCAGCATTTGTTATTTTCTGCCTTGTTGAACTTTGCCATTAGTGCTGGGGCTAGATGGTGTCTCATTGTCGTTTTGATTTGCATCTCTCTGATGGCATATGATAGTGAGCATTTCTTCACTATTTTCTGGCCGCCTGAATATATCCTCTTTGGTGAAGTGTCTATTCATGACTTCTGCCCATTTTTAATTGTATTCTTTGTCTTTTTTGGTGTTGGGGTGTTGGAGTTTTCTATAAATTTTAGAGATAAAGCTCTTTTAGATATGTCATTGCTGAATATTTTTTCCCAAACTGTTGGTTCTCTTTTTACTGTTTTGGAGAAATCTTTTGAAGCACGTGAAAACTTAATTTTGAGAAGGCCCTATTCATCTAGTTTATCTTCAGCTGTTTGTGCATTTTGAGTTATGCTTGATGTTGTTGTTGTTGTTGTTGTGTGCCGTCGAGTCGGCCCCGACTCATAGCGACCCCTCCTTGGGTTTCCGAGGCAGTATCACTACGGAAGTAGGATTGCCCAATCTTCCTTCCGAGGAGTGGCTGGTGGGTTTGAACCGCCAGCCGTCTGGTTAGCAGGCAAGTGTCTTAGCCACTATGCTACCAGAGCTCATCTATTTATGCTATATATTAGAGCCCCTCAATTTGCCCCAGCAGCTCTGGTAGCATAGTGCCTAAGGCACTTGACTGCTAACCAAAAGGCTGGTGGTTCAAAGCCATGAGCCAGCCACTCCTTGGAAGGAAGGTTGGGCAATCTACTTCTGTAGTGATACCGCCATGGAAACCCAAGGAGGGGTCGCTGTGAGTCAGGTTCGACTCAGCAGCACATAGCAACAACAACAGATTTGCCCCTAGGTTTTCCTTGAGGAACTTTCTAGTTTTTGGTTTCACATTGAAGTCTTTGATCTATCTGTTGTTAGTTTTTGTGTATGGTGTGAGGTATGGGTCTTGTTTCATTTCTCCACAAATGGATATCCAGTTTTGCTAGCATCATTTGTTGATGAGACCACTTCTTGCCCATTCAATGGATTTCAGTCTTCTGTCAAAAATCTGCTGACCGTAGGTCGATGGATCTATTTCTGGGTTCTCAGTTCTATTCCACTGGTCTATGTCTATTGTTGTACCAGTATCAGGCTGTTTTGGCTACTGTGGCTGTATAGTAGGTTTTAAGATACGGGAGTGTAAGACCTCCTACTTTGTTCTTCTTCAGTAGTGCTTTGCTTATTTAAGGTCTCTTTCCTTTCCATATAAAATTGGTGATTGTTTTTTTGATATTCTTAAAGAATACTGATGAGCTCTGGATTGGGTTTGCATTGAATGTATAGATTGCTTTAGGTACTATTGACATTTTCACAATGTTCAGTCTTCCTATCCATGAGTCTTCCATTTATGTAGATCTCTTACAGTTTTTTGGATTTTTATTGATTTGTAGTTTTCTTTATACAGATCTTTTGTGGCCTTAGTGAGGTTTATTCCCAAGTATTTTATTTTTTTTGGAAGCAATTGTAAATGGTACTGATTTTCTTATTTCCTTTTCAGCAATCTCTTTGCTGTTGTAGAGGAATTCACCTGATTTTTGTATGTTGATCATGTATCCTGTCACTATACTAAATCTCTCAAATTAGTTCCAATAGTTTTTGTGCTGAGTCTTTTGAGTTTTCTATGTACTGGATCATATCATCAACAAATAAAGACAGTTTACATCTTCCTTACCAATTGGGATGCCTTTGATTTCCCTTCCTTGCCTTATTGCCCTGGCTAGGACTTCCAATACTATGCCCCTGGGAGTTCTTACAGAACATACAAATACACTTGTATAACCATTGTCTGCCAACCCTGTACATGTTCTTGGGTACACTCTCTGCTTGTTAGACATACCAACTAGTTCAGCCTGTCCACGCATCTAGCCATCCATATACCCATGTTTTTCTTCACTGACAATGTAGTACTGTATGTGCAAAAGGGTTCATCTTTGTTGTCTGTACCTCCCATATACCTCTCTATGTCTTTCTCTTCCTCAGTGCCATCATATTGAATACTCACTTTGGATACATTGCCCTTCTCTTCACCCAAATCAGTACTTATCACTATCTATCTAACAGTGTTCCCTCCCCTCCTATCCTTGGTAACCAACAAAGAAAATGTCCTTCCATAGATAAACATTTCCTTGACTTTTTTTTTAAATTGTGATTTGGGTGAAGATTTACAGAGCAAATACACTTTCCATATAGTAGTTCACATATACTTTGTCTCATGACATTAACCACAGTTTACCACACTGCAACAAGCTCCCCTCCCACTTCCTCCCCATAGTTACCTCTTCCCAGTGTCCATCCCTCCCAGGACTCCTGCCCCCTGAGCTGTCTCCCTGTGCATAGGCAGCCCTTCTTTCTCAATGATTGTTCTCCACAAGGAGTGTGTCTACCTCAGGTAAATGTTCAACTCATATGCGTGTCTTCTGTTTGGCTGGAAACCACAGGTGTGGGTTCAATTCCAGACCTGAAGGGCAGCTAGGGGCCATAGTCTCAGTGGTTCCACCAGGCTCTATCGGACCAG
>NW_006921955.1:899800-901360 GCF_000298275.1 Orycteropus afer afer | reverse complement strand
CAGTACTGTATGTGCAAAAGAGTTCATATTTGTCGTCTGTACCTCCCATGTACCTCTCTATGTCTTTCTCATCCTCATTGGTGCCATATTGGTCACTCACATTTGGTACATTGCCCTTCTCTTCACCCAAATCCATACTTACCTCTGTCTGTCTAACAGTGTTCCCTCCCCTCCTCTCCCATCCCTGGTAAGCAAGAAAGAAAATTTCCTTCTATCAATAAACCTTTCCTTAACTCTTACAGTAATGGACTAATACAATATTTGTCCTTCTGTGGTTGACTTATTTCATGCAGCATAATGTCCTCCAAGTTTCCACATTATGCAGTGTTTTGCAGATTCTACATTATTCTTTAGTGTTGCATAGTAATTGCGTTGTGTTTATGTACCATAGTTCGGTTATCCATTCCTCAGTTGATGGACACTTAGGTTGTTTCCATCTTTTGGGTATTATAAATAGTGCTGTGATGAACATGGGTATGCCTATGTCTGTTCTTGTCATGGCTCTCACTTCTTTAGCATATATACCTAGTAATGGAATGGCAGGATCAAATGGTATTTCTATTTCCAACTTTTGAAGGAATTGCCATACTGCTTTCCACAGTGGTTGTACCATTTGACAGTTCCACCAGCAGTGTACGAAAGTCCCAATCTCTCAGTATCTTTGCTAGCATTTGTTATTTTCTATCTTGTTAAACAGTCCATTCTGTCTTGCAACTCTCTTAACTTCCTCACCATTTAGAAGTTATGTAACTATACAGTATTTTCTCTCTTTTGGTTTGTAGTTGTCCTCATTTGCCAATTGATGTCTCTGGTTCCCTGTTTACAATCTTGTAAGCTCATTTTACTTTGTATATGTCCATAGCTGTGGTTTCTGGGTTATGTTATCTTATGTATTAATGGTCGGTTGTTATGTGCTATTTTTGGTTCTCTGTTCAAAGGACTCCATTTAGCATCTCTTGTAAGGTTGGTCTGGATTTCACAAATTCCCTTAGTTTCTGCTTATCTGGAAATCTCCTAATTTCATTCTCATATTTGAGGGACTTTTTTTCCAGATGTATAATTCATGGTTGAAAAATTTTTCCTTTTCAAGGTTTTATATATACCGTCCCATTGCCTTGTTGCTTGCATCGTTTCTGCTGAGAAATCATAGCTTATTCTTACTGGCTGTCCTTTGTAGGTAACTTTTTGTTTTTCCCGTGCGGCTTTCAGGATTCTGTCTTTGCCTTTGGTTTTGATGAGCCTGATGATGATGTTTCTTGGTGGTTTTTCTTTGGGGGTCTATCGTGTTTGGAGTTAGTTAGACATCCTGAGTGGATATATCCTCATCTTTCATCATATCAGAGAAGTTCTCCTCCAATAAATCTTGGACTTTTTTCTCCGTGGTTTTATTTTTCTCTTCCTGTTCTGGAATTCCAGTGACACATAGGTTGTTCCTTTTGATGGTATCCCAAATTAACTTCAGGCTTTCTTCATTTTGTTTTGATTTTTTTTCTGATTGATCCCTTTCTAAAGAAGTATTCAGGTATTTGTCTTCAATCTCATTAATTCTGTCTTCCATTG
>NW_006921955.1:877598-899482 GCF_000298275.1 Orycteropus afer afer | reverse complement strand
TTCTTGGTGGTTTTTTATCATTGGCCTTTTGGTGGAGAAAGGAGGTAGTGGTTCCCACTCAGTAAGTGAAGTTGCAGAAGGTGTGTTTGTAGTTGTGTCTTATGGGGATTGTTGGTGTGTCCCACTCATTTAGAAAAAAATTATAATTGAATAACCATCAAAAAACTAAAAGCACATGGCCAAAAAATACACCATGTAATCACATAGGAACAATAACCAAAAAGAAAAAAACAAAAAAGAAGAAACAAGAAATCCTGCAATATCTTGGGATAGGGTAATAAGGGAAAACAGATAGAGAAAGAGAATAATGAAGAAAAAAATGGGAAAAATGCAAAAAGAAAAACAAGAAATGAGGTTAACCATGAGAAAAAAAGAAAAATTTGCAAACAGGGATAGGGAAATGAAAAAAGCTAAAAACTAGTACTTGTGAGGGGAATAATAAAGAATAATAGTTAAAAGGACAAATATATTAATAGTAGTTTTGAATGCCACGCCATTCCTTTTCAAACTGTCATTCCCGGCATAGTAGATCATATGGTTGTCTGATTCAAAATGGCCAAAACCAGTCCATTTCAGCTCACTAATGCTGAGGTTCTTCATAGTATCCTTTTAATTTCTGTTTGATCTGTTGTGGGGTCTCCCAGTTCATTTCTTAGTCATGTTATTTGTATTCTCTCCCTGTTTTCCTTTGTTAAATTTGCCAGAGGTTTGGCAATTTTGTTCATCTTTCTTAGGGACGAAATACATGCCTTATTGATTTTTTCTATTCTGTTTCTATTTTCTATTTCATTTATTTCTACTTGAATGTTTATTATTTCTTTTCTTCTGGTGACTGTAGCTTTTTTTTTAAATTTTTTTGCTGCTCTTTTCCTAATTATTGAGGGTATTGGGTTAAGGTGTTGATTTTGGCTCTTTTTTGATGTGTTCATTTACTCCTATAAATTGTCTTCTTATCATTGCTTTTGCCATGTCCCAGAGATTTTGGTATGTTGTGTTTTCATTCTTGTTTGATTCAAGGAATTTTTTAATTTCCTTTTTTATCTCTTCTGTTACCCATTTGTTGTTAAGGAGGGTGTAGCTCAGTTTCCTTGTGTTTGTTCTCCTTCTGTTGATCTTCCTATTATTGATTTCTAATTTGATAGCATTGTGACCTGAGAAGATGCTTTGCAGTATTTCAATGTTTTTAAATTTATTAAGGCTTTCTTTATGGCCTAACATACGGTCTGCAATGGAGAATGTTCCGTGTGCACTGGAAAAGGGTATATATTGTGCTCTTTTTTTTGAGTAGTGCTCTGTAGATGTCTATAAGGTTAAGTTGGTGGATTGTATTGTTTATTGTTCTGTGTCTTTGTTGAGTTTGTCTCCAGTTTTTCTTTTCTTTGATTTAAAATGGTGTATTAAACTCTCATACTATGACAGTGGAGTCATGTATTTGTCTTTTCAGTTCTTGTTAGAGTGTGGTTTATGTATTTTGGAGTTTTTCATTGGGTACATAGATACTTATCATTGTTATGTCCTCTTGTTCAGTCGATCTTTAATCACTATATAATGTTCTTCCTTGTTTCTTATGGTGGTTTTTGTGTTAAAGTCAGTTTGATCAAAAATTAATATTTCCACTTCTGCTCTTTTATGCTTGCCATTTGCTTGATACATCTTTTTCCAGCCTCTGACTGTTAGTCTGTTTTTGTCTTTATCTCTACGATGTGTCTCTTGTAGACAGCATATTGATAGGTTATGTTTTCTTATCCTGTCTGCAACTCTCCATCTCTTAAGTCATGAATTTAATCCATTGACATTCAGTGTAGTTATTGACAAGTACAAATTTGTTGCTGTCATTTTGTTATGTATTTCTTCATGGTGTTGCTGATTTCTTAGGTTCATACAATTTTATGTCCTGAACTTGTTTTGTTTATGAATTGTGGTATCACTTCCTTCGTTGCCATTGTTTCAGTATTTGCTAAATATTTGTGCTATTCCTCTTTTTCATTTTGATGTGAATGTTTATTATTTTTCTTTGAGGTTACCTTGTGACTTAAAATTTTCTTCCCATTTTTCCCTCTTTAGTTTGTAGTTGTTCTCATTTTTCAATTGATGTCTGTGGTTCCCTCTTTACAATCTTATAAGGCTTATTTACTTTGGATAATTCCATAACTGGGTTAGTTTTTGGGTTATTTCATCATGTGTGTTAATGGTCAATTGTTGTTTTCTATTTTTGGTTCTCTGTCCAAAGGACTCCCTTTACTCTCTCTTGTAAGGTTCGTCTGCTTTTAGCAAATTCCCTTAATGTCTGCTTATCTGGAAATGTCTTGATTTCACTGTCATATTTGAGGGACAGTTTTGCTGGCTGTATAATTCTTGATTGGATTTTTCTCTTTCAGGGTTTTTTACATAACATCCCGTTGTCGTCTTGCCTGCATGGATTCTGCTGAGAAATCCGAGTTTAGTCTTACTAGTTGCCTCTTGTAGGTAACTGTGTTTTTCCCCTGCTACTTTCGGGATTCTTTCTTTGTCTTTGGTTTTGATTAGTTTGATGATGATAGGTCTTGGTGATTTTCTTTTGGGGTCTATCCTGTTTGGGGCTTGTTGAACTTCTTGAATGGATGTGTTCTTATCTTTCATCACACCAGGGAAATTCTCTTCGAATAAATCTACAATTTCCTCTGTGGTTTTATTTGTCTGTTCCCGTTCTAGAATTCTGAGTACATGTAGGTTATTCCTTTTGATTATACCACATGACTCTTAGGCTTTCTTTGTTTTGCTTTGATCTTTTTTCTGATTGATCCCTTGCCAAATTAGTATTTAGGTATTTGTCTTCAGTCTCACCAATTCTGTCTTCCACTGGATCAATTCTACTCCTTTGCCTGTTCAATGTGTTATCTATTTCTGAAATTTAGTATTACTCTTCTGGATTTCTATCTGTAGATTTTGTATCATTTCTCATTTTTCATTTACTTTGTCATTTTGTTTTTGTATTTTTTTTTTTCTGAAATTTTTCTAGGGTTTTGTCTATTTTTCCTCAATTTTGTCAGTGGTTTCCTTGATCTGTCTCTCAATCTGTTGAAGGTACCTGAATACGATTCCTTTGAATTCCTTATCAGGGAATTTCAGTGCTACTTTTTCCTCAGGGATGTGTTCTGTGTCTGTAATCCTGTTTCCTTGTTTTTCCTGCTTTATTTTGCTGCTTTGTGTGGACTGTGGTGCTCTGTTGTCTTCAAGACACTGTGACATTTTTGTGTTTATATTTAATTGGTGATTGTATGTTGGAGTGACTTGCCCACAGTTTTTGTTTTCTTTGAATGTTATCTGTGTAAGCAGGGTACTGTGCTCCTTTATTCACTAGTTGGCAGCACTTACACACTCACCACCCATTGCCTTTCCCATTGCCAGTCTCCTCTATGTCCCTGCCATCCTTGGCAAATGGAGCCTGTTCTTAGGTCCCTGGAATCAGAATGAGGATGCTGTCACTTTAAATATCCAAAATGGTCACCACTTTTAAAAAAGCAAAATGGCTGCATCCTCTTTACAGCCAAATGTCCCCAGCTCTGGTTGTTTTCCTTTTTCCCTGCCTAGTTATGGGCTATCATCGCAGTCATCCCTGCAGTCCTTGGTGACCAGGGATGATCTTTCCGTTAGTTCTCAGGTCCCAACACCACTTGGAAATATTCAGTCTGTTGGTCTCATCAGAGTAGCTGACAGTCTGTAGCTCTGTCAGTCTCCGTATTCACTGTTTTCATTCAGGATTTTCCACTAGTTGGTGCCTAATCCAGTTCTGTATACTTCCTTTGAAAGCTCAGGCCTCCAGGATTATCTTCTGTATGTCTGTCAATTGTTTTTTTTTTTTCTTTGTTGAAGAGGGACTGTGTAGCTTGTCTGCGTATTGCGCCATCTTACTAGAAGTTCTGGTTTGTTGTTGTTGTTGTTAAGTGCTATGGAGTCAGCCCTGACTCATAGCGACCCCTCCTTGGGTTTCCGAAGCAGTATCTCTACGGAAATAGGATTGCCCAACCTTCCTTCCAAGGAGTGGCTGGTGGGTTTGAACCGCCAGCCTTCTGGTTAGCAGTCAAGTGCCTTAGCCACTATGCTACCAGAGCTCCCAGAAGTTCTGGTTAGACATTTTAAAATACACTTTTTCACTTTATCCTCTGTGTCGCTTATTCTTTTCCTATTTTCCCTCTCTTTTTGTTTCTGTGCTACATTCTGGGTAATCTTGACACAATTATCTTATTCTTGTTCCTCTGTAGGTAAGGTAGTTTTTCCTCTGTTATTTTTTCAAGATTTTCTTTTTGTTTTTGATAAAGAAGATTATCTCTTTGTTTGAATATGGTATGGCTAGGTTGTTTATATATTTATTTTCTTTATTTGCCTTGGAAAAAAGGCCTGACAATGAACTTCCAAAACCTAAGCCATTGAAAACCCTATGGAGCATAGTTCTACTCTGACACACATCAGGCCTGAATGAGTCAGAGTCGACTCAACAGTAATGTTTTGTTTGTTTGTTTGTTTTTAAATGGTTATTTGGGTGAAAGTTTACAGAGCAAATTCAGATTATATACAGCAGTTTATACAAATTTTGTTTCATGGTATTGATTACAATCCTCATAATGCTCTCTTCCTACTTGTTCCCTGTTTTACTTTTTCCCTGTGTCCTCCTTTCCCATGCATTCCTACCCTCTGAGCTATTTACCTATGCCAGTACTGCCCTTCTGATCTTCCATGATTGATTAATCTACGGGGTATATCTGCCTGGTATAAGTGTTCACCTTATATGCTTTGTCTATTGTTTGGCTGGAAACCACAGGAGTGAATTCATTTCCAGGCCTGAAGGGTAACTAGTGGCCATAGACTCAGAGGTGTCACCAGTTTCTAGCCACCCAGATAGCCTGGTCTTTCTTTTTTGTCTTATCAATTTGAGTGTTGTTCCACATTTTTCTTCCACTCTATCCTGGGTTTCCTGCGCTGATCCCTTTCTGAGTGGTTGACAGTGGTAGCGAGGCACCATCTAGTTTTTCTTGGTCTTGTGGTCATTTATGTTGAGGTTCACATGGTTCACTGATCTCTTGGACTAATTGTTTCCGTGCATCTTTGGTTTTCTTCATTCTTCTTTGCTCCAGACATGGAGAAACCAATTGCTGTATCTAGATGGCCGCTTGTAGGCTTTTAAGACCCCCAGTTGCTATTCACCAAAGTAGGATGTAGAACAGTGTTTTTGTGTAGTATGTAATGCCAGTTGAGTTTGATGTCCTCCATAACCATGATCCTGAGCCCATAGGCCCAACAACTCGTTCCCTTAGGGTGGTTGGGTGTGGTTAAGAAATTATCTTAACTTTCCCTCCTGTTCTATTTATGTGGACATTTTTACAGAGTATAAAAATACATATGTAGAAATAATTGTCTGCCAAGTTGTATACGGCTATGGGTTATATTCCCTTTTCACTAGACATACCTGATCATTCAGCCAGTCTGCCTATGTATCTATCTACCCATACATTAGTGTTTGTTATTACTGATAATGCAGTATTGTATATTTAAAAGTGTATGTTGTCTGTACTTCTTCCTTTTGTCTGTGTCTTCCTTTTCCTTAGTGTTACTGTGTTGGTGTTTCCCTTCACCCAAATCAATACTTTTCTCTTGTCTAGCAATTCTCCCTCCCTTCCTCTCCAATCCCTGGTAACCAACAAAGAAAATTTCCTTTCATATATAATAAACCTTTCCTTGACTTTTTTCAATAGTAAACTAATACAACATTTGTCTTTCTGTGATTGACTTACTTCACTCAGCATAATGTCCTTCAAATTCATCTGTGTTACAAGGAATTTTCAGAGATTCTGCATTTTGTTTTAGGGTTGCATAGTACTCTGTCGCATGTATGTACCACAGTTTGGTCATCTATTTTTCTTTTGATGGGCACTTAGGTTTTTTCCATCTCTTTGCTATTGTGAGTAGTTCTTCGATGAACATGTTTGTCCATGTATGTATTCACGTCCCAGCTCTCACCTCTTTGGGATATATAGCTAGTAATGAGATTGTTGGATCAAATGATATTTCTGTTTCTAACTTCTTAGGGAATCACCAGACTGATTTCCACAGTGGTTATATCACTTTATAGTCCCATCAGTAGTATATGAGCATCCCAATCTCTCCACATCCTCTCTAGCATGTTATTTTATGCCTTGTTGAACTTTCCTTTTAGTGCTGGAGTGAGGTGGTATCTCGTTGTTTTGATTTGCACACTCTAGTGAGTGTTGAGAGAATGGCTAATGATTGCACACATTTCTTCATGTTTGTTGGCTGCCTTAATATCTTATTTGGTAAAGTGTCTGTTCGTGTCTTCTGCCCACTTTTTAATTGGATTGTTTGTCTTTTTATTGTTGAGGAATTGGGTTTTTTTTTATAAAATGTAGAGAGAAGTCCCTTATTAGATATGTCATTGCTGAATATTTTTTCCCAATCTGTAGGTTCTCTTTTGGGAGAAGTCTTTTGCTGCACATAAGAATTTAATTTTTAGAAGGTCCAAATCATTTAGTTTCTCTTCTGTTTATACATTTTGGCTTATGCTTGATAGTCTGTTGATGCCATAAATTAGGTCTCTATTTGCTCCTAGTTTTTCTTTGATGAACATTTTCATTTTAGGTTTCACGTTTAAGCTTTGATCCATCTGGAGTTAGTGTTTGTGTATGGCATGAGGTATGGAATTACAAAATATACATTTTTCTTCCAATGTATATCCAGTTTTGACACCTTGGCTGCCCTGTACTCCCCCCACCATCACCTTGGTTTTGTTTTGAAATTATTTTGTTTTCTTCCTCCTTTGTACCTTTTCATTACCCCCCACCTTCCCTTCCTCGGTTCTTATTTTCCTTTTTCTTTTTTTTTCCCCTCTTCATTTTCCTGGTTCCCTTCTTTTTTCTTTCTTTTAATTTTTCCCATCCCTTGTTTTTCTTTTTGCAGTTTTCTCATTTTTTCTTTATTATAATTTTTTTTTTCTTTCCCCAGATATTATTTCTTTTGTCTCTTTATCTCTCTTTTCATTTTTTTTCTCATGTATTACCGTTTTTGTGATTTACTGCTGTTTCTTATTCTGCAAGTTGGTCATTATGTCCTATTGAGTAGTGTAGATGAAGAAACAGTATCATCTCACTTACTCTGTGCATGGATGGGAATGTATGAATGTCTCCATTCATTAGATACTAATAATACTACCTATGAGTCATATACCCAGGTCTTTCATACACTTTTGTTTCATTCTTGTTACTCTGTGATGTTAACTAACCAAATGTTTGGTAGGTAAGAGCTTAATGGTTAAACGACTCACCCACGATTACCAGAAAAGTGGACTTTTTCCAGTTCACCATCTCTTTCCATTCTAGTATCTATAGCATCATTTTCATCATGATTTTCCCTCAGAATTTTCTTTTATAAAGTATTAATAATTTAGTAAATTAGAAGGTCCACTTAATGCTTGCAGTTTTAGAAACCTGCTCATGCCTCCTTGTTTGTTCTGTTGTTGTACTCTAAATAATAATTTCTAGATCCTCTAACTATTTATTAAGGGTGCAGCTTTAAGAGTATTTTCGTATCCAGGGTACCTGCTGGAGAGAGAGCTGTTTTAGGAGAAAAGTGCTGCTTATCCCTTTGAATTAAGGGCTAGCCAGAATTAAAATGTCCCACAAGGGCAAATACCTTTTTTAAATTTCTCTGTCTGTCTCTCTTTTTTTCTTCTTCATTTTGAGCATTTGTGTATTCAACTTCTTTTATTCATCTACATTTGTGTTACATTTTGGGGACTCAAATTATCCATCTTTGGCCATGTTGGTATCTGTATTCTTTGACATAATCCCTTTGTTGTTGTTAATGCCATCAAGTTGGCTACAACTCATAGCGACCCTCTGTATAACAGAATGAAACACTACCCAGTCATGTGTCACCTTTGCTATACTTGGAGCCCATCATTGCAGCCAGTTTCAATTCATCTTGAGGGTGTTCCCCTTTTTCGCTGACCCTCCATTTTACCAAGCATTAGACCCTTCTCCAGGGAATGGTCCCTTCTCACAACATTACCAAACTAGGTGAGATGAAGTCTGGCCATTCTCATTTCCAAGGAGCATTCCAGCTGTCCTTCCAGGACAGGTTTGTTTGTTCTTATGACAGTCCATGTTATTTTTGGCATTCTTTGCCAACACCACAATTTAAAGGTATCAGCTGTTCTTTGGTCTTCCTTATTCATTGTCCAGCTCTCACATGCATATGAGGTGATTGAAAATACCATGGCTTGGGTTAGACACACCTTAGTCTTCAAATTGGCATCTTTGTCGTTCAGCACTTTCAAGAAGTCTTTTACAGCAGATTTTTACAGTGCAATAAGACATCTGATTACTTGTCTGCTGATTCCATTGGTGTTAATTGTGGGTCCAAGTAAAATGAAATCTCTGACAACATCAATCTTTTCTCCATGTATCATGATGTTGCTTATTGGCCCATTTGTGAGCTTTTTTTTAATGTTGAAATGCAATCCATACTGTCATCTGCACTTTAAGCAACCAAGGTTTGTATCATTGCAGTTTGTTAATGAGTCTTCCTCCAATCCAGATGCCACATTCTTCTTCATATAGTCCAGCTTCTCAAATTATTTACTCAACATGTAGATTGAATAAGTATGGTGAAAGGAGATAACCTTGTTGCATACCCTTCCTGATTTTAATCCATGCACTATCCTTTTGTTGTTTTTGAACAACAGACTCCTGATCTCTGTAAAGGTTTCTTTTGAGCACAATTTGTTCTGGAATGCCCATTATTTGTAATGTTATCCATAATTTGTTATGATCTACACAGTTGAATGCCTTTGTAGTCAATGAAACATAGGTAAAAATCTTTCTGGTATTTGCATTCTGCCAAGATTCATCTGACATCAGCAGTGATGTCAGGATTCTCCTGAATCCATCTTACATTTCTGAAAGTTCTCTGTCAGTATATTCTGCAACCATTTTTGTATTATCTTCAGCAAAATTTTACTTGCATATGATATTAATGATATTGTTTGCCAATTTGCACATTCTGTTGGAACACCTTTCTTTGGAATGGACATATATGAAGGTCTTCTAGTCAGTTGGCTGTGAAGATGTCTTCCAGATTACTTGGCATAGTTGGGTAAGTGCCTCTCACACTGTATCCATTTGTTGAAACATCTCAACAGGTAATCCATCAATTACTGCAGCTTCAGCTTCTTCCTTCAATATCATTGGTTTTTGATCATATGCCACCTCCTGAAATATATAAACATTAACCAATTCTTTTTGGTACAGTGACTTTTTGCATTACTTCTGTTGTCTTTTGATGCTTCCTGTGTCAATCAATATTTTGCCCATAGAATCCTTCAGTATTTCAACTCGAGGCTTGAATTTTTTTCTTCATTTCTCTCAGCTTGAGAAATGCCGAGCATTTTCTTCTCATTTTGTTTTCTAACTCCAGGTCTTTGCATGTATCATTATAATAATTTACTTTGTCTTCTCCAGCTATTCTTTGAAATCTTCTGTTCAGCTTTCATCTTGTTTCTTCCATTCACTTCATCTACTCTCTGTTCAAGAGCAAGTTTCAGAGTCTCTTCTGACATCAATTTTGGTCTTTTCTTTTTTGCTTGTCTTCAGTGACCTTTTGCTTTCTTCATGTATAATGTTCTTAATGTCATCTACAACTCTTCTGGTTTTCAGTGCATCAAGTCTGCTCTTCACATGGTCTCTATATTCAGGTGGGATATAATCAAGGCCATGTTTTGGCTCTCAACTTGTTTTAATTTTATTCAGCTTCAACTTGAGTTTGCATATGAGCAGTTGATGGTCTCTTCCACAGTTAGCTCCTGGCCTTGTTTTGGCTGTAGATACTGAGCTTCTCCATTGCCTCTACATAGATATAGTCAGTCTCATTCCTGTGTATTCCATCTGGTAAGGTCTGTGTGTATAGTTGCCATTTATGTTGTTGAGAAAAAGTAATGATAATGAATGAGTCATTGGTGTTGTAATGAGTAAGTCATTGATCTTGCAAAATTGTATTATGCAATCTCTGGTGTCATTTCTATCACTAAGGCCATATTTTCCAACTACTGAGGATTCTTTTGTTTTAACTTTCACATTTCAGTCACCAGTGTTAATCAGTACATCTTGATGGCATGTTTGCGCAATTTCAGACCACAGAAGTTGGTAAAAATCTTCAATTTCTAAGTCTTTGACTTTAGTGTTTGGTGAGCAAATTTGAATAGTAGTAGTAGTATTGGTCTTCCTTGTAGGAGTATGAATATTACTGTATCACTGACAGCAGTGTATTTCAGGATAGATCTTGAACATTCTTTTTGACGACGAATGCAACACCATTCCTCTTCAAATTGTCATTGCCGCTGTAGTAGACCATACGATTGTGTGAGTCAAAATGGCCAGTACCAGTCCATTTCAGCTCACTAATGCCTAGGATATTGATGTTTTTGCGTTCTATTTCATTTCTGACAATGTACAATTTTCCTAGAATCATACTTCATACATTCCATGTTCCATTTATTGGATGTTTGCAGCATTTCTTCCCATTTTGGATCATGCCACAGAAGCAAATTAAGGTCTGGAAAGCTTTATTCCATCCACGTCATTGAGAATGCTTTGAGGAGGCAGTTTTTCTTCAGTTATGTTTTGAGTGCCTTCCAACCTGAAGTGCTCATTTTCTGACACTGTATCAGTGTCTCAATGTTTTTCATTCATAAAGTTTTTCAGTAGTAACACATCAGACACTATTTTACTGCTATTCATAAAGTTTTCACTGTCCAGTTTCTTCAGAAGTTGATGGCCCTATCCTTCTTCCCCATCTTTGTCTTGAAACTCTGCTGAAATCTGTCCTCCATGGTTGACCCTACAGGCATTTGAAAAACCAGTGGTATAGCCTCCAGCCTTATAGCAAGCAGCATGTAAGACACTACAGTATGATAAGCTTACAGATGAATGGTGGATGATCCTTTTTGTCTTTGATAATTTCTTGCTTTCTGGCATAGTAAGGTGGCTTTATCATGTATTTTTACTTCCCTAAATCTGAAACAGCTATTCTTCCACTTACAGAGAAAGAAATCTAGGCGTTAGGAACAATTGCTACTGGGTTGGCTTCTAGGCCTTTTCTTTGGACATAGGAAATTTCTGTTTGTGCAGCTGGGTGGAAGATCTTGGACAGTTAACATTGATAAAATATGTTTCCACAATAGGTAGAAAAACTGATTTTTGAATCCTTTTTTTTCCCTATTAGAAATTACAGAGGAGATCTCCATGAAGACTTTGAATATGAAGACTGTATATATTTCTGTATTACCAACAATGGCAGATGTCTAACGTTCTTTTGTAAATGTGGTTACTCATCTTTTCCCTGGCTTACACCCATCCCTAGCACACACATAGACACAATGAAGATATTTTCTTCTGGTACATGTATAATGTGCTGCTTTTGGTCCATAGTTTAAACCATTTTGATTCATCAAATGATGATACCTCAGTACTAATGAACTTAATGTTCAACGCCTATCCCATCATGCTGGGGGAAGATTGGGATAATACCTTCAGCAGCAATACAGAGTTTATTTCTGTAAGTTCTCACTTAATTGAGTTCTCGAAGTAGAATTTATTTAAATTGTATCGTGTTTGTACTTTTAAAATAAGACCTCTTGAAGGAGTAGACATGTTACATATTTCTGCTACCTGGATTTTCCTGTGCAACTTGATGGAATATTTTAAGTTTCAGTAAATCAGAACAATAAACAAACTTTTGCTCAGATAATAAATGTGCTGGAAATATTCTCTATTAACTTAGTGAAACTTGTCATTTGTAAGTTTTGAAGAACACAAAAACTTAATTGTGACTTCTGCATTAAGACAGTGGTCTGCACCTCTAATTTCACTTCTCAAAATCCTGTGTGTTAATTTGAGTCCCCAGAAAAGCTGGTACCATGACATAGATGTGCAAGGATTTATTGGGGAAATCATGTATGAAAGGTCAAGGGGAGAGGGAGCAGAAAGAAGTGGAGAGAGCCTTCAAAATACTTGTGAAAAGAGAGAAGGAAGAAACGGAAGATTGATTAGAACAGGCCTCAGACTGCAGTGCAACTTTGAGCAAGTCTTGGTTAGACCAGTGAGAGTGGCTCAAGTTGAGTAGAAATGACCTGGCTTTTCCATTTGCTGGGTCAGTGGCTTAGAGCAGCTCAGGAAAACCGTGGCCTTGGCACAAATATCTTTTTGGCTCTGATAATGTAGTAGCTGGAAGCTGTTAGCCACTACACTCCTCACGTCAGATTCTCTTGAAAAAAGATCTGAATGAGTGGGCACCTCTGTGACTGCTACAGTAAAGGCATTTATACACAAACCCACTAAGTTTTGTGGAGACAGAGGAGTCAACAGTCAGAACTTTGGAACTATAAAGCAGATAGATGAATATTAACTAATTTGGTAAACCACTCCACAAAACAAACTAACAAAAACACAATTTTAAGGTAGCAGTAGGGAAAGTGAGAAACAAATAGCTCAGAATCCTCAGCATTTGTTACCTCTGGAACCAAGGATAAGGAGAGGCAGAGGATTGGGTGGACACTTCCTCAGTTCAAGTGGGGTAGGATTACATAGGCATAGAGCTTGAGGGCTACTTCAGCCATCAGGAAGTAGAGTTACATTCACTATCAACACCAGTTTTGTCAGATGCAGTGAAGGCATATCCACCCTATCACACTGTTAGGAATTTTGACATAAAGGTAGTGTGATAGTTGGAGCTATGTGTCCACTTGGCTGGACCACAAATCTGTGTGGTTTAAGCAATTGTGATGTGGGTTATTCCCATGATGGGATTGGATGTATATGTTTTGAGGAGCCAATCCATTGAAAGGGAGTTTCCCTGGGGGTGTGGCCTGCTTCCAATATATTTATGGACATCCTGAGAAAAGAGACACTCTTCTGTGGGTTGAGATCCTGTTGTGCTGCCTACAAGTGTCTATGAGTAAACAATCCACCATTCAGCCTGGAGATCTTGTATTCATCATTCGTCGGAGTCAACAGCCAGTCTATTGCTTGCCAACCTTGAGCTTGTCAGCTCCTGCAGCTACGTGAGTTAGGAAAAGCCTCCAGCTTGATGTTTGATACAAGAACTTGGGACTTGACAGCTTCTGTCAGTGTGTGAGCCATTTTCCTAAGATAAATTTCTCTTTCTCTGTAAGTATATATAAGCTTTACTGGCTTTGCTTCTCTAGAGAATCCAGCCTAACACAGGTAGTTAACTTTTCTTGCTTGGAAATCATCCCTGCTTCTGGTACCCACATTTGCAGCCCTGCTCATGAGACTGTTGCATTATGTATGGGAAAAAAAGTTGAAGTAATATGGGAAAAAAATATATAATCATACCAGCATTCTCCTCCACCTCCTCTTTCCCATAGTCCCTAGAAAAAAGGGATCTCTCTAGTGGGGCCCCTCCTTTGGCACTCCCCTCATGCTGAATTAATGAGCACATACTGCATGTAAAACCAGCCTTTTGTGCCTTTATCCCATTTCAGACGGCAAATATTTGTTGCCTGTTCCAAACTATCACTTTGAGGATAATATGCAACATACATATCCCTTTGATGTAGTTTTTCTTTACCCCTTGTAAAACACAGTTCTGAAGAAATGAAACTTAGTAATTGTCTCTCAAATGGTGTATAAAATGTTCTGCAAATGCTCTGGTCAGAAATCTTAGAGGTTGCTGCAGGGTGACACTCATAGGCTTTTGCTGTAAACTTCAATGTCATATAAATACATGTTGCATAATTAGACAATCATGAGAGTATGGGTCATAGGGGCCCAAAGGCATAAAGAGACCACTTTTTTTTCTTTTCTTTTTTCTTTCTTTCCCCTCTTTTAAATGTGTTTTTGGTGAAGGTATGCACAGCAGTTTAGGCTCCTATTCAACAATTTCTACACAATTGTTCTCTGACATTGATTACATTCTTCACAGTATGTGAGCATTCTCATTATTTATTAGTGTTTTTTTTTTTTTTTTTATTGTGCTTGGGATGCAGATTTACAGAGCAAAATTTGTTTTACATTCAACAGTTCATGTGCATTTGGTTTCACTCCCCAACTACCATCCCCAACCCTAACCCACTCTCCTCTCTCTTCCCTGTGATTCGCCCCCTCCCCATTCCTGTGCCCTTCTTAGTTATGTACTGCTGTCTGTCCAGGTTTCCCTCCATGTGAATGTTGCCCCTCTGGGGCCCCATGGCTGATTGCTCCAAGGAGTGTATCTCTATAGAGTAGGTGGGTGCGTTGCCCTGGGTTGGGTGTTCTGCATGTAAGTCTTACTGCTGTTGGGCTGAGAGCCAGCCCTTAGGAAAGAGTCTTATCCCAGGCCCAAAATTTATCCCAGGGCCATAGTCTTGGGGGTCCCACCAGACTCTATCTGACCAGTAATACTGGTTGGTTGTTACTGTGTTTTTGAATTTTGTTCCATGTTTTTCCTCCTACTCTATCCAAGATCTCCAGTTTTGATCCCTTCCCAAGTGGTTGGCATTGGTAGCCAGGCACCATCTAGTTCTTCTGGTCTCATGGTCCATCATATCCTAGGACTGATTGTTTTCAAATGTCCTTGTTTTTCTTCACTCTTTGCTACTCACCAAAGTAGGTGTGGAACAAGATTTTTATGATTTTTTTGAAGGAGCACAGTACTTACAGGTGATACTCATTATTTTAAGATTTTTACAAATCTGTTTTCTCACAGTTTAGGAGACTAGAAGTCTGAATTCAGCTTGTCTCTTTAGCTTCTGCTTCCTGGTTTCTTGGAGATCTTGTGGCTGAGCATCTGTCTTCCCATATCTCTTCCCATATTCATTGTTTATTGAGCTTATTTGTTACTTAGCTACAAAGTGACCTCAGGAATGAGTTTTGGCTCAAGGTTTGAAGAGTATGTCAGGGCAATCGAAGAGTACTCCAGTCTTGACTAGTCCAGTAGGAGAGACTAATATTTGAAATGCAGACATGGCCTGCATTTGTTTGTGCTCATGTTTAAATATGGCCTTATTTTGAACACGTATATGGATAGGAGCTAACAATATTCCCAGATGTGAAATATGTATCCTCCCAAATCCAAATAGACCAATTAAATGCTGGCCTTGTTTAATTCTAAGAGTAGGTAATGTGCTTAGTTCTAGGGATAGGTAATGAGAATTTGTTTCTAGTCACTTCTGTCTACTGCCCAGGTTTTCCTAAAAATTCCACCATTTGGGCAGGCCACTGAGTCTTTGCTGGACTTATCAACCCGCTTCTGTTAATCATGGCATTTAGGCCAGTCCTGGCTGTTTTTCAGTTTCTGATATCATAGTATCGTGAATTTAGTGTAAAATTACATTTGGGATGCTCATAACGTCCAAATTAACCCTAAACAAAGTACAACCATAAGCTGATGAATTCAGATAACTCTGTGGCAACTCAATAAATGTAAACTGAGATCCTTCCAATATGAAAGCAAATTACAGTTGGCTCTTTTCCAAAATGAGGCATCCCCCAAAAACAAGCATTTGCAAAATCAATCTACTGTTGAAACCTTATGAAGGGCTGCTGATGCTATGGATGGCATTACTTTATTTAACCCTCTATCATCTCCATTAATCACCCATCACCGCTTTTTTTATTAATCATACAGAACTATTGTACAGAAAACACATTGATTCAGCATTCCAGCTTCTAACGTGTCGTTAATTAAAGTGATCATTTCTTTTTGTCCATCATGTATCCTATATTATTTTAAGTTAAGAACGTGTGTAGTCTCAGGCTGTTATGGTGGTTCTCATTTAGCATGTCCAATAAATTTTGGCCTTAGGGTGAACTTACATGCCTTCTGTTTTACAATAATAGGGGAAGTGTTCCTGTCAGACACAATACCCATCCCAATAGCACGTTCAGGTAAAGGAGATGCAGCCATCTGACATAAAGTCTGTTCAAACATGCCAGTTTTTATCCAAACTTGCACCTTAATTCCATCAAACCGTTGCATTCCCACACACTCTCAATCTAACTGTAACCCCTGTTAGGATACTATCAATGGGTCCTGGAATCACGGTGGTTTGGGTTTACTTGTCAAGGAGTCTCAGAAAAGTCTCTTCACCCTCTGACAATTTTACCCACACATGTGCATAATGCCTTGGGTTTCTAGTGGGGAGACAGGATGAATGTAGAGCCAGAGGACACTGACCTCTCTGTCAGTCCTAATTTATCTGCTAAACCATTGCCTGTGAGGGTTCCAGGTGGATTTCTCATTGTCATCTTTGCCCTCCAGCTTTTTCAATTCCTCCCAATTTTTGTGAATAGGGCAGTTTTTAACTTTCAGTGTTGAGGGACCAGTAGGGTTTCACATGGATCCAACTAATCTCTGATAATGCTGCATTATAATCTTTGCTTCACCCCTATTAACATCCACTTCATTCATCTAGTTTTTTAATAACAATCTAAAGATTTTCCCTCATGCTGAGACAAGTCCCTATACTCTCCCCTTTAACTTTTGTTGCTTTTTGTGAATCTCCCTTATTGTCTTAGCATCTATAAGACCCCTAAGGGGAAACAAAGACAACATATTTGGTAAAGGTTCTTGAACCATTGCTTGATTTTGTGGTAGTAAGTGTCCATGCAAAAGGAGCCCCCTTAGTATATAAGGTGAACATTTACACCAGGTAGTTACAATCCTTAAAACAATCAACCATGGAGATCAGAAGGGCAGTATTGATGCAGGGCAATAGCTCATAGCATAGGAAAGAAGGACACAGGGAAAAGGTAACTAAAGGGAGAAAGTAGAAAGAGAGCTGTTACATTATGGGGATTATAATCAGTGTTATGAAACAACATGTGCATGAACTATTGTATGGAAAATGAATTTGTCCTGTAAATATTCACCCAAATCACAATAAAAAAAAATTAGTGCCCCTTAATGATAGTATTTACCATAACATGAGTAAGGGACATATTGCCTAGATGAATATCCTGGTTATCATAAAGCCAATCTAACATGACTTGTGTATGAGATGTTAGCCACATCACCTGGGGTGCTTCACTTGGCATTAATAGGCAGAAAAGGACAATTTTCTTTTTCAGGGTAAAAAACTATAGATATTTTTATCCACTCCACCAGCTTCACTGTCACTCCAGGAATTAACCTAGTCTGTGTCAGGATCATGCATGGGCATCTGTGATTGTTCAATAGTGAATCGTGGGTCCTGTATCAAGTTAAATAATTTACAGCATTCAAGATCAAGGATACCTACCATAATTTTGTCATCTCCCAATCTGTTTCAATAGAGGTTTTAGGAAGCTGGTGATGCCAGTTCACAAAAGATTGTACCCTAGTTTCAGTTCCCCACCTGGACTACTATCATGGTGACTAGAGGTCATAGAGGTGCTGTATATTGTCCTAACATAATTTTTCCCTTTGATGGAATCCCTGATGGTACCAGGTATAGTTTAAACCAGGCAAAATTTGATACTGCCTCAGAAACCCAAGGAGGGGTCACTATGAATCGGATCCAACTCCATGGCAGTGAGTTTAGTTTTGGTTTATGACTCTCTTTTACTTTCATTTTGGTTGTTAGATAGACAATAAGAATCAAGGTATTGTATATTTAGCTTGTTATTATTTTTCATTTATTTGGGTATCCAATAAACCATCTCCTTGCGATTTTCTAAATTGCACTGGAACTTTTATCTCTAGTAACTTACTGCAGCAGAGCTGCAGTTCCATACCATAGGTGACTAGGAAGCCATTCAAGAATCAAAGGTTTATCAACCCCTTCCATCTCATTTTTTCTCTTCCAAAACCACATGAGTTGTTCTAGTAAATCCACTTCTGGCACTGAGTGTGAAGAATCTGGGGTCAACTATGAAGTTAACCAAGTACCTAGTTTAGAGGACACAATTCCTAAGCTTGTCCTCATTTCTGACACCGCTTGAAAATTTGGGAGTTCTCAAAATGACCCTCAACCTTTAGAACTATCAACCATACAAGATCAAAAGAGCAGCATTTCCCCAGGGATAAAACTCGAAAGGCAGGGTGTGATAGGAAAGAAGGATTAATGGAAACAGTAAACAGAGGGAGGAAGTGGGAAGAAGGCTGTTACATGGTGTGGATTGTTAATCAGTGTTACAAAGCAAAATGAGTATGAATTGTTGAATGTAAACTTTCACCCAAATCACAGTAAGTTTCAAAAAGAAAACCACCTTCAAGTTCACTAATTCACTAGAAGAACTAAATTCATTCAAACCTGTTATACTTAAGGTTAAAGTTTATTGCAGTGAAAGAATATAGATTTTAAAAAGCTAAAATTAGATGCATAGGGGAGTTTCCAGGCTCTTCTGTAAAGTTAGGATGCACTCTTCCTCTGTCACAGTTGATATGTGACAGTGTACATGGATTACTGCCAATCATGGAAGCTCACCTGAGCTTCAGTGTCCAAAGGTTTTCTTGGGGCATCATTACATACATATGACTGATGGATAGATTACCCACATAGTTAATTTCAATCTTCCTTGCAACACAAGTTGTACTTGATAACATGTAAAACTGTTCTGGTTTCATGTACTCGAATGGAAGAAATGGTACATTATTTATAAGAAAATGTGTTGTGAACTTTCTCCAAACTTGTAATACTGTATATTCTTGGACAATGCACAAAAACCTTTGGATCTCATGTCCATACATGGTAGAAATTGCACTATTTTTTCTCATTTAGAGACTGTATTGGGAACATTTTCATCCCAGTAACACAAAACTTGGGTTAGGGCTAGGTTTATAGCTAGAGCTTCTGCTACAGCTAGGATTAAGATAAGGACTATGATTTGAGACATACATGATTGAGGTAAGTGTTACAGCTTTGACTAGAATGATGACTGACATTAGGACTAGTGCTACATGCAGGATTAGGTATAGGGTTGAGTTAAGGTATATGGTTGTGATTAGGATTAGAATTAGTGTTAGGATCAGGTTTGGGTTTAGGACTAGGGTTAGGGTTAGAGTTAGAATAGGGTTAGGGCTGTGGCTAGGGCTAAGTGTAGGCTTTGACATAGGGTTAGAGTTGGGGCTTAGGTTAGGTTAGGGTTAGTATTTGAGGTAGTGGTTAGTGAGTGTTACTGTCATATCAGCATTAGTGATAGGGGTTGGGCTAGGGATAGGGCAAGTGATTTATTTGCCTAGTTTTAAGATTAGATTAGATGTAGAATTAAGGATAGGGCTAGAACTAGGCCTAGGTCTTTGCCTAGTGTTCAAGTTAGAGATAGGAGTTAGGTTTAGGGTTAAGATTAGGCTTAGGGTTATAGTTAATGTTATAAGGATTAGGGGTTGGGCTAAGGGTAGAGCTTGGTTTAGCATAATGGTTAGTGTCAGAGTTATGGATAGGTTTAGGGACTACGGCTAGGGCTAGGGTTGGTGTTAGTGTTAGATTTAAGATTAGGTTTAGGGTTAGGTTTAGGGCTAAGGTTAGGGTTAAGTGAACACTAGCTTCGTCTAGTGTTAGGTTTAGAATTAGGGTTAGGGCTAGCATTAGATTTAAGATTATGGCTAAGGTCAAGATTAGAGTTAAGGTTAGATTGTTGTTAGTGTTTAGATTTAGGATTTGAGTTATTTTTAGGGTTTGGGTTAGTGGTTAGTGTTGGACTAGGTCTTGGTCTAGTGTTAGGGATTCAATTAGCTAGGGTTTAGGAAGGTTGGGGTTACATTTATGTTTTAGTTTCATGTTTTGAAGTTAGGGTTATTGTTACATGTAAAGTTAGCAGTTGGTTTAGGGTAGGCCTGAGGCTTTGTCTAGTATTAGGGTAGAGTTAGGGTTAAATTTAAATTAGGGCTAGGGCTAGGCCTAAGGCTTGGTCTAGGTTTGGGGAAAGGGTTAGGCAGGATTAAGGTTAGTGCTAATGTTAGGCTAAGAGTTAAGGGAAATGGTAGTGCTAGCCCTAAGGCCTAGTATTAGGGTTAGGGTTGGGTTACAGTTAGGGTTAGAGTTAAGATTATGGTTAGAGGTTAGGCTAGGGATAGGGCTTAGTTTACTGTTAGGGTTAAGCTTAGGGTAGGGGGTTAGGTTTATAGTTATGGTTACAACAAGGAGTTAGCATTAGGGCTAAGGTTAGGATTAGGGGTAAGGTTAGGTTTAAGGTTAGGACTAGTATTGGATTTAGCTTTAGGACTAGAGTTAGGCTTATGATTAGGGTAATGTTTTAGTTTAGTTTTAGTGTTAGGGACATTGCTTGGATCAGAGCTAGAGCTAAGTCTACTGTTAGGATTAGGTTTAGGCTTAGGTTATGGCCATGGTTATGGGCTTGGTTTAGATTTAGGGTAGGGTGAGGTCTAGGTCTAGACTTAGGGCTGGGTTTGGAGCTAGGGCTACTGTTAAGATTAGGGCTAAAGTTTTACTTAGCATTAAGTCATGCCTAAATTTAAGGTACCAAACTCACTGCCGTCAAGTCAGATCCAACTCATAGTGACCCTTCTTCAGGTTTCCGAGGCAGTATCTTTACGGAAGTAGATTGCCCAATCTTCCTTCTGAGGAGTGGCTGGTGGGTTTGAACTGCCAGCCTTCTGGTTAGCAGTCAAGTGCCTTAGGTACTATGCTACCAGAGCTCCTTAAAACTTCTGCTTTGTCAGAAGTGGGATTCGAACCCACGCCTCCAGGGGAGACTGCAACCTGAACGCAGCACCTTAGACCACTCAGCCATCCTGACAGTTTGCATGTATTGCAACTAGAGGCTTAGATTTTTCCTCAGTTTTTTCAGCTTGAGAAATGCCAAACATGTTCTTCCCTTTTGGTTTTCTAATTTCAGGTCTTTGAACATTTCATTATAATAATTGACTTGGTCTTCTCAAGCTACACTTTGAAACCTTCTGTTCAGCTCTTTAATTTTGTCATTCCTTCCATTTGCTTTAGTTACTCTCTGTTCAAGAGCAAGTTTCAGAGTCTCTTCTGACCTCCGTTTTGGTCTTTTCTTCCTTTCCTGTACAGAATGTGAAAATTACTGAACAATATCATTAATATCACACACAAGTAAAATCTTGTTGAAGTTAATTCAAAAATGGTTGCAGCAGTATATTGACAGAGAACTTCCAGAAACGCAAGCTGGATTCAGAAGAGGATGCAGAACAAGGGGTATCATTGCTGATGTCTGATGGACCTTGACTGAAAGCAAAGAATACCAAAAATATGTTTATTTGTGTTTCATTGACTATGCAAAAACATTTGATTGTGTGGATCATAACCAATTTTGAATAACATTGCAAAGAATGGGAATTCCAGAACACCTAATTGTACTCACAGGGAACCTGTACATAGACCAGGAGGCTGTTGTTCAAACAGAACAAAGAAATACTGCGTGGTTTAAAATCAGGATGGGAGTGCATCAGGGTTGTATCCTTTCATCATACTTACTCAATCTGTCTGCTGAGCAAATAATCTGAGAAGCTGGGCTATATGAAGAAAAGTGTGGCATCAGGATTGGAGGAAGACTCATTAACAAACTGCAGTAAGTACGCAGACAACACAACCTTGCTTGCCAAAAGTGAAGATGACTTGAAGAACTTACTGATGAAGATTAAATACTACAGTCTGCAGTATGGATTACATCTCAACATAGAGAAAACAAAAGTCTCCAAACCGGCCAATAAGCAGTATAACAATAAATGGAATAAAGATTGAAGTTGTCAGAGATTTCATATTAATTGAGTCCACAGTCAACACCAGTGGAAGCAGCAGTCAAGAAATCAGGCAACATATTGCACTGGGAAATTGATGAATTTTATCAGCTTCTACAGTCTGAAATTGACCAAACATGCAATCAGGATGTGTTAATTATCACTGGTGACTGGAATGCAAAAGTTGGAAACAAAGA
>NW_006921955.1:868830-875338 GCF_000298275.1 Orycteropus afer afer | reverse complement strand
ACCGTGGACTGCTAAAAGAACTAACAGATCTGTCCTGGAGGAAGTGCAGCCAGAATGCTCCTTGGAAGCAAGAATGGCCATACTTCGTCTCACCTATTTTGGTCATGTTGTAAGAAGGGACCATTCCCTGGAGAAGGGTGTCATGCTTGGTAGGGCGGAGGGTCGACGAAAGAGGGGGAGGCCTTTGACGAGATGGATTGATACGGTGGCTGCAATGATGGGCTCAAATATAGCAGGGATTGTGGGGCTGCTGTGCATGGGGTCGCTATGAGTCGGAAACAACTCGACGGCACTTAACAACAACAACAACACTGTACTGGGCAAATCTGCTGCAAAAGACCTCTGTCAAGTGCTCTTTGAAGGCTAAGGTGCACTCAACCCAAGCCATGGTATTTTCAGTCACCTCATATGCATGTGAAACCTGGACAATGAATAAGGAAGACTGAAGAAGAGTTGATACTTTTGAGTTGTGGTGTTGGCAAAGAATACTGAAAGTACCATGGACTGGTAGAACTAACAAATCTATCCTGGATGAAGTGCAGCCGGAATGCTCCTTGGAAGCGAGAATGACCAGACTTCATCTCATCTGCTTTGGTCTTGTTGTCAGAAGGGTCTTGTGGTCAGAAGGGACCATTCCCTGGAGAAGGATATCATGCTTGGTAAAGGGTCAATGAAGAAGGGAAAGCTAGAGTTAGAGTTAGGACAAGGGATGTTATGGGGCAAGGATTTGCAGTAATGTCCGATTTAGCTTAATTGCCAGGACTAGGGATATGGCTATGATTACGGTTATGGTTACTGTCAACTCAGGACTAGAGCCAGGGGTAATGTTATGATTGGAACTACAGTTAGATTTAGGGTTATGGCTAAGGTTAAGGTTATGGGTCAGTTTGGGTTTAGGGTTAGATTTAAAGTTAAGAGTTTGGATTAGTGCTTGGGCTACAGCAAGGACTAGGTTTAAGGATAAGTCTAGGGTTACATTTAAGGTTAGGGTTAGGCTAGTTTTTAGGGTTAATGTTAGGGTTTAGGGATATGGTTGGGTTAGAATTACTTTTAGGGTTAGGAATAGGGGAAGACTTAGTGTTAGGTTTAGGTTTAGAGCTAGGCTTTAGATTGTGTAGTGTTAGTTCTGTGGCATGGTTGAGCAAGATACACAAATGGCACAATTTTGCTTGCTGAAAGGAAGAATGACTTGAAGCACTTACTGATGAAGATTAAAGACTATAGTGTGCAGTATGGATTACACCTCAATATAAGGAAAACAAACACCCTCACAACTGAATCAATAAACAGCAACATGATAAATGGAGAAAAGATTGACATTGTCAAGGACTTCTTATTACTTGGTTCTCTAATCAACACCAATGGAAGCAGCAGTCAAGACATCAGATGATGTATTGCATTGGGTAAGTCTGCTACAAAAGACCTCTTTCAAGTGAGGAAGAGCAAAGATGTCTCCTTGACGACTAAGCTAAGGTGTGCCTAACCCAGGCTGTGGTATTTTCAGTCACCTCTTATGCATGGGAAAGCTGGACAATAAATAAGGAAGACTGAAGAAGAGTTGATAGTTTTGAGTTTTGGTGTTGGTGAAGAATACCAAGAGTACCATGGACTGCTAAAAGAACTAACAAATCTGTCCTGGAAGAAGTTCAGCTGGAATGCTCCTTGGAAGCAAGAATGGCCAGACTTTATCTCATCTACTTTGGTCATGTTGTCAGAGGAACCATTCCCTGGAGAAGGATATCATGCTTGGTAAAGGGCAGGGGGGTCGACAAAAAAGGGGAAGGCCCTCAATGAGATGGATTGACACAGTGGTCGTAGCAATGGGCTCAGGTATAGCAGGGATCATGAGACTGGCACAGTACTGGGCAGTGTTTCATTCTGTTGTACATGGAGTCTGTTGTGCTATGGGTCAGAGAAGACTCGACAGCACCTAACAACAACAGCAGGCCTAGGTCTTGGTCTAGTTAGGGCTACGTTAAGTAAGGGTTATAGGTTAATATTAAAGTTAAGATTATGATTAGACGTAGGTTAGGAGATAATGTTAAAAGTAGTATTAGGCTTTGTATTAGAGTTAGGTTTAGGTATAGAGTTAAGGGTGGATAAAGCTACACTTCCTAAGTAGGACTAGGTCTAATGTGCGGGTTATGATTAGGGATAAGGTTAGATAAGATTAAGAGTTAGAGGTTGGACCATGGTTATAGTTAGGTTTATGCTTAGAGTTAGGGTGTCACTAGGGCTAGGCCTAGGGCTTGGTCCAGGCTTAGGGTTATAGCTACAGTAAAATTTAGGATTATTTTTTTTTGGACTAGGTTTTGGGCTACTGCTAGGTTTAGTGTTAGGGGTACAATGAAGACAAGGGCTAAAGCTAGGGGTAGGGTTAACACTAACACTAGGGTTATGGTCAGGATTAGGATTAGATTTAAATTTAAGATAGAGGTAGTGTTAGGGTTAGAATTACGATTAGGGTTCGGACTGTGGCTCTGTATAGGGGTGCAAAAAAGGCAGGAAGGCCACATGTTCTGACCTCCTCTAACCCCACAATAGCCCAAGGCCTATTACTGCAAGGCCAGACATGGTGCCTCCTCCAGCCCTTACTCCCAAAGCACCCACCACCTCTCTCCTGGGTTCAATAATTCACTGCAGTGGCCATGCAGAACTCACAGATTATGGGGTGTATTAGGGAAGCACCAGGCTACAATTCAAGTTCATGAAAAATGCTCAGTCTCTCTCCCAGCATGCCGTCTCTCACAGTCTCTCTCCCAGCAGTGCATGTCCGTTGGTATCTCTCTCAGTAATGCATGTCTCTTGCATCTCTTTCCCAGCAGCGCGTCTGTCAGGGGTGCATTCTTCCTCAGCCAGCAGTCAGAGTTGTGCCTCTAGGAGGGCTTCTTTTGAGCCTGGCAGAGTGCACAAACTAGCCAATCATAACATCAGAATTCTAAACACTTGAGAGAGAGAGCAGGAACCTCCCAGAACATTGTTTAGTGTCGCTCCCAACAGAAATACTCTAGGTGGACAACTTTAGCAATCAGGAGCTCCTCAATTGCTCCTGGCAAATTCCACCTTGGAGTTTACAAAGACTTAAGGATAGAAAACCACACTAAATACTACACCACAAGGGGTATTGATAGGGATTATGGTTAGGGTTATGCTTAGTTCTAGGGCTAGGGCTTAGCACTATGGGTATTGCTAGTGTTATGATTATTTCTAGGATTAAGGTTAAGGATAGGGTTAGATTCTAGGGTTAGGATTGGTACTTTTGCTATGGCTAGGGTTTGTAGCTCTCTGGTAGCATAGTGGCTAAAGCACTTGACTGCTAACCAGAAGGCTGGCGGTTCAAACCCACCAGCCACTCCTCGGAAGGAAGGTTGGGCAATCCTACTTCCGTAGTGATACTGCCTCGGAAACCCAAGGAGGGGTCGCTATGAGTCGGGGCCGACTTGATGGCAAACAACAACAACAACAGGGTTTGTAATAGAGCTAAGGTTACTTTTCAGAGTATGATTAAATTTAGGTTTAGTGTTAAGAATAGTTACGTCTAAGACTAGTATTCAGGCTAGGGCTAAATTTACTGTTAGAATTAGGGTTATGACTAGCAGTATGCTTAGGATTAAGTTTATGTTTAGAGCTAAGGTGAAGGTTTGGGTTTGCAGTAGGGTTAGAGCTATGACTAGGGTTACATGTAGGGTTAGGGTAGGCCTTAGGACCAGAGCTAGGACTAGAGTCTGGTCTATGGCTGGGTTAGGTTTAGGTTAAAGGTTAGAAATAGGGTTAATTTTAGGGTTAGGATTAGGTTTAGATGTAGAGTTAAATGTAGTATTAGGGCCAGGGGTAGGATTGGGATTAGTATTAGATTTATTGTTAATGATAAGTCTATATTTAGTGTTAGGGTAAGATTTAGGGTTCAGGATTAGGCTTTAGTGTAAGAAAAGTATTATGACTAGGGTTAGAGTTACAACTAGGGTTAGGTTCAGGTTAAGGGTTAGAATTTGTGTTAGGGTTAGGGTTTCATCTAACGCTAGGATTAGCGTTAGGATTAGGAGTAGAGCTAGGATTCGAGGAATAGGGTTACATTTAAGGTTCAGTTTGGGGTTAGTGTTAGTCTAGGACTAGGTTTATAGATATGTTGGGTTATATAGGGTGGTTTAGGATTTAAGGGTATAGTTAGGATTTGCGTTAGATTTAGAGTTAGGGTTAGCCTTAGGGATAGTGTTAGGTTTATGGTTAGGGTTAGTGTTTGGGGTTAAAGTTAGTATTATATATGGGTTAGAGCTAGTGTTAGGGCTAGGGTTAGGGTTAGGTTGAAATTTAGATTTGGGATTAGGCTAGGGTTGGGATTTGTGTTAAGTTTAGTGTTGGGGTTAGGGCAACTGTTACAGTTAGATTTAAGGTAACAGCTAGGGCCCAGGCTAGAGCTAGGGTTATGTTTTAGAGTTAGGGTTAGGTATAGGGTTAGATTTAGGGGTAGGGCTAGGTCTTGGTTAGGGGTTAGGACTATGGCTATGGCTTTGAGCCAGGCTCCATCTGACAGTAGCTATGATATCCTTTGTTCCATGTCCCCTTCTGAATCCAGCTTGCACCTCTGGAAGTTCTCTGTCAATATACTGCTGCAACCGTTTTTGAAATATCTTCAGTAAGATCTCATTTGCATGCAATATTAATGACATTATTTGATAATTTCCACATTCTGTGGGATCACCTTTCTTTGGAATGGGTACAAATATGGATTTCTTCAGTCAGTTGGCCAGGTAGCTGTTTTCCAAATATCTTGGTATAACTGAGTGAGTGCCTCCAGCGGGGCATCTGTTGAAATATCTCAGTGGGTATTCCATCAATTCCTGGAGGCTTGTTCTTTGTCAATTCCTTCAGTGCAGCTTTGACTTCTTCAGTACTATTGGTTCTTGATCATATGGCAGCTCCTGAAATGGGTAAAGATCTACCAGTTCTTTTTGGTACAGTGACTCTGTGTATTCCTTCAATCTTCTTTTGATGCTTCCTGCATCATTCGTTATTTTGCCCATAGAATCTTTCAGTATTGCAAATCAAGGCTTAAATTTTTTCCTCAATTCTTTCAGCTTGAGAAATGCTGAGTGTGTTCTTCCCTTTTGGTTTTCTAACTCCAGGTCTTTGAACATTTCATTATAGTAATTGGCTTTGTCTGCTGGAGCTGCTCTTTGAAATCTTCTGTTCAGCTCTTTTATCTTGTCATTTCTTCCATTTGCTTTAGCTGCTCTTCACTCAAGGGCAAGGTTCAGAGTCTCTTCTGTCATCCATTTTGATTGTTTCCTCTTTTCTCATCTTTTTAGTGACCTCTTGCTTTCTTCGTGGATGATGTTCTTGATGTCATTGAACAATTCTTCTGGTTTTCGGTCATTGATGTTCAATGCATCAAATCTGTTCTTTAGATGGTCTCTAAATTCAGGAGGAATATACTCAAGGTCATATTTTGGCTCTTGTGGACTTGTTTTAACTGTCTTTAACTTCAAGTTGAATTTGCATATGAACAGTTGATGGTCTACTGAGCTTTTCCATTGCCTCTTGCCACAGATGTAGTCAATCTGATTCCTGTGTACTCCATCTGGCAAAGTCCATGGGTATAGACGCCTTTGTGTTGTTGAAAAAGGTATTTGCAATGAATAAGTCATTGGTCTTGCAAAATTCTGTCATGTGATTTCCAGCATCATTTGTGTCACCAAGGCCAAATTTTCCAACTACTGGTGATTCTTCTGTTTCCAACTTTTGCATTCCAGTCACCAGTGATAATTAACACATCTTTTTTTTTTTTTTTTAATTATTGAACAAATTTATTACAGGGATTGAAAGCAAAGCACATGCTTGAGTCATAATATGCAGCTTTGTTGAAATGAGAAACTAAAATCTTCTTGGTCAGTTTCAAGGAGAAAGTGATTGTTTTGAGAAGTCTTCATTATGCATTTTACAGCATGGGATGCTGTTACAACTATGGAAGAAGCGAATTCAGCAAATTAGAATTTCTCTAAGATTAAATATTCTCAAGTAAGGAAGGAATTGTTTTCCCAACTAATTTTCTTCCTGTGTTTGTCTTGGAGATGTGAGGGTGGGGTTGAGTGTTGAATGCCCAGCTCCAAGTATCTATACCTTGACACAGTGTTGGCCTGGGACCTCCTTCTGTCTTCTGATCAGACCTTTTCTTTAGGCAACTGTCTCACACTTCCAGTGATTCTCATACTAAACTTTTTGCTAGTTCATCACAAAGGAAGTGGTAGAAAACAGAGTAGGACACTATGAGACTGAAAGAGGTGGATTTCCTTTGGTTTTGCTTAGTCGAAACATCACATATCCTTCATATTCTACTTTCTTTTTCTTTTTTTATTTATTGTGATTTCGGTGAAGATTTACAGAGCAAATTCACTTTTCATACAGCAGTTCACATAAACTTTGTCGCATGTCATTGACCACAGTTTACCACAATGCAACAGCTCCCCTCCCACTTCCTCCCCATAGTTACCTCTTCCCAGTGACCATCCCT
>NW_006921955.1:855967-867257 GCF_000298275.1 Orycteropus afer afer | reverse complement strand
TCTTGTAAGGTTGGTCTGGTTTTAACAAATTCCCTTAGTTTCTGCTTATCTAATTTCACCATCATATTTGAGGGACAGTTTTGCTGGGTATATAATTCTTGGTTGAAACTTTTTCTCTTTCAGGGTTTTATATATACCATCCCATTGCCTTCTAATTAACACATCTTGATTGCATGTTCAGTCAATTTCAGACTGCAGTTTTATGGTTTGAGGTTATGGTTAACGTTTTTGTTAGGTTTATTGTTAGATTTAAAGTTATGGGCTGGGAAAAGGTAGGCCTAAGGCTTTATCCAGTGCTACAGTAGAATTAGGGTTAAATTTAAGGTAGGATTAGGGCTAGGCTTAGTGTTTGGTCTAGGGTTAGGGGAAGTGTTAATGGTACGATTAATGTTAGTGTTAATATTAGACTAAGGAGCTCTGGTAGCATAGTGCCAAAGGCACTTGACTGCTAACCAAAAGGCTGGCAGTTCAAACCCACCAACCACTCCTCAGAAGTAAGATGGGGCAATCTACATCCATAGTGATACTGCCTCAGAAACCCAAGGAGGGGTCACTGTGAGTCGGGTCTGACTCGATGGCACATAACAACAACAACAACAAGGTTTATGGGTTGTGCTAGTGCCTAGGACTAAACCATGGTCTAGTGTTAATTTAGGATAGGAGATAGGGTTACAGTTACGGTTATGGTTAGGGGTCAGGCTAGGGATAGGCTTAGGTCTTGGACAAGTGTTAGAGTTAGGACTAGATATAGGTTAAGGTAAGAGATTAGAGTTATGGTTATGGTTAAGATAAGGTGTTAGTATTAAGGCAAGGTCTAAGGAGAAGATTAGGGCTCAGGCAAGGGTTAGGTTTAGACTTAGAGCTAGTATAGTATTTAGCTTTAGGCTACAGTAAGGATTATGCTTCAGGTAAGGTTTTCTTTAGTGTTAGTGTTAAGGTTATTTCTGAGTTTGGGTTAGGGTTAGAGATAGGACTAGCTATGGCTAGGCTAGGGCTAGGTTTAGATTTAGAGTGGGGTGAGGTCTAGGCTGCGTTTGGAGTTAGGGCTGGGGCTACAGTTAGGATTAGGGCTAAAGTTTTCCTTAGCATTAGGGCATGGCTAGGGTTAGGGTTAGGGTTAAGACTATGGATAGGTTAAAAATTAGGTTTAGACTTAGGAAATGGGAAGATGGCATCTTACATGTAATCCACATGTTAGCTCCCTATAGCATCTTAATGCCTGAAAAACTAGGTGCAGTAGTTTGAAGCAGGGATTGTGGTCCTCTGAGCAGCTCATTAAGTCAGAGAATGCCAAACTCAGGGAAGTAGGAGTAGACAAGAGGGAGAGGCAGCATAACCAGCCAGAAAGAATAAAAATAGGGGAAACTTCCCTGAGGGGTGCTGACTGGCCAGCAAGATGGGACATTGGAGGGCTCCCTGGTGAAGTGGAGAGAATGCACCAGAGGACCTGTGGCCACTCCATGAATCTACCTTCAGTGCTTGCTTTTGTCAGTAAACTTGGGACCTCAGGGAGGGAGCAAAGACCCCTCTGGCTACGGGTGCTGGTGAATTGGGAGCAGAGAGGGGAGCTCACCGCAAGTGGGTGG
This sequence comes from Orycteropus afer afer, assembly GCF_000298275.1. Lineage (NCBI taxonomy): Eukaryota > Metazoa > Chordata > Mammalia > Tubulidentata > Orycteropodidae > Orycteropus > Orycteropus afer. Next base: position 865,671 of record NW_006921955.1, on the reverse strand, counting down.
ACCTTGGGTCAATCTTGCAACACAGGTAAGGGCAGCTATCCCAGGACAGCTTTTTGGCACAGAGGGCCCTGGAGTGTTGGGTTTTTGTGGCTGTCTGAATCTGGTGGAGAGCGGCGGCTGCCTAACCGTTGGGGTCTTTGCCGAACTAGAGCTGCAGGTATGTGAGTAACCATATAACGTCATAATTAGCAGCCTACTCAAAGCCCTGGGAATGGCCACTGGCACCTTGGAGCTTTTTTTTTCCCCCTTCCTTCTCTCCTTCCCCCCCCACCCCCACCTCTCCTGCCTCATCCAAGAGAAAAACCATATTAAGGCACCATGACGTTTGTCAGCTTGAATCCTAAACCCCCTTCATGACTAACAGACTTGCATTCACATTCCACACAGTGATTCCATCATCACAAAGAAAACTGCAGAGCAACCCAGCACGCCGGAATTAATAACCAAAAAAATAAAATACACCAGCTCCACCTTTGCAAAAATATTAAATCATAAAATAAAGACAAAACAAATCAATACATAACTAACAGTTAAAGACAACTTCAAAATGTCTAGGAAACAACAGGCAACCTCAAATGAAATAAGCAAACAAACAAACAAACAAACAAACAAAAAAAAAACAGGATAAGACAATAGAAATAAAATCCCAAACAAAAGTCTCTTAAACACAAAGGAAGAGGAGGCAACAGAATTATCTGAGAAGGAATTTAGAAGGTATGTTTTTAGAACTCTACAATAGCTTAAGGAAACCCCAAACAGAACCAAGGAGAATACAGTACCCTGGAAGAACTCAGGAAAAACATTCAAGAACAAAATAACAAATTAATACACAATCAGAGCTCATACAAAAACAACAGTTAAAAATACAGAAGATGAATACCAAAATTACAGAATTACACAACACAGTGGAAACACAAAAGAATAGGCTAGAACTGGCTGAGGAATGGATTTCCCAACTAGAAGAGAAATCCCTTGACACCAGCCTATATGAAGAAAAATCAGGGCAAAGATTTAACAGAAATGAAGAGAACCTAAAAGTTATATGGGATGACATGAAAAGAAACAACATATGCCTCATTGGAATTCCAGAACATGAAGAGGTGAAAAAAGCCACTGAGAAAATTGTGGAAGATTTACTAACAGAAAATTTCCCCTTCTCATGAAGAAAAGATATTTGTCTAAGAAGGTCATAGAACCCCACACAAGATAGATTTCAAGAGAAAAACACTGAGGCATATTATAATCAAACTCTCCAAAACCAGTAACAAAGAAAGAACCTTACGAGCTGCCTGGGACAAAAGAAATATTACTTATAACAAACAGGCTGAGTTCTGATTACTCAGCAGAAACCATGCAGGCAAGAAAGCAATGAAACGGTATATATAAAATACATAAGGAAAAGAACTTCCAACCAAGAATCCTATATCCAGCCAAACTGTCCATCAAATATGAGGGTGAAATCAAGACATTCTCAGACAAACAGAAATTAAGGGATTTTGTGAAAACCAAACCAACCCTATAAGAAATGATTAAGGAAGTCCTTCCAATACAGAGCCCACAACAGAGAACAACAAAATCAGGACACATGACATCAACAGGAAAATCAAATCAGAAATAGATGCTCAAAATAAAACCATAAAACATTATACACTAAAAATTAAGGAAGTCAATCTACACACAACAACATTAACTAACCAAATAGAAGGAATAAAATTTCTAGGTACAAAACTTCCAAATGTAGAGGAAAGCAATGTCCTCATAGAAAAGACTGTTCCAAAAATATAGAGACAAGAACCACTCCAAGGTAACCACAGAGAAAATTAACAATCCCCCTAAGCAAACCCAGAAGGAAGGGAAGTATATTATAAGCACAGTATAGTAAGCACTATATATATAGTAAACACAAAACCAACAGTAAAGAAGAAAAGAGTGGAAACACATGACAACAAAATGAACTCAGCACAGAAAAGCATATGGACCAAGGAAACTCCAACAACATGAGAAAAAAACACAATACAATGACAGCAATTAATGCATACCTGTCACTAATTATACTCAGTATGAATGAACTAAATGCACCAGTCAAGAGAAGGAGAGTGGCAGACTAGATAAGGAAAAAAGGCCCATTGATATGCTGCTTACAAGAGACCCACCTTAGACACAAAGATAGAAACAAATGAAGAGTTAAGGGGTCAAAAAATATATACCAAGCCAATGGTAACAAAAAAAAAAAAAAAAGAGCTGGAGTGGCAATATTAATTTCTGATAAAATAGACTTTAAGGTGAAAAACAACATAAGAGACAAAGTAGGACACTATATGATGCTGAAAGGGTCAATTGACCAAGAAGACATTACTATAATAAATATCTATGCACCCAATTAAAATGCTCCAAAATACATGAAGCAAATATTAATTGAATTGAAAGGGAAAATAGGCAACTCTACAATAGTAGTAGGAGACTTTAACACACTTTCAAGGAGGGACAGATCAACTAGAAACAAAACTCAACAAAGATACAGAAGAACTCAACCACACAATCAGCCAACTTGACCTCATAGACATATACAGAGCACTCTCCCCAACAAAGCACAATTCACATTCTTCTACAGTGCACATGGATCATTCTCCAGAGTAGATGATATGTTAGGACATAAAACAAGCCTCAGAAAATTAATAAAACATTGAAATACTACAAAGCATCTTCTCGGACCACAATGCTATTAAATTAGAAATTAATAACAGGAAGATCAAGGAAAATACATCAAACATGGAAGGTGAACAATACAGTGCTCAAAAACTACTGGGTAATAGAAGAACTAAACACTGAAATAAAAAAATTTCCTTGAAACAAATCTGAATGAAGATATATCTTACCAAAACCTATGGGACACAGTGAAGTCAGTGTATAGCAATAAATGCAAAAATCAAAAAAGAGGAAAGAAACAAAGTCAAAACTTTAACTCAACAACTCCAACAATTAGAAAAAGAACAACAAAAGAATCCTACAGTATCTAGAAGTAAGGAAATAATAAAGATCAGAGCAGAAATAAATGATACAGAAAACAAAAAAATAATAGAGAAAATCAACAAAACAAGTAGCTGGTTCTTCAAAAAGATGAACAAACTCGACAAACCACTGGCAAATCTAACAAAAGACAAGAAAGAGAAGATGCAAATTACTAGAATAGTAAACAAAAAGGGTGTCATCATAACAGAACCAACTGAAATAAAAAAATACTGACAGAATATTATGAAAAACTCCAACAGATTTGAGAACATAGAAGAGATGGACAAGTTTCTGGAATCATAAGACCTACCTAAACTATCCCACTCAGAGATAGTATACTTGAACAGACCCAAAACAAAGGAAGGAATTATGCAGGTCATAAAAAAAAAACTTCCCACAAGAAAAAGTCCTGGCCCTGATGGCTTCCCTGGAGAATTTTACCAAATATTCAGGGAAGAGTTGACACCTATGTGACTCAAGCTATTCCAGAACATAGAAAGAGATGGAATACTCTCAATCTCATTTTATGAAGCAAGCATAATACTAATAACAAAGCCAGGGAAAGACGCCACTAAAGAGGAATACTACAGATCAATATCCCTCATGAATATAGATGCAAAAATCTTCAACAAAATCCTAGCCAACAGAATCCAACAACATAAGAAAATAATACATACTGACCAAGTGGGATTCATACCTGGTATGCAAGGTTGGTTCAACATCAGAAAAACAATGTAATCCAGCACATAAACAAAACAAAAGAACCATATGATTACATCAATCAACACAGGAAAGGCTTTTGATAAAATACAACACCGATTCCTGTTCAGAACTCTCATCAAAATAGGGATAGAAGGGAAATTCCTCAACATAATAAAAGCCATATATGCAAAGCCAATGGCCAATATTATTATTAATAGAGAAAGACTCCAAAGCATTGCCCTTACAAATGGGAACCAGACAGGGATGCCCTCTATAACCACTCCAATTTAACATTGTATTGAAAGTCCTGAGCCAGGGCAATAAGGCGAGAAAGAGAAAGAAAAGGCATCCAAAATGGCAAAGAGGAAGTAAAACTATCTCTATTTGCGGATGATATAATCCTATACATAGAAAACCCAGGAGACTCAGCAAGAAACTACTGGAACTAATAGGTTCAGCAAAGTGGCAGGATACAAGGTCAACATAGAAAAATCAGTTGGATTCCTCTACACCAACAAAGAGACCTCTGATAAATAAATAAGGGAAACAATACCATTTACAATAGCTACTAAAAAGATAAAATGTCTACTAATAAATCTTACAGAGACACAAAAAACCTATACAAAGAAAACTATAAAACACTACTGCAGGAGACAACAAGGGATCTACATAAATGGAAGAACCTGCCTTATTCATGGGTACGTAGACTGAATATTATGACAATGTCAATACTACATAAAACAATCTACACATTCAATGCAATCCCATCCCAGATACCAAGAAAATTTTTTAAGGACATGGAAAAAACAATTACTAACTTCATATAGAAAAGAAAGAGACCTCGGATAAGCAGAACACTACTGAAGAAGAAGAACAAAGTAAGAGGCCTCACACTCCTGGCTCTTAAAATCTATTACACAGCCACAGTAGTCAAAACAGCATGGTATTGCTACAAAGATAGATAGACCAATGGAACAGAATCGAAAACCCAGAAATAGACCCATCCATCTACGGGCAGCTGATCTTTGATAAACATCCAAAACTCATTAAATGGGGAAGAGATAGCCTCTTTAATGAGTGGTGCTGGCAAAATTGGATATCCAGTTGCAGTAAAATGAAACAAGACCCATACCTCACCCCATACACAAAAACAAACTCAAGTTAGATAAAAGACTTAAATGTAAAACCCAAAACTATAAAAATTCATCACAGATAAAATAGGAGTCCCAATTTATGGCATAAATACACTATCAAACATAATCCAGAATGTACAGGAGGTAGAAGAGAAGCTAGATGACTGGGGCCTTTTAAAAATTAAATTCTTATGTGCATAGAAAGACTTCATCAAAAAGGTAAAAAGAGAACCTACAGATTGGTAGAAAAGATTTGCCTATGACATATCTGACAAAGGACTTATTTCCAAAATTTATAAACTAAACTCACTGCTATCAAGTTGGATCTGACTGATAGTGACCCCTCTTTGGGTTTCTGAGGTGGTATCACTATGGAAGTAGATTGCTCAATCTTCCTTCTGAGGAGTGGCTGCCAGCCTTCTGGTGAGCAGCCAAATGCCTTAGGCACTAAGCCACCAGAGCTCTATAGAAAACGTCAACCCCTCAACACCAAAAAGACAGACAATCGAATTTTAAAATGGGCAAGAGACATGAACAGACACTTCACTAAAGATGATATGCTGGTGTCCAACAAACACATGAGGAATTGCTTGCAGTCTTTACTCATTAGAGAGATGCAAATCAGAACAATGATGAGATACTATCTCACCCCAGCAATAATAGCTAAGTTCCACAGGACAGAAAACAACAAATGCTGGTGAGGTTGCAGAGAGATTGGAACTCTTAATACACTGCTGGTAGGATTGTAAAATGGTACCATTGCAGCAAATGATATGACGTTTCCTTAAAAACTGAAAATAGAAATACCATTTGACCCAGCAATTCCATTACTAGGAATATATCCTAAAGACATGAGAGGCATGACATGAACAGACATATGTACACCTGTGTTCATCACAGCAGAATTCACCATAGCAAAGAGAGGGAAACAACCTAAATGCCCATCAACAGATGAATGGATAACCAAATTATGGTACAGTCACATAATGGAATACGTTGCTACATTAAAGAGCAATGAAGGATATGCAAATCATCTCACAACGTCAATGAGCCTGGAGGACATTATGCTGAGTGAAATAAGTCAATGTCAGAAGGACTAATATTGTATGAGCCCATTACTGTAAAAAGACAAGGAATGGTTTGCGTAAGGAAGGGAACTCACTTTGTAGGTTACCAGGGTGGGGAGGAAAGGGGAGGGAATAATTTCAGGCTAGTGGGGGGCCATACGCTGAGGTGGGCAAGGGGAGTGATGGTATGGAAAGAGTCTGTGACCACCATGGTAACGTTGGGGAAAGAGAGGACACTGAATTGTGCACATAAGATATAGACGACAGAGGCTAATACCACTATATCCACAATACTGCATTAGCATTAACACCAAACACCAGGCTACAGATAAACACACAAACATCTGAGAAGAGCAGATGGGGGTCAGTGAACAGGAGTAGACTCTAGACCAATGATAGATTCATCTGAAGCTAAACTTGTACAGATACCAGTGATATAAAATACCCACAATCTTTACAGAAACAACAAAGACAGACATAGAGCAATCCCTCACAGACAGCCACACACTGTGGGAGGGAGATCCAATGGATCTACTCACTCAGGATTATAGTATTGGGGGACACCAGACTCAGTTGGCACAACAAAATACATAAAAATCTTTTTCCACAGCCTACATTGGTGAGTAGTGACTGGGGTCTTAAAAGCTTTCAACCAGCCATCTAAAATGCAGCTAATGGTCTCCTACTGTCAGAAGCGAAGAAGAGTGCAAAAGACTAAGGGCATTTGAAAGCAATCAGTCCCAGGACATGATGGACCTTGAGACCAGAAGAACTTAGATGGTGTCCAGCTACCAGTGCCAACCACTCGGGAAAGGATGAAAACTGGAGATCCTGGATAGAGTGGGAAGAAAAACATGGAACCAAATCCAAAAACACAATAATGACCAGAATTACTGGTCAGATGGAGTCTGGTGGGACCCCCAACACTATGGCCCTGGGATGCACTTCGGGCCTGGACTAAAACTCACTCCCAGGGGCCAATAGTAAAACTTACTACCACTTAGCCCAATAGTAAACCAGATGTACATACAAACCACTCAACCCAGGGTGATGCACCCACATACTCTATGGAGATGCATGACTTGGAGCAACCGACCATGGGGCACCAGAGGGGCAACATTCACACAGAGGAAATGCAGGATACACAGGAGTGCATAATTATGAGGGCCATGGGGGGAGGGGTACTGGGAAGGGAGGGAAGGAGAGTGGTTAGGGTTGGGGATGGTAACTGGGGAGTGAAACCAAATGTATACGAAATGTTGAATGTAAAACAAACTGTAAATTTGCACCTAAAGTACAATAAAAATAATAAAAGGATTAGGTTTAGTGTTAGGGCTAGGGACAGAGTTAGATTTGTGGCACTGCTTCACTTAGGGATATGTTTAGGGTTAAGATTATGGTGAAGACTAGGGTTCTGGTTAAGTTTCATAGTTAAAGTTCAGTTTAGTGTCAAGACTCAGTTTGTTGTTGTTGCTGTTGTCAGATACTGTTAAGTCGAGTCAACTCTGACTCATAGTGACCATATCCATAACAGAACAAAGCACTGCCTGATCTTGCACCAGCCTCACAATCCTTGCTATACCTGAGCCTATTGTTGCAGCCACTGTGTCAATCCATTTCGTTGAAGGCCTTCCCTTTTTTCATTAACCCTCCAGTTTACCTAGCATGATACCCTTCTCCAGGGAATGGTCCCTTCTGACAACATGACCGAAGTAGGTCAGACGAAGTCTGGCCATTCTCCTTTCCAAGGAGCATTCTGGCTGCACTTCTTCCAAGACAGATTTTTCCATTCTTCTGGCAGTCTATGGTACTTTCAGTATTCTTCGCCAACACCACAGTTCAAAACCACCAACTCTTCTTTGGTCTTCCTTATTCATCATTTTGTTTACCAGTGCTGCTCTGACAAGAATATACCACAAATAGGAAAGCTTTAACAAATGGGAGTTTACTCTTACAATTTGGAGGCTTTAAGTCCAAGTTCAAAGTGCCAGGCTCTAGGGGCTAGGTGAAAGCCCCTCAGCCTGGGCTTCTGCACTGTCTCCTGCTCCTGGCCCAGTGAAATGCAAATGCAATGCAACGCATTGCTGTGGAGTAGGACCCAACTCATAGGACCCTCCTTGGGTTTCTGAGGTGGTATCACTACAGGAGTAGATTGCCCAACCTTCCTTCCGAGGAGTGGCTGGTGGGTTTGAACTGCCAGCCCTCTGGTTAGCAGTCAAATGCCTTAGGCACTATGCCACCACTGAAGCTGGAGGCTTTTCTTCACTCAGTTGCTGGCTGCTGAGGCTGACAAACCCAAGGTCGACAAGTAACAAGGCACAGTCCTAATATTGCCAAACCACACAGGAGGCCATTAATTCAAGTCCATTGAAAGTCCCAAGGTTGGTAGAGCATGGCAGGCTGCTGAACAAAGGCTCGGCTATATGCAGCATTCAAACATGCCATAAGCTAGCGACCATTCCCAAAGTTGTTTCTTATATACGGGAAGCAGAGCACATACCCAAAGCAGCTACTCAGCTGCTCCAATAGATTCTACCATGGAGTTAGTTACCAATATCTCCACGGGGAATAACTACTGCCATACTGAATATCCAGCCAAGTTGACACACAAACTTATCCACCACATTCATTATCCAGCTTTCAAATGTATATGAGGTGACCCTGAAACCCAGGCTTGGTTTAGGCGCACCTTAGTCTTCAAGGAGACATCTTTGCTCTTCAGCACTTTACAGACGTCATTTGCAGCAGATTTCCTCAGTGTCTGATTTCTTGACTGCTGCTTCTACTGGTGTTGACTGTGGAAGCTGTTGTTGTTGTTGTTGTTATGTGCCGTCGAGTCAGCCCTGACTCATAGCGACCCCTCCTTGGGTTTCCGAGGCAGTATCACTACGGAAGTAGGATTGCCCAACCTTCCTTCCGAGGAGTGGCTGGTGGGTTTGAACCGCCAGCCTTCTGGTTAGCAGTCAAGTGCCTTAGCCACTATATGAAATCTTTGACAACTAGAATATTCTCTCCATTTATTGTGATGTCCATTTGACAAAATCTGCATTTTCATTATGTTGAGGTGTAATCCATACTGCAGACTGTGGTCTTTAATCTTCATCAGTAAGTGCTTCAAGTCATCTTCACTTTCAGCAAGCAAAGTTGTGTCATCTGCATATCTCAGGTTGTTAATGAGCCTTCCTCTAATCCTGATGCCACACTCTTCTTCATATAGTCCAGCTTCTTGAATTATTTTCTCAGCATACAGATTGAATAAGTCTGGTGAAAAGATACAACTCTGATGCACTCCCTTCCTGATTTTAAACCATGCAGTATCCCCTTGTTCTGTTTGAACAACAGCCTCCTGTATGGGTTCCTCCTGAGCACAATTAAGTGTTCTGGAATTCCCATTCTTCACAATGTTATCTATAATTTACTATGACCCAGAGAGTCAGATGCTTTTGCATGGTCAATAAAACACAAGTAAACATTTTTCTGGTATTCTTTGCTTTCAACCAAGATGCATCTGATATCTGCAATGACATCCCTCCTTCCACATCCTCTTCTGAATGCAGCTCGTGTGTCTGGAAGTTTTCTGTCAATATACTATTGCAATCATTCTTTAATAATCTTCCGCAAGATTTTACTGGTGTGTGATATTAGTGATATTGTTCGATAGTTTCCACATTCTGCTGGATCACCTTTCTTTAGAATGGGTACAAATGTGGATCTCTTCTATTCAGTTGGCCAGGTAGCTGTCTTCCAAATTTCTAGGCATAGACAAATAAGTACCTTCAGAGCAGCATCCATT
>NW_006921955.1:851549-855561 GCF_000298275.1 Orycteropus afer afer | reverse complement strand
TAATCAATACATCTTGATTTCATGCTTGGTCAATTTCAGACTGCAAAATTTGGTAAAAATCTTCAATTTCTTCATCTTTGGCTTTGGTGCATAAATTTGAATAATGGTAGTTTTAACTGGTCTTCCCTGTAGTCATATGGATATTATTCTATCACTGACAGCACTGCACTTCAGGATAGGTCTTGAAATATTTTTTGTGACAATGATTGCCACCCCATTCCTCTCCAGTTTGTCATCCTGGCATAGTAGATCATATGGTTGATTCAAAATAGCCAAAACCCATCCATTTCAGCTCACTAATGCCTAGGATATAGATCTTTATGTGTTCCATTTCATTTTCGACAACTTCCATTTTTCCTAGATTCATATTTCATACATTCCATGTTCTGATTATTAATAGATGTTTGCAGCTTTTTCTTCCTATTTTGAGTCATGCCACATCAGCAAATGGAGGTCCCAAAAGTTTTACTCCATCCACATCATTAAGGTCAACGCTACTTTGAAGAAGCAGCTCTTCTCCAGTCATATTTTGAATGCCTTCCAACCTGAGGGGCTCATCTTCCAGCACTATAGCTGACAATTGTTTCAGGACTATTCAGAAAGTTTTCCAGTTATATATCAGTGTTTTGCTGCTATTCATAAGGCTTTCACTGGCCAGTCTTTGAGAAGTGGTTGTGCCCTTCCTTATTCTGAGTCTATCTTAGCTCTGCTGGAAACTGTCCACCATGGGTCACCCTGCTGGTATTTGAAATACCATTGGCATATCCTCCAGCCTTACAGCAACACATAAGCCACCACAGTGTAACAAACTCACAGATGAACTGTGGATGGTTAGGGTTAGGGTTAGACTCCTGTTGAAGGCTAAGGTTAGCACTAGAGTTAGGTTTTGGTTCAAGCTATGGCTAAAGCAATGGCTAGGACTAGAGCAAGTGTTAGGGCTATGCTTACGGTTAGGTTTAGTTCCACTGTAGGGTAAATGTGTCAGTTGCAGGATTGGGCTATAGTCTATGGCAGGGTCTTGTTCTAGTGTTATGGTTAGTATCAGTGTTAGGGTTGAGATTGTCCTTGGTATTTGGTAGACCATACCATAGGCCTAGCCCAGGACAAATCCCAAATTATAATGCTAACCCTAACCCTATCCCTAAGCTTCACTGTAACTTTTGACCAAGCCCAAAGTAAAGGCTTAGTCCAATGTCTAACTTGAGACCTAATCCTAAATTCTAATCCTAACTCTATTCAATGCCCTAGGCATAGCTCAAGTCAAGTTCCCATTCCTACCCCAGCAGTAACCCTAACCTTAACACTAGACTATGTCCTAGGCCTAGCCTTTGTCCAATCCCTAACCCTAAGCTTAATACTAGACTAAGACCTAGGCTTACTCTTAAATTAACACCCAACTCTAAGCCTAGCCATAACCTTAAACTTAAACCCTAACAATGACCTTAACATTAAAGGTACTCATAACATTAACACTAGACTAACTGTAGCCCTTTGTATAGCCCAATCTCTAACACTGATTTTAACCCTAATCTGGACTATAACCCTAACCCTAAACCTAAACCTACCTCTAACTTCTAACCTAAACCCTAACCTGAACTGTAACCTGAACTTTAGCCCTAATCCTAACACTAAAATTACACCAATCTCTAGGCATAGTTCTGTCTTACCCCTAACTATAAGCCTAATCCTAATGCTAACATAACCTTAACCCTAACCTTAACAGTAGATCAAGCCTAGGACTAACCCTAACCTACCCTAACCTTAAGCCTAACCCTAACCCTAGACTCAATACTAGAACATGCTTTAGGCCTTGTTATTGTTGTTTTGTTGTTATGTGCCATCGAGTCAGCCCCGACTTATAGCGACCCCTCCTTGGGTTGCCAAGGCAGTATCACTACAGAAGTAGATTGCCCAACCTTCCTTCCAAGGAGTGGCTGGTGGGTTTGAACCAGCTAATCTAACTCAAAGCATAATGAAAAATATAACCCTTACCCATACCATGAAACCTAACTTCTATTTTATCCCTAATCCTAATGCTAACTGTAGACCTAACACTAAACTAAGCCCTAGGCCTAGCACAACTTCTAATCCTAAATCAAACTTTAACTTTGACACTAAACCAAGCCCTATGTGTAGCCCTAGCCTGACCTTAATTCTAGCCTAACCCTAATCCTGATATCCTAAGGCTAAACCTAACCCTAACACTAGACCAAGCCCTATGGCTAGCCCAACCCTAACACCTAACCTTAATCCTAAACCTAACCCTAGTTCTAAATTATGTCCTGAGCCTAGCCCTTGTCAAACCCTTAACTCTAATTCTAACACTAAATGAGGTCCTAGGTCTACACCTAATCCAATCCTTAACTCTAACCCTACCCCAAACCCTGCCCCCAAACCCTAATCTTAACACTAGATCAAGCCCTAGTTCTAATCCTAGACCAACCCTTAACCTAATGTTAACCTTAACCTGAACACTACCTCTCAATTGAACCCTAAACTTAACCCCTAACACTAATCCTAACCTAATCCCTAACCATAACTCTAACCATACAGCCTAACTGCTAACTCCTAACCTATATCTTATACTACCTTAACCCTAATATGAACCCTAATTCTAACCCTAAATTTAGACTAAGCACTAGGGCTATACCTAGCCCACCCTTAACTCTAACCCAAACCCTAACCTAACCATAACCCCCAAACTTAACCCCAACAATAGACCAAGCCCTATGCTTAGCTCTAATCTAATCCTTAATTATATATCTAACCCTGACCCTAATTTAGCCCTATCTTAATACAAGTCCATGCCCTATGCCTAACTCTAGCCCAATCCCTAAACTTAACACCAGATCAAGTCTTAATTCCAACCCTAACCCTAAACCTGAGTTCTAACTCTAAAACTAAAACCAATCCAAATATTAGCATTAGAGCAAGCCCTAGCCCTAAACATAGTCCAATCATTAACCCTATAACCCTAATGCTAACCTTATCCTGAACCTTAACTACTAAGCTTAAACCCTAATCATAAACTTAGTCCTAATTTGAATCCAAACTTTAACTCTAACTATAAACTCTAACATTTAACCCCTAACCCTAACCTGAAACCTAACCTTAACTCTAACACTACTCCTAGCCCCAAATTAGACCAAACCTTAGGCATAGCCCTAGCCCACTCATAACTCGAAGCCTAATCCTTACCTTAATCATAACTCTAACCTACCTTCTAACCCTAGGTCTTAACCCTAGCTCTAATCTTAACACTAGGTTAAGCCCTACTCATAGAACTAATCCAACCCCTAACCCTAAACCCAATCTTAACCTGAACGAAAACCTGAACCCTAAATCTAAACCTTAACTTTAAATTAACCCGAAATCTATCCCTAACCACTAACCCTAAGTCTAAACATAACCCTAGACTATATACCCTAGGCCTATATCTAGTGAAACATTGATCCCTAACACTAGCCCTAACATTAACCACAACCATAGCCCAATATGGAATTCTAAGATTAATCCTAACATTTATGTTAACTCTAACCCTCACACTAATTGCTAATCCTAACAGTATCCCTTACCTTAACCACTGAATCCATCATAGACACTAGAGCAAACTCTAGGCAAACCTCTAGCTAAATCCTGAACATTAACTCTATCCCTAAACTTAAAATGAAACCTAACACTAACCCTAATGCTAGACACAGCACTATACCTACTCCTAGATCATTTCTAAATCTAAACCTAATCCTAAAGCTAATATTAACCCTAACCCCTAACTAACTAGTCCCTAACCCTAATCCTGAATTTAAGAGTAGGATAATCCCTAGTACTAGCCATAGCCAAACTCCTAACTATAAGCATAACCAAAAGTATAATTTAACCCTAACCTTAAATCCTAGCACCTAATCTTAAAACTAACCATAACCCTATTTTAGAACAAGCTCTGGGGTTATGTCTAGCCCAATCCTAAATCTTACCCCTAACCCTAGCACTAATCTTAACACTAACCCCTAAC
>NW_006921955.1:846275-851449 GCF_000298275.1 Orycteropus afer afer | reverse complement strand
TATATATATATATATATATATTAAGAGCTCAAGGAAACCATAAACAAAAGTGAGTTAAGGACAGACAATACCTTTCAAGAATTCGGGAAAATCATACAAGAACAAAATGATGAAATAAATAGACAATTAGAAATCCTAAAAAAAAAACAAAAATTAGATATCTAGAAGATGAACATTAAAATTACAGAGATAGATAAGACATTGGAAGGACAAAAGAGTAGAACTGAATTGGGTGAAGAATGCATATTCCAGCTAGAAGAAAAATCCCTTGATACCAGCTTGTATGAGGAAAAATCAGAAATGAGAATCAAGAGAAATGAAGAAAACCTAAGCATTATTTGGGTTATAACAAAAGAAATAACGTGTGACTGATTGGAATTCCAGAGCAAGAGGAGGCAAAACAAATGGAAAAAAAAAAAAAAGTAAAACCACAGAGAAAATTGAATACCTGCTTACAGAAAATGTCTCCAATATCATGAAAGATGAAAAGATATCCATTTTGAATGTTTACCAGAGGCAGCCATTTTGAATATTTAAAGGATGGCATTCTCATCTGGATTTCAGGGATCTAACAATAGGTTCTGCTTGCCAAGGACAGCAGGGACATATGGGAGGCTGACAATGGGAAAGGAGACAGGTGGTGAGTGTATAAGTGTTGTCAACTAGTGAACAGAGGAGCACAGTACCCTGCATACTTAGAAAACACCCAAACAAAACAAAGAAAATGAAAATCTAGGGGAAGTCACTCCAACATATAACCACCAATAAAATGTAAACACAAAAATGTCACAATGTTTCAGAGACAATAAAGCATCACAGTCCACACAAAGAAGCAAGATAAAGCAGGAGAAACAAGGGACCAGGATACAGACCCAGAAAACATCCCTGAAGAATAAGCAGCATTGAAACACTCTGATAAGGAATTCAAAAGAATTATATTTAGGTACTTTCAACAGATTGAGAGAAAGAGCAAGGAAAATACTGACAAAATTGGAGAAAACCCTAGAACATTTTTTGAAAGACAATATAAGAACAAAATGACAAAATAAGTGAAAAATTAGAAATGATTCTAAATCTACAGATAGAAATCCAGAAGATTAATATGAAATTTTCAGAAATAGATAACACATTGAAGGGGCAAAGGAGTAGAAGTGAATCAATGCAAGACAGAATTAATGAGATTGAAGACAAATACTTCAATACTTCTTTGGAAAGGGGTCAATCAGAAAAAAAGATCAAAACAAAATGAAGAAAGCCTAAGATTTATGTGGGATAGCATCAAAAGGAATAACCTTTGTGTAATTGTAATCCCAGAACAGGAAAAGAAAAATAAATGACAGAGAAAATTGTTGAAGATCTATTGGAAGAGAATTTCCCCGGTATGATGAAAGATGAGAATATATCCATTCATGAAGCCCAACAAACCCCAAACAGGATAGACCCTAAAAGAAAATAACCAAGATATATCATCCTCAAACTAACCAAAACCAAACACAAAGAAAGAATCCTGGAAGCAGCATGGGAAAAAATGAAAAGTTACCTACAAGGGGCAACCAATAAGACTAGCTTGGATTTCTTGGCAGAATCATGCAGGAAAGAAGAGAATGGGATGGTATTTATAAATCCTGAAAAAAAAAAAAAAATTCCAACCAAGAATTATATACCCAGCAAAATTGTCCCTCAAATATAATGGGGGTATTAGGACATTTTCAGAAAAGCAGAAATTAAGGGAATTTTTTAAAACCAGACAAACCTTACAAGAAATGCTAAAGGAAGTCCTTTGGACAGAGAACCAACAACAGCAAACAACAACCAACAATCAACACACATGATGACATAACTCAGAAACCAACCCAGTTATGGAAGTATCTAAAGTAAATAAGTAAATAAGATTGTAAACAGGGAACCAGAGACATCAATTGACAAATGAGGACAACTACAAACAAAAAGAGGGAAAAAATTGGGTGTCTGAATGGTAGTGAAGTCAAGACAACTACAAGACAGAATGGACTATTCTAAACTTGGGAAGAAATTATAAATCACAGGGTAATGTCAAAGGAAAATGATCAACATTTGCATCAAAATAAAAAAAAAAGGACAAGCACAAATATTTAGCAAATACTAAAAACCACAGCAATGAAGAAAGAAATAATATGATTCATAAACAAAATGATCTCAGCACAGAAAATTATATGGAACAAAGATAGCAGCAACACCATGCAGAAGCACATAACAAAATGACAGCAACCAATTCATACTTGTTGACAATTACACTAAATGTCAATGGATTAAATGCACCTCTCAAGAGATGGAGAGTTACAGACTGGATAAGAAAACATAACCCATCAACATACTGTCTACGAGAGACACAGCTTAGAGAGAAAAAATAGACTAAAAATCAAAGGCTGGAAAAAGATATACAAAGCAAATGGCAAGCATAAAAGAGCAAGAGTGGAAATATTAATTTCTGATAAAACTGACTTTAAGACAAAAACCACCATAAGAGACAAGGAAGGACATTATATAATGATTAAAGATCTCCTGAACAGGAGAGTATAACAATAATAATGGGTCAATCTACTTCCGTAGTGATACCGCCTCGGAAACCCAAGGAGAGGTCACTATGAGTTGGGCCCGATTCGACGGCACATAACAGCAGCAACAACAACAATGAAAGAGCACCAAAATACATAAACCAAACTAACAGAACCGAAAAGAAAAGAGATGACTCCACAGTCATAGTAGGAGACTTTAATACACCACTTTCAATCACAGATAGAATAATTGGAAAGAAACTCAACAAAGACACAGAAAAACTAAACAAAACAATCCACCAACTTGACTTTATAGATATGTACAGAGGACTTCACCCAACAAAATCACAGTGTACACTCTTGTCCAGCACACATGGAACATTCTCCAGAATAGACCATATGTTAGGCCATAGAGCAAGCTTCAATAAATTTAAAAACATTGAAATACTGCAAAGCATTTTCTCAGATAACAATGCCGTAAAATTGGAAATCAACAATAGGAAGATGAACAGAAAAAGAGGAAACACGTGGAAACTGAATGACACCCTCCTTTAAAATGACTGGGTAATAGAAGAAATAAAAAATGAAATTAAAATATTCCTTGAATCAAATAAAAACACAACATACCAAAATCTTTAGGACAGAGCAAAAGCAATGATCAGAAGTCAATTTATAGCAATAAATGCATGAGTCAAAAAAGAAGAGTGAACCAAAATCTACTTCTTAACCCAACATCTCCAACAATTAGAAAAAGAGCAGCAGAAAAGCCTATAGTGACCAGAAGAAAAGAAATAAAAGATTTGAGCAGAAATAAATGAAACAAAAAATAAAAAGACAATAGAAAAAATAAACAATAATTGAAGTTGATTCTCTGAAAAGATTAATAAAATTGACAAATCACTGGCAAATTTAATAAAGGAAAAGAGGGAGAGAATACAATAACATGAATAAGAAAGGACTGGGTGACACCACAACAGAACCAACAGAAATTAGAAGGGATATTATCAGGATATTATAAAGAACTATACTCCATCAAATATGAAAATCTAAAAGAAATGGACAGATTTCTAGAAACATACTACTTACCTAAACTAACAGAGGCTGAGGTGGAAACTTTAATCAGTTCCACAATAAAAGAAGAAATTGATCAGGTCATAAAAAAATTACCAACAACAAAAAAAGCCCTGGCACAGACAATTTCACTGGTGAATTCTACTGCATGTTCAGAGAAGAATTGACACCAATCTTACTCAAACTATTCCAGAACATAAAAAAGGACACAAGCATAACCTTGATACCAAAACCAAGCAAAGACATCACTAAAAATGAAACTACAGACCAACATCCCTCATTTATATAGACACATAAATCTTCAACAAAATTCTAGTCAATAGACTCCAACAATGTATCAAGAAAATAATACATTATGACCACATAGGGTTCATACCAGGTATACAAGGATGGTTCAACATTAGAAAAACAATCAACATCATACATCACATAAAAGGAAAAGAACCAGGAGTTCCAGCAAGATGGCAGACTAGGCAGAAAGACTGTACAGACTCTCTTCAACAAAGAAAAGGGAAACCAATTAACACAGACACAGAAGATAATCTTGGACCCCTGAGCCTTGAAGGGAAGGATATAGAAGTGGACTAAACCCCAACTAGCAGAAGAATTTGCGTGAAAATACCAAAAAAGGAGACTGACGGAGCTGCGGTCTGGCAGCGATCCCGATAGCACAGACAGCTTGGAGATTCCAGAGCAGTGGTAGGACCTAAGAATTAACCTAAAACTCACCCTGCTAGCCAGGGACTGCACGCATGACTGTGCACGATGGCTGGGGAACAAACAGAGAAGGTGAAGAGAAAGGTGGGCTGAACTGTGGACTTTTGCCAGTCCGGAGGCCACTGCCATTTTGAAGGTTTAAAAAGCGGCTTGACTATTTTGGATACGTAAAGAGACAGTGCTCTCGCAGTTCTGCTTTCCGGCAACCCAAGGACACTCGGGACCTGCAAGACTGAAAAGGTACGAGATTCCTCCTGTTACTTTTATACCCTACACTTGATTGGTGAAGGGAGGTGTGGCCATCCCCCACTGCCACTTACCTTGTGGGCCTACAGGAACTCCATCACAGTCTGTGTGTTCAGATGGACTCTGGGTGCCCTGCCCTGTCCTCCACCAATTTTTTTTTTTCTCTCTTTTTTTCATTTTAATTTTTTTCTTTTTCACTTTCTTTTTTTCTGGTGATTAGTTTGCTTGTATTTGTCTGTTTTAAAACAACTAATATTATTAATGCTTTTGTCCTTTTTACTATTATTATTAATCTTCCCCTACCAGGTCCTAGTTTTCAGCATTTTTTCTTTTCCCTGTGCCTGGTTGATTTTTTTTTTTTTTTAAATCTAAGGTGTTTTGTTTTTTTTTTTTTTTTCCTTCCTTTTCCCCTTTTCGTTCTTGTGATTAACCCCATTGCAACTTTTTCTTTTTGCATTTTTCCCATTTTTTATTCATTTATTATTCTCCTTCCCCAGTTTTTTTCTCTTAGTGCCCTGTCCACAGATATTATGAGTTTTCTTGTTTTCTCATCTTTTTTCCCCTTTTTTCTTTTTTTGGTTACTGTTCCTGTGTGATTACATGGTG
>NW_006921955.1:831720-833688 GCF_000298275.1 Orycteropus afer afer | reverse complement strand
AATATATGGCATAAATAGATTGTAAAGCATAACCCAAAATGCAAAAACAGCTGAAGATAAACCAGATGAATGGGACCTTCTCAAATTAAATTTTTCTGTGCTTCCAAATACTTCTCCAAAAGAGTCAAAAGAAAACCTACAGATTGGGAAAAAAATATTTGGCAATGACATATCTGACAAGGGACTTATCTGTAGAATTTATAGTAAACTCCAACACCTCAACAACAAAAAGATTAACAATCCATTTATAAAATGGGTAGAAGACATGAACAGACCCTTCACAAAAGAGGATATTCAGGTGGCCAGAAAATACATGAAGAAATGCTCAAGATCATTAGCCATTATAGAGATGCAAATCAAAACAACAATGAAATACCATCTCACCCCAGCACTAATGCTAAAGTTCAACAGAATAGAAAATAATAAATGCTGGTGAGGATGTGGAAAGATTGGGACTCTCACACACTTCTGGTGGGACTGTCAAATGATACAATCACTGCGTAAAGCAGTATGGTGATTCCTTAAAAGGTGGAATTAGAAATACCTTTTGATCCAGCAACCCCATTACTAGGCATATATCCTAAAGAAGTGAGAGCCAGGACAAGAACAAATATATGCACCCCTATGTTTACTGCAGCACTATTTACAGTAGCAAAAAGTTGGAAATAACCTACATGCCAATCAACAAAAGAATGGATAACCAAACAATGCAACACTAAAGAATAATGTACAATCTGCAAAACACTGCATAATGTGGATGAACTTGGAGGACATTATGCTGAGTGAAATAAGTCAATCCCAGAAGGACAAATATAGTATTAGTTCATTATTGTAAAAAGCCAAGGAAAGGTTTATATATGGAAGAAAAGTTTCTTCCTCGGTTACCAGGGGTGGGAGGGGAGGGGAGGGAACACTGCCAAAAAAAAAAAAAAAGGATTGATGTATGTCATTTTAGTTTTCTGTATTTCACTGTACATAAATTATATTTCAATAAAATGTATTTTTTGAAAACGCCACCATTAGGGACAAGGGCAGGCATTATATGATAATAAAACACTCAATAGACCATGAAGACATAACAATAATAAATATCTATGCACCCAATAGGAGCTCTGGTAGCATAGTGGCTAAAGCACTTGACTGCTAACCAGAAGGCTGGCGGTTCAAACCCACCAGCCACTCCTTGGAAGGAAGGTTAGGCAATCCTACTTCCATAGTGATAACTGCCTCGGAAACCCAAGGAGGGGTCGCTATGAGTCGGGGCCGACTCAGTGGCACATAACAACAACAACAACAACATGCCCCCAATGACAAAGCCCAAGATACATAAAGCACACATTAACTTAATTGAAAGGAGAAATATTTAACAATATTACCATAACTGCAGGAGACTTTAACACACTGCTTTTCATGAAGGCTAGAACAACTAGAGGTATCGGGGAACTCAGGAATGGCAGGATATCCAGGTTTAAAGGGGCAGGAGGCAAAGCTAGGCCCCAAGCCCCTAGAACCCGGAAAAGGAGGGAGTGGCCGGGGACCACACAGTGGTGGGTTCCAGGTAGGAATTAGATAAGGGGAGGGCTCAGAGGTTCCAACAGCTAAGGGAGACAAATTTGTCTGTCAGTTTGTCATCCTGTGAGGTTTGTACATTGCTGTGAGGCTTGAGGCTGTCTCTGGCGTTTCAGATGCCAGCAGAGTAGGACATGGTGCACAGGTTTCAACACAGCTTACAGACTAAGATAAACTAGGAAGAAGAAGGAGGCCGTCCGCTTCTCAAAAATTGGCCAGGGAAAACCTTTTGAATAGCAAAGAAACACTGATACATTACTGTGCAACTTTATGAATAGCTTGGAAACATTGTCCAACACAGTGCAGGAAGACGAGCCCCTTGGGTTGGAAGGCACTTAGTATAGGACTGGGAAAGAGCTGCCTCATCAGAGTAGAACCAACCTTAATGATATGGATAAA
>NW_006921955.1:827871-831237 GCF_000298275.1 Orycteropus afer afer | reverse complement strand
ATCACTGGTGATTGGAATGCAAAAGTTGGAAACAAAGAAGAATCACCAGTTGTTGGAAAATTTAGCCTTGGTGACAGAAATAATCCTGGAGATTGCATGATAGAATTTTTCAAGACCACTGGTTCATTCATTGCAAATACGTTTTTTTAACAACACAAACGGCAGCTATTCACGTGGACTTCACCAGATGGAGTACACAGGAATCAGATTGACTACATCTGTGGCAAGAGATTATGGAAAAGCTCAATATCTTCAGCCAAAACAAGGCCAACAGCTGATTGTGGAACAGACCATCGACTGCTCATATGCAAGTTCAACTTGAAGTTGAAGACAATTAAAACAAGTGCACAAGAGCCAAAATATGACATTGAGTATATCACTCTTGAATTTAGAGACCATTTAAAGAACAGATTTGATGCATTGAACACCAATGACCAAAAACCAGAATTGTGGGATGACATCGAGAGCATCATCCATGGAGAAGCAAGAGGTCATTAAAAAGATGAGAAAGAAAGAAAAGACAAAAATGGATGTCAGAAGAGACTCTGAAACTTGCCCTTCAGCAAAGAGTAACTAAAGCAAATGGAAGAAATGATTAAATGAAAGAGCCGAACAGAAGATTTCAAAGGGCAGCTCAAGCAGACAAAGCCAATTACTATAATGAAATGTGCAGAGACCTGGAGTTAGAAAACCAAAAGGGAAGAACATGCTTGGCATTTCTCAAGCTGAAAGAACTAAGGGAAAAATTTAAGGCTGCAGGTGAAATATTGAAAGATTCTATGAGCAAAATATTGAATGATGCATGAAGCATCAAAAGAAGATGGAAAGAATACACAGAGTCACTGTACCAAAAAGCACTGGTAGATCTTCATCCATTTCAGGAGTTGCCATATGATCAAGAACCAATGGTACTGAAAGAAGAAGTTGAAGCTGCAGTGAAGGAATTGGCAAAGAACAAGGCTCCAGGAATTATGGAATACCCATTGAGATGTTTCAGCAGATACCCCGCTGGAGGCACTCCCTCGGTTATGCCAAGAGATTTGAAAGACTCTGGCCAAGATTTGGCCAACTGACTGGAACAGATCCATATTTGTACTGATTCCAAAGAAAGGTGATCCCATAGAATGTGGAAATTACCAAACAATATCATTAATATCACATGCAAGTAAGATCTTACTGAAGATAATTCAAAAATGGTTGCAGCAGTATATTGACAGAGAACTTCCAGAAATACAAGTTGATTTCAGAAGAGGATGTGGAACAAGGGATTTCATAGCTGATGTCAGATGGATCTTGGCTCAAAGCAAAGAATACCAGAAAGATGTTTACTTGTGTTTTGTTGACTATGCAAAAGCATTTGATTGGTGGATCATAACAAATTGTGGATAACATTGAGAAAAATGGGAATTCCAGAACACTTAATTGTACTCATAAAGAACCTGTACATAGGCCAGGAGGCTGTTGTTCAAACAGGAAAAGGGAACACTACATGGCTTAAAGTCAAGAAAGGAGTATGTCAGGATTGTATCCTCTCACCATACTTACTCAGTCTGTATGCTGAGCAAATAATCCAAGAGCCTGGACTATATGAAGAAGAATGTAGCATCAGGATTGGAGGAAGAATTATTAACAACCTGTGATACACTGATGATACAACTTTGTTTGCTGAAAGTGAGGATGACTTGAAGTACTTACTGATAAAAATTGAAGAATACAGTCTCCAGTATGGATTACATCTCAATATAAAGAAAACAAAAATCCTTACAACTGGATCTATAAGCAGCATTACAATAAACAGAGAAAAGATTGAAATTGTCAAAGACTTCGCATTGCTTGGTTCTACAATTGACGCCAATGGAAGCAGCAGTCAGGACATCAGATGACAACATAAAGCACTGGGCAAATTGGCTTCAAGGGACCTCTTTCAAGTGCTGCAGAGCAAAGATGTCTCCTTGAGGACTAAGGTACGCCTGACACAAGCCATGGTATTTTCAGTTGCCTCATATGCATGTGAGAGCTGGACAGTGAATAAGGAGGACCAAAGAAGGGTTGATCCTTTTGAGCTGTGGTATTGGCAAAGAATGCTGAAAATACCATGGACTGCTACAAGAACTAACAAGCCTGTCCTGGAGGAGTTGCATCCAGAATGCTCCCTGGAGGCAAGAATGGCCAAACTTTGTCTCACATACTTTGGTCATGTTGTCAGAAGGGACCATTCCCTGGAGAAAGATGTCATGCTTGGTAAGGTGGAAGGTAATGAAAAAGGGGAAGGCCCTCAATGAGATGAATTTGACATGGTGGCAGTGGCAATGGGCTCAAGTATAGCAAGAATCATGGGGCTGGCTCAGGACCAGGTGGTGTTTTGTTCTGCTGTGCATAGGGTCGCTATGAGTTGGAGACGACTCAAAGGCACCCACCTAACAACAACAACAACTAGAAAAAAACTCAACATAGATACAGAAGATCTCATTAACACAATTAACCAACTTGACCTCATAGACATATACAGAGCACTCCACTGAAGAAAAAAACAATACACATTCTTTTCCAGTGATCATGGATCATTCTCCAGAATAGGCTATATGGTAGACCACAAAACAAACCTCAACAAATTCAAAGAGTTACAGTTCTACAAAGCATCTTCTCAGATCACACTATAAAACAGAAATGAATATAAAAGACCAGGGGGAAAAAATAAAATACATGGAAATTGTATAATACACCAGTCAAGAACCACTGGACAAGAGAGGAAATAAAGTGTGAAAAAAAATTCTGAGAAATAAACAAGAATGAAAATATAACACACAAAAACTTTTGGGACACCGTGAAAGCCATACTCAGACTTCAGTTTATAACAATTAATGCACACATCAAAGAAGAACCAAAATCAACATCTTACCCTAACAACTCCAATATTAGGAAAAGAGTAATAAAAGAAGCCTTCAGTCTCTGGAAGAAAGGAAATAATTAAGATCAGAGCAGAAATAAGCAATACAGAAAACAGCAAAATCATAGAGAAAATTAAGAAGAGTAGAGGCTGGTTCTTCAAAAAGATTAACAAAATTAACAAGTCACTGGCAAACTCATGAGGAGAAGAGAGGGAAGATGAAAATAAAATGAATAACCAATGAAATGAAATGAAACATCACAACAGAACAAAACAAAATGAAAATAACAGAATACTATGAAGAACTGTGCACCAACAAATTCAAAAACCTAGAAGAAATGAACATGTTTCTAGAAACACAAGACCTACATACACTAGCACAGAGTGAGGTAGAAAATTTGAACAGATCCATAACAAAGGAAGAAATTGAACAGGTCATTAAAAAAAAAAAAAAAAAAAAACTCCTCACAAAGAAAGGC
>NW_006921955.1:820978-827771 GCF_000298275.1 Orycteropus afer afer | reverse complement strand
AAAAAAAAAAAAAAAAAAAACCCACATAAAAAATTGTCCTGGCCCAGAATGGCTTCGCTGCTGAACTCTATCAAATGTTCAGAGAAGAGGTGACACTTATTCTACTCAAGCTGTTCCAGAACATTGAAAATGATGGTATCTGTTCTGGTTACCTAGTGCTGCTCTGACAAGAATATACCACCAATGGGATGGCTGAACAAACAGGAGTTTATTCTCTTACAGTTCGGGAGGCTAGAAGTTCAAGTTCAAAGTGCCCCTCAACCTTGAGTTTCAGCTCTGCCTCTTGCTCCCGGCCCACTGAAGCTAGAGGCATTTCTTCACTCAGGCAGCTACTGGCTGCTGAGGCTAACAAGCCCAAGGCTGACAAATAAAATGGCACAGTCCCAATGTTACCAAACCACACAGCAGGCCATTAATTCAAGTCCATTTTAAGTCCCAGGATCAGCAGAGCATAGCAGGCTGCTGAACAACGACACAGCTACATGCAGGGTTCAAGAATGCCATAGGCTAGAGATCATTCTCAAAGCTCCTTCTTACTTATGGGAAGCAGACCACATACCCAAAGCAGCTACTCAGCTGCTTATGGTAGATCCCACCGTGGAGCTGATTGCCATTCTCATCACGGGGAATAACTACCACCAGCTGCTCAGACAATCAACCAGGCCAAGCCAAGTTGACACACAAACATAATCACCATAGTATCCTCCCAAATTCATTCTATTAAGCATGCATAATCCAGATATCAAAATCAGGCAAAAACACCAGTGAAAAGGAAAACTTACAGACAAATATCACTCAATAATATAGACATAAAAACTTCAACATAATTCCAGCCTTGAGAATCCATCACTATGTCAAAAATATAATACACTGTGACCAAGTAGCATTCATACAGCTTTGCAAGTATGATTCAACATAAGAAAAACAATCAACATAAATAAACCAAAAGAAAAGAACCACATGATCATATCAATCAATGAAGAAAAGGCATTTAATAAAATCCAGCACCCATTCCTGATAAAAACTCTTGGTAAAATAAGAATAGAAGGGAAATTCCTCAACATAATAAAGGGCGTATATGCAAAACCAACACCCAACATTATTCTCAGTAGAGAGAGACTCAAAGCTTTCCCCTTGTAAACAGGAACCAGACAAGGATGTCTTCTATCACCACTTCTTTTCAACATTGTCTTAGAACTCCTATCCAGGGCAATAAGGCAAGAAAGAGAAATAAAACACATCCAAATTTTCAAAGAAGTAAAATTATCTCTATTTGCAGATGGCATGATCCTATACATAGAACACCAGAGAGACTCAGCAAGAAACCTACTGGAACTAATTTAAAGGTTCAGCAAAATGGCAGGAGACAAGACCAACATACAAAAATCAGTTGGATTCCTCTACATGAACAATGAGATCTCTGAAAAGGAAATGAGGAAAACAATACCATTTACAGTGGCTACAAAGAAAATAAAATATTTAGGAATAAATCTTACTAGGGGCATAAACACTATTCAAGGAAAACTATAAAACACTACTGCAAGAAACTGTGAGAGACCTACATAAATGGAAGAATACCCCATGCTCATGGATAGGAAGACTAAACATTGTGAAAATGTCAATACTACCTATAGATATCTATAGAATTGATGAAAGCAATCTAAATTGTATTGACATTCTAAGGGCATGGAAAAACCAATCATTATATATGGAAAGGAAAAAGAGCATGGATAAGCAAAGCACTAGTGAAGAACGAAAACAAAGTAGGAGGTCTCACACTGTCTGATCTCAAAGCCTACCATACAGCTACAGTAGTCAAAACAGCCTCGTATTGGTATAATGATAGACATATAGACCAGTGCAAGAGTACTGAGAGTCCAGAAATATATCCATTCACATACAGACAACTGATCTTTGACAAACTCACTCAATGGGGGAAGAGATAGTCTCTTCAACAAATGGTGATGGCAAAACTGGATATCCATTTGCAGAAAAATGAAACAAAACCCATACCCCACACAATACAGAAAAACTAACTCAAAGTGGATCAATGACCTAAATGTAAAACTCAAAACTATAAAGTTCATCAAAGATAAAATAGGAGCAAACTTAGGGGACCTAATTTATGGCTTACATACACTATGAAGCATAACTCAAAAAACACACACTGCAGAAGAGAAACTAGATGACTAGGACCTTCTAAAAATTAAATTCTTATGTGTATCAAAGGCTTCCCCAAAAGAGTGAAAAGAGAAGTTACAGATTGGGAAAAAATATTTGACAACAACATATCTGACAAGGTACTTATGTCTAAAGTATATAGAAAACTTCAACACCTCAACATCAAAAAGACAAACAACCCACTTCAAAAATGAGCAATGTATATGAACAGACACTTCATCAAAAAAGATACTCAGGCAGCCAAGAAACACATGAAGAAATGCTCCCAAACATTAGCCATTAGAGAGATGCAACCAAAACAACAATGAGACATCATCTAACTGCAGCAATAATGGCAAAATTCCACAAGGCAGAAAACAACAAAAGCTGACGAGGGTGTGAAGAGTTGGAACTCTCATACACTGCTAGTGGGACTGTAAAGTGGTATTACCACTGTGGAAAAAGATATGGAGCTTCCTTAAAAAGGTGGAAATAGAAATATCATCTGATCTAGCAATCCCATTACTAGGAATATGTCCTAAAGATGTGAGATCCAGGACACAAATAGATATATGCACACCCATACTCATTGCAGCACTATTTACTAGAGAAGTGATATGGAAACCAACTAAGTGCCCATCAACAAATGAATGGATAACCAAACTATGGTACCAACACCCAATGGAATACTATGCAACATTAAATAATAATGAAGAATCTGCAAAATACCTCATAACATGGATGAACTTGGAAGACATCATGCTGAGTGAAATAAGTCAATCACAGAAGGACAAATATTGTATGAGTCCATTATTTTAAAAAGTCAAGGCAAGGTTTTCACAAGGAAGGAAATTTTCTTTGTTAGTTACCAGGGATGGGAGGGGAAGGGTATGGAGGGAAAGTAGATGGATAATTAAGAGACAGGTTAGATATGGGTGACGGGAA
Source organism: Orycteropus afer afer (assembly GCF_000298275.1). Taxonomy (NCBI): domain Eukaryota; kingdom Metazoa; phylum Chordata; class Mammalia; order Tubulidentata; family Orycteropodidae; genus Orycteropus; species Orycteropus afer. Next base: position 824,666 of record NW_006921955.1, on the reverse strand, counting down.
AAGCAAAATAAGAAAACTGTTTGACTACCAAATATCACTAAGGGAAAGAAAGACATGGAGATGTGCACAAGAGATACAGACGGTAAATGTAAACACTATTGCAAACACAATAGTGCATTATCAGTAATAGCAAACACTAATCTATGGGTGGATACTTAGGTATACAGGTATGCATAGGTAAATGGGAATACACCTATGACAATAAATAGGTTTGGCAGATGAAATTTCTACTTATGTATTTGTGTTTGCTATAAACATGTTCAAACAGTTTAAACATATCAAGAGGCAAAGTCAGTATAACTTCTTAAGCCACAAATATGCACCTTGAGGGAGTGGGTTGCTGGGCCTGCAGACTGGGGACCATGGTTGTGGGGGACATCAAGCTCAATTGGCACAACACAGTATGCAAAAATATGGTTCTATCTTACATCAGTGAGTAGTGACTGGGGTCTTAACAGCTTGTGAGCAGCCATCAAGGTAGCCAGTATTGGTCTCTCCTTGTCCAGAGCAAAGAAGAGTGAAGAAAATCAAAGATGCATGGAAACAGTTAGTCCAAAGGACTAATCGACCAGGAGAATATCAACTTATATAACTCAGAGACCAGAATACTAGATGGTGCTGGGCTATTAATGTTAACCACTCAGAAAAGGATCAGTTTTGGAGATCCTGTATAGAATAGGAGAAAAATGTGGAACAAATCTCTAAATCACACACACAAAAAAGACCAGGCTTACTGGTCTTGTACATACCAGTGAAATCCCTGAGACTATGGCTCTGAGTCACCCGTCAGGCCTGGAATTAAGCTCACTCCCATGGCTTAACTCTCAGCAAAACAATAGAGAGGACTATGAGCTGAACACTTATTCCAGGGAGATGCACACCTTAGAACAATCAACTATGGGAGATCAGAAATGCAGCATTTGCACAGAGAGAAATGTAGGGAGGCAATAATGCATAGGCAAGAAGGATACATGGAAAGGGTAACCACAGGGAGGAAGTGGGAAGAGAGATGTTACACTGTGGGGAATGTAACCAGTGTCATAAAAGAAAATGTGTATATGAACTGTTGAATGTAAAACAAATCAGCTTTGTAAAATTTCACCCAAATCACAATAAAAAGCTTTTTTTTTAAAAAAAAAAAAAAAAGAACATTTCAAGATCTATCCTGAAGTACAATGCTGTCAGTGATAGTATGGTATCCATACATCTACCAGAAAGACCAGGTAACATGACTATTATTCAAATTTAAGCACCAACCACAAACACCCTGGATGAAGAAATTAAAGATTTCTACCAACTTCTGCAGTCTAAAATTAACCAGACATGCAGTCAAGATGTACTGATAATTACTGGTGATTAGAATGTGAAAGGTAGAAACAAAGATGCACCATCAGTAGCTGGAAAATATGGCCCGGGTGATAGAAATGATGCTGGAGATTGCATGATAGAATTTTGCATGAACAACGACTTATTCTTTGCAAATAACTTTTTTCAACATCATAAACAGTGACTATGCATGTGGAATTCACCAAGCAGACTGTATAGGAATCCAGTCAACTACCTCTGTGAAAAGATGTGATGGAAAAGCATAATATCATAAGTAAGAACGAGGCCAGGAGCTGAACGTGGAACAGACCGTCAAATGCTCATATGCAAGGTTCAGTTGAAGCTGAAGAAATTAAAACCAAGTACATGAGAGACAAAATATGATATTTAGTATATCCCATCTGCATATAGAGATCATCTGAAAAAGACATTTGATGCATTGGCCAAAGAACAGACTATTTGTGGGATGACATCAAGGACATCATACATGAAGGAAATAAAAAGTCATTAAAAAGGCAGGAGAGGGAGAGAAGACCAAAATGGATGTCAGAAGAGACTCTGAAACTTGATCTTGAATGGGAAGTAGTTAAAGCGAGTGGAAGAAATGATAAAGTAAAAGAGCTAAACAGAAGATTTTAAAGGGCAGTGCAAGAGGACAAAGTAAAATAACAAAATGTGGAAAGATCTGAAGTTGGAAAATCAAAGGGGAAGAATACACTTGGCATTTCTCAAGCTGAAAGAACTGAAGGAAAGAATTCAAGCCTCAAGTTGCAACACTGGAGGCAAAATATTGAATGATGCAGGAAACATCAAAAGAAGATGGAAGGAATACACGGCGTCACTATACCAAAAATAATTGGTCGACATTCAACAATTTCATGAGGTAGCATATGACCAAGCACCAATGGTATTGAAGGAAGAAGTCTAAGCTGCACTGAAAATATTGGTGAAAAACAAGGCGCCAGGAATTGGAAGAATACCATTGAGATGTTTCAACAAATGCACACAACTCTGGAGGTACTCACTCATTTATGCTGAGAAATTTGGAAGACAACTACCTGGCCAAACAACTGGAAGAGATCAATATTGTGCCCATTCCAAGATGATCAAGCAGAATGTGGAAATTACCAAGCAATGTCATTAATATCATACAAAAGTAAAATTTTGCTGAAGATAATTCAAAACTGATTGCAGCAGTACATCAACAGAGAACTGCCAGAAAGTCAAGCCGGATTCAGAAGAGGGTGTGGAATGAGGGATATCACTGCTGATGTCAGATGGATCTTGGCTGAATGTAGAGAATACCAGAAAGATGTTTACCTGTGTTTTATTGACTCTGTAAAGGGTTTTGACTGTGTGGGTCATAATAAATTATGGATAACATTGTGAAGAATGGGAATTCCAGAACATTTAATTGTGCTCATGAGTAAAGTGTATATAGAACAAGAGACAGCTGTTCAAATGGAACAAGAGGAAACTGTGTGGTTTTAAATCAGGAAAGGTGCACATCAGATATTCATTTCACTGTACTTATTCAATCTGTCGTGCTAGATCAAAGAAGCTGGACTGTATGAAGAAGAACATGGCATTACGATTGGAGGAAGACTCATTAACAATCTGCAATATGCAGACCTTGCTTGCTGAAAGTGAAGATGATTTGGAGTCCTTAAGGATGATCAAACAAAACAAAACAAAAAAATCCTCACACCTGGACCAATCAGAAACATCATGGTTAATGAAGAAAAGTTTGACGTTATTAAGGATTTTATTTCACTTGGATTCACAATCTATGCCTATGAGAGTACCAGTCAAGAAATCAGATGATGCATTAGGCAACTCTGCTGCAAAACATCTCTTTAAAGTGTTTAAGAGCAAAGACGTCACCTTAAAGACTAAGGTGAGCCTGACCCTAGTCTTGGTATTTTCAGTAGCTTCATATGCATGTGAAAGCTGGACAATGAATAAGGAAGACCAAAGAATTTATGCACTTGAATTATGGTGATGATAACAAATATTGATTATATCATGGACTGCCAGAAAAAAGAACAAATTTGTCTTGGAAGAAGCAGACCGGCTTGCTCCTTAGAAGCAAGGATGGTGAGAAAATGTCTCTCATACTTTGGTTATGTTATCAGGAGGGATGAGTCCCTAGAGAAGGAGCAACAAGCTTGGTGGAGAGTCAGCGAAAAAGAGGGAGATACTCAGTGAGATGGATTGACACAGTGGCTGCAACAATGGGCTTAAGCACAGCAACAATTGTGATCATGGTGCAGCACTGGGTAATGTTTCATTCTGGTGTATATATGGTCACTATGAGTTGGAACTAACTTGACAGCACCTAACAACAACATCGACAACAACA
>NW_006921955.1:818105-820878 GCF_000298275.1 Orycteropus afer afer | reverse complement strand
TAAATTCACTTTTCATACAGCAGTTCACATATACTTTGTCACATGTCATTGACCAAAATTTACAATGCAGCAGCTCCCCTCCCACTTCCTCCCCATAGTTACCTCCTCCCAGTGTCCATCCCTTCATACTCTCAAAAGAATTCTTTTAAAATTCTATCTTCTTTTTAAAAAATTCTATTTTCTTTTCTCTATTCTTCCATGTGGTGATCATTAGGAATGTTTTCAGGCCACTTTAGGTACAGTTTCTACCCCTTTTCTTCATTACTCCTGTTTTTCCTTCCAATACATATTTCTTGGTTCACATTCCTTCTTGATGTACATCTGTTACTGAAGGCCTGTGGCAGGTAAAAATCAAGTCTGTCCATCTGAAAATGTTTTTATTTATTTGATAGATAGTTTTGCTAGGTATATAATTTAGGTTCTAAGTAATTTTTCTTCCTTTTATTATTTCTGAGCCTCCATAGCTTTATCTATAAAATGGGAATACAACCTTCAGGAGTGGTGAGGCTGAGATAATGCATGCAGAGCTTATCAATCACAGAACTGAGCAGATCTGAAGCAGTCTATAACTTATAGCTATTCTTATCATTATTATAATCTTCAAAGAGTTCATTGTGTGAGAAAGACATTGCTTAAGAATGAGGATATGATGCTCACACCAAATAATCTTGGATAGGAACAAGTTTAATTGTGAGTCCTAAAATACATTCAGCTGTGATAGTCTGCAAAACATGTGGACAAAATACAATCTTCCAGCCAACCCAGGCAGGCTAGCCTCGCTTGGAAGCTTTGGGCTGCTCACTGGGGAGCCTCTAATGTAATTCTGATTGGATTTAGTTCAGAAAAAGATGAAAGGAAGAATGTCTTTCTTTTCTCTCAGATTCTCTCTCACAAATATCCCACCCCACCCCCGAGCTTTATCTGACTTTGCATCCAAAGCAGACATTACCTTTATATATAGCCTTGGTATTACTCCAGAACTTGGGCTTCCCAGATATGTAGCTACTTCAGCTCCCATATTCCAAGGCTAAATGTAGAGTAAATTTTAACACACTCAATCTTTCTTGGCCTATTTCCCATCATGGAAGCAACATGGGGGGTGGGGGGAAGGGGGTTGTGAGCAATCACTGAAGTTGACTGATCTAAGAGCCCTAGTGAATCTGAGCTTCAGAGAATGTAGTGTAAGGGGAATTTGATCCTGTCAGAGAGTATGCAGTAGGTGGGGACAGTGAGAAACACAGATGGGTGGTGAGTGAGAGTTGGCACAGGAGTCAAGGGGAGGTGTGTAGTGGGAGATTAAGAAGGGAAACTTCACAGAGCAATGAGACACTAACTTTATATGATGGGAAATTTCTGTACCAGTTTCAGCTGATCCAGTGTCCCTAAGATATGAAATAGTGTGAGGCTACAAAAGAGTGCCTTTAGGAGTCAAGAAAGGTGTGTGTGTGTGTGTGTGTGTGTGTAGTGGGAGAAGAATTCTTACTCCTCTGAGAACCAGGCAAAGCCAAGTCACAAAAGACCAAATTGCTATTTATGTCTGCTCCAGCCAAACTTCCTTGTACCCTGGCTGCGGGAAGCAGTCTCAGGCTGATCCAGTCACTGCAGCTCCCTTAGGTCTAGCAGGTAATAGCCCAGGTGGCAGTGCTGCACAGTTTCATCTTCTGCATACAGATGGTGACCTGTGACACTGAGAAGAGGGCATCAGAATGGACTGAACAGCTGCTTGAATATGGGCAACTGCAGAGGGAAGTATGTGGCCAAAGCCACAGAAGCTTTATGTCTCTCTCTCTTTTTTTTTTTTTTTTTTTCCCACTTAGTGTCTCCTCCAGTCCTTTTCCTTTCCCTCTTTCTTCTCTTCCTGTTTTTTCTTTCTCTTCTTTTTTTTACCCCTTTAATTATCAAGTTTTCTACCATTTTTCCTCTGGTGGTGGTGGTGTTGGTTGTATCAATTTGGCTCTGACTCATGTCAAGCTGACATAAAACAAAATGAAATTTTGCCGCAACCTGCACCATCTCCATGATCTTTGATATGTTTGTATCAATTGCTGTGACTTCTGTGTCAATCTGTCTTACTGAGAGTTTTCAATGACCCCCTATTTTAACAAACATAATGTCTTTATCTGATGATTCTTCTTTCCTGATGACATGTCCAAAGTAGTTGAGCCAAAGTCTCACTTCCTCAGTTCTGAGTCTCATAGCTCTTTATGTTCATTCTCTCTCTGTTTCCTTCACCACTTCCTAAGCTTTGTTGATCTATAACTGACATACAATAAACTGCACACATCTACAGTAAACAATTTGATAAGTTTAGACTGTGCCTGAACCAACACCACTATGAAGAGAATATATGCTGATCATCCAAAAGTTGAATCATACTGCTATGTAATTCCTCCCTGTCTATGTTCTCTCCAACAAACTTATTTTAATGTCCAAGGAACCACTGATCTGTGATCATCATAGGGATATATGAATTTGTTTATTTATTATTATACTCTAATCTGTTAAATAAATAGATAAAACATTTCAAATGTAAGTAAAGCTTTTCAAATATACAGAAAAATAGAAAAGACATCATTAACAATTATTAACATCTTTGCAACATGTGATTCATCTCATATTTTCATTGAAAAAATTAAGTAGATATTTAATGATATTTCTATTCTCTATTCCATTTACCTCTGCTCTGATCTTTTTTATCTCCCTCCTGGTTGTTTTGGGTTTGGTTTGTTCTTCCCTTTCTAGTTCCTTAAGTTGTAAAATTAGGTAATTGGTT
>NW_006921955.1:816025-817187 GCF_000298275.1 Orycteropus afer afer | reverse complement strand
GAGGTGTGGGTGTAGTTGTGTCATATGGGGACTGTTGTTGTTTCCCACTCAATTAGACACAAATTATAATTGAATAACCATCAAAATACTAAAATCCCATGGGCAAAAACACACCATGTAATCACACAGGAACAGTAACCAAAAAAAGAAAAAAGGGAAAAAAAAGAAGAGGAAACAAGAAAACTCACAATATCTGGGGATAGGGCATTAAGGGAAAAAAAGTAGAGAAGGATAATAATAAATGAAAAAATGGGAAAAAAGCAAAAAGAAAATCAAGGAACAGGGTTAATCACAAGAAAAAAGGGAAAAAAGAAAACAAAAAAAAAAAACCCTTAAATTAAAAAAAAATAATAATAAAAATTTCAACCAGGCACAGGGAAATAAAAAATGCTGAAAACTAAGACCTGGGAGGGGAAGATTGAGGATAATAATAAAAGGGCAAAAGTATTAATAGTATTAGTTGTTTTAAAACAGACAAACACAAGGAAACAAATCACCAGAAAAAAGAAAGTGAAAAAGAAAAAAAATAAAAAAAGAGAAAAAAAAATCTGTGGAGGACAGGCAGGGCACCCAGGCTCTGTCTGAGCACACAGACTGTGATGGAGTTCCTGTGGGCCCAGAAGGTAGGTGGGAGTGGAGGATGGCCGCACCTCAGTTCAGCAAAAGTAACGAGGAATGTCCTACCTTGTCAGTCTTGCAGGTCCCGAGTTTCCTTGGGGTTGTTGGAAAGCAGAACGTGTTCTTAAGCCCCAGGAATCTGCGAGAGCCCTGTCTCTTTAAATATCCAAAATAGTCAAGCCGCTTTTTAAAACTTCAAAATCGTGGCACCCTCTGGACTGGCACAAGTCCACAGTTCAGCCCACCTTTCTCTTCATCTTCTCCATTTGTTCCCCAGCCATTGTACACAGTCCTCCATGTAGTCCCTGGCTAGCAGGGTGATTTTTAGGTCCTACCACCACTCGGGAATCTCCAAGCTGTCTGTGCCATCAGGATGGCTCAGGATCACTGCCAGACCGTAGCTCCGTATGTCTCCTTTTTTGGTATTTTCATGCAAATTCTTCTGCTAGTTGGGGTTTAGTCGCTTCTATATCCTTCCCTTCAAGGCTCAGGGGTCCAGGATTATCTTCTGTGTCTGTGTTAATTGGTTTCCCTTTTCTTTGTT
>NW_006921955.1:812650-815925 GCF_000298275.1 Orycteropus afer afer | reverse complement strand
CCACTCCTCGGAAGGAAGGTTGGGCAAACCTACTTCCGTAGTGATAACTGCCTCGGAAACCCAAGGAGGGGTCACTATGAGTCAGGGCTGACTCGACGGCAAATAACAACAACAACAGTAGCTGGGGGCTTGGTTTTCTCCTTTTTCTCCAGTTCCTCAAGCTGTGGAGTTAGGTTGCTGATTTTAGTTCTTCCTTCTTCTTCTTCTTTTTTTTTTAATGTAGGCATCTACTGCTATGAATTTCCTTCTGAGCACTGCCTTCACATCTTGTGTTTTTTTTTTTTTTTGCAACAGAAGGAAGAATGAAAAATACACAAATATGTGGAAATGAAACTACCAATGGGTCAAGCAAGAAATCAAGAGAGAAATCAGAAAGTAAGAATTGAATGTAAATGAAAGCATAACATACTATAACTTACACAATGCTGTGAAGGCAGTGCTCAGATGGAAATTCATAGTGTAGATTTCAGTCCATTGTGGGTTGGAGAATGTATTATGTAAGATTTCAATATTTTAGTGGGAGGAAAAATGTGTAACAAAATCCAAAAACACAATAATGACAAGAATTACTGGTCAGATGGAGTCTGATGGGACCCCCAATACTATGGCCCTGGGATACACTTCGGGCCTGGAATAAAACTCACTCCCAGGGCTGGCTCTCAGCCCAATAGTAAACAAGATGAACATGCAGACCACTCAACCCAGGGTGACACACCCACATACTCTATAGAGATGCATCCCTTGGAGCAATCGACCATGGGGCACCAGAGGGGCAACATTCGCATGGAGGAAACGCAGGACACACGAGACTGCATAACTATGACAGGCATGGGGGTGTTACTGGGCAGGGTGGGGAGGAGAGTGGGTTAGGGTTTGGAATGGTAATTGGGGAGTGAAACTAAATGTACACGAAATGTTGAATGTAAAACAAACTCTGCTCTGTAAACTTCCACCTAAAGCACAATAAAAAAAATTTTTAAATTAATTAATTAAAAAAAAGGTTTCAATCTTTTAAAATTTATTGAGACTTGCTTTGTGGCCTAATATGTGGTCTATCCTGGAGAATGATCCAAGTGTAATGGAGAATAATATACATTATGCTGTTTTTGAGTGGAGTGTTCTATATATGTCTGCTAGGGCTAGTTGTTTTATACTGTCATTCAGGTCTCCTATATCTTTACTGATCTTATTTCTGGATGTTATGTACATTATTCCAAGTGGTATGTTGAAATCAGTGTAAACCAAAAAAACAAGCTCACTGCCATTGAATTGATGCTGATTCATAGTGACCCCCTTTGGGTTTCCGAGGCTGTAAATCTTTATGGAAGTATATTGCCCCATCTTCCTTCCATGGAGCACCTGGTGCATTTGAACCACTGATCTTCTGGTTAGCAGCCAAATGTCTCACCCACTCCACCACCAGAGCACCTTAACTATCAGTGTAGAATTGGCCATTTCTCCCTTTGGACTCTGATATTTCACCTCTAATATTTCAGTTTGCATCTCTAAAGAATAGGGGTACTTTCCTACAAATCACAAGGTCATTAGCCAACTATACCAAAAAACTAAACTTACTGCCATCAAGTAGGATCCGACTCAGAGTGACCCCTCCTTGGGTTTCCCAGGTGGTACCTCTATGGAAGTAGATTGCCTAGTCTTCCTTCTGAGGATTGGCAGGTGGGTTTGCACCACCAGTCTTCTGGGTAGCAGTCAAATGCCTTAGGCACTACATCACCAGAGGTCTATAGAGTATGATAAATTAAATCAAATCCATACCCCTGGGCATGGGAGAACTACATTGGGCTGTGTCATCTGAAGGTGAGAAGAGAATGGGTCATCACAAGTTGGAAAGCCTACAGGGTCTCTCTACACTTGTAAATTCCCACTCAAAAGCTTTTCGTCTGCCTAGAAATATATTCACCCCTTATCAAATTTCATCTAGTTCTTTTATACTCACTTCCAGGTTTCACCTTCAATGTAATTTATTCCAGGAAGTCTTTTCTGATACTCTTCTGGTCTGGATGGATTCACTCAAATAATTTATAAGTGATATTTGCCTCCTCTTTTTATTTTCAACTAGGGCATAAACTCCATAATGGTAGAGAGATATGGCATCCATTAGATACACAGAGAGAATTGCAGGTCTACTAGTTGTATAGCATCTCCTCAGCTCACTTCTTAAAGATATTTGCATGAGACCAATTTGTGGCTTACATAATTGGCTGCCTCGGTAACCATTCATTCCTCTTAGTTGGCCTTTCCCCTAGTTTCTGATACAGCCATTCCTATCTTCATCACACATTCCCTCAACACCTATGGCCTTTAACTGGCCCTCCCTGCATATGGTCTCCTGCAATAAGAAGGTGTTACTATCTTGTAAACCTGTCTCTCAAAGGCAAAGCTACTCCTTGTCTTTCCTGGCCATGTCTAATGTGATTCTTATCATGATATTTCTCCCTTTTCTTACACGAATTCCCTAGAAACCTTTAAATTGACCAATAAGATCACTACCCTTGAGATCCTACCCTGCTAGCCATCTCCTATAGTTTTGGTTTTTTGTTGCCTTTTCCCCAGATGCAACCCCCTGTGTGGCTCTGAGGACAGGCATGCTGTAGTTTCTTCTCTGGGACCTGTGATTACAAAATTCTACCTGTTCCTTGCCCTTCCTGCATGAGTCTTACTTCCTTTTCCTCCACCTGACAATGAAAGACACCCAAAACACCCCCTTTTAGTCAAACATAAGATAGATATGCTATCCATTATGGTAGAACCAACTACATGCAGCTTTTTAATTTAAGTAATTTAAAATGCAGTTCTTCCCATACGTAAGCCACACTTCAAGTGCTTAATAGGCACATGTGGCTGCTGTACTAGACATCACACACATAGAACATTTCCATCGTCACAGCAAATGCTATTGGATAGCAATGATCAAAAGCAGGGCTGACAAACCACAATCTGTGAGCCAAGTCAAGTCTGTGGCCTGATTCTGTACAGCCTCTTTGCTGACAATAGTTTTTACTTTTTTAAAAAAAGAGTTTTAAGTTCTTTAGTTGATGTGACAGAGACCTATGTGGCCCATACAGCCTAACATATTTACTCTCTTGCCCTTTACAGGAAAAATCTGCTGACTGATATTCTAGAGAATCAACAATGTCCTTTTGTACAAGAATTAAAAACCAGTAAGAATTCATATGGACATTGGAGGGTTCCACCCCATATGCTATTCATTTTCTTTTCTTTCTTTCTTTTTTTTTTTTTTTTTAATTGTGATT
>NW_006921955.1:804055-808835 GCF_000298275.1 Orycteropus afer afer | reverse complement strand
TATCCTTCCCTTCAAGGCTCAGGGGTCCAGGATTATCTTCTGTGTCTGTGTTAATTGGTTTCCCTTTTCTTTGTTAAAGAGGGTCTGTGCAGTCTTTCTGTCTAGTCTGCCATCTTGCCGGATCTTCCCCATATGCTATTCATTTTCAACTGAAAAAGGATCATATTTTAGCTCTAGTTCCTCCAATATATATGTTTGGAGTGGTTATTATCTGCCAGTCAGAATACTGGTTCTTGGAATATAATATTGAACAAGGAGTGAAAGTCACTCTCTCTCTAAGAAAATAGTTGCCACTGGGTGAACTCCATCTCATGTGTGTCAGAGCAGAACTGTGCTCCATAGGGTTTTCAATGGCTGAGTTTTTGGAAGGAGATCACTAGGCCTTTATTCCAAGCCACCTTTGGGCAGACTCAAATTTCCCTTGTTTTGGTGAGTATTCAAATGCATTAGCCTTTTACGCTACCCATGGATTTGTCTCCTGCTGTATTCCTGGTGTATGTAGTCAGTCATTAACCATTTTTTGAATGAGTAAATATGAATGTGCAAGATTTAGCCACCTTGGAGGAATCATAGAGGGAGAATAGTTCCATCCCATTGAATCTATCAAAGTTGGATCAGACATAGCATGGAAGTGGAGGGCCTCACTGACCATCTCAACAAGTGGTTTGAAGCATAGTTATAAGAAAACAGAATCCCAGAGAGGGGAAGTGACCAGCCTGAATCCACAAAGCTGGCTAGAAGAGATAAATAATTCCTATGTCCCCTTTAAAAAAGAAAAGAAAGCAAACCTGCCTTTGAGTTGATTCCAACTCATGACCACTCCATGTATTTCAGAGTAGCACTGTACTTATTTGGGTTTTTAATAGCTACAATCTTATGGAAGTAGGTTGTCAGGCCTTTCTGCTTTGGCACTGCTGGGTGAATTTGAATTACCTCTCTTGTTGTTAGTAGTTGTGTGCAAACCATTTGCATCACCCAGGGACCCCCTTTTGCTCCTTCAATGATAATGTAAAGCCAGGGGATCATGCTGCCTCTTGACAGTCTAAGCAAGTTCAGTGCTGACTCATCTCAAGCCTCTAAATTCTCAGGGAAAAGGTTAGGTGTAGGAGTCAAATTCCACTCACCCATAGCCCCAATGGCCAAGGATCCTTATCACTCACAAGGACACTGTTTTTGTCCAGGGTGAAGTTCTGTAGCTGTGACTACTCTGGGTCAGCCACAGAAAGTCCTTACAGATGGCAATTCTGCCCAGTCTCCAAGTAAAGGATGAGAAGTCACACAGGGAGTCCACTGGTGTGGATGCTGTGAGGAACAGATCTGGAAGGTTTAGAAGGATGAACAATGGTCTCTAGAATTCTAGAACGTGGTTGTTGTTGTTATGTGCCATCGAGTCATAACAACTCACAATGACCCATCTTCCTTCTGAGGAGTGGCTGGTGGGTTTGAACCGCTAGCCTTCTGGTTAGCAGTCACGTGCCTTAGGCACTACACTACCAGAGCTCCCAGAACTTGGTTATAGGTTCCTTACTTGTAGGCTACATTTAGGAGAACTTTTTGCCATGTCGGAAACATTTTTTATGTGCACTATCCAATACAACCATTGAAACTCCCATGTGGTCATTGAGCACTTAAAATGTGGCTGGTGTGGGTGAAGAGATTCCTGGGTGGTGCAAATGGTTTTTGTGCAACCACTAATGCAGAAAAAAAAATGCCTGGCAATCTGCTTCTGTAAAGATTATTGTCAAGAAAATCCTGTGGAGCAGACCTACTCGGTAACACATGGAGTCACCATGAGTTGGAACAGACTCAGAGGAAATAGTTTTTAGTTTTTTAGTGTGGGTAAATAGTCACAGTGAGAAGGTTTTCTAGCATGTCAGAATAAAGGCCTCTGAAAATACACAAAAGCAATTAAAACACAGGCCAAACTTATCAAATTAAACTTTTTTAGAAGTCTAAAAATTGACCAAACATTTGCAGCAAGCAAGGGGAATTTATATAAGAAAAATAGCTGTCAACAATTGGTCTCTATTCACTTGGAGCAAGAAAGGAAGAAGCAAAGTCAGGAACAAAAGGAATAAAGTGATTGTGTGGCTAATTGCCTCCAAGAACTACTGCCTCCTTTGTAATGAGACCAGAAGAACGAGATGGTGCCTGGCTACCATTAATGTTTTAATAAAAAATTCTATAGAAGAATCCTGATCAGAAAGGGTAAAATGCAGAAAACAATTTCAAATTCTCATGGGATCCAGACTTTCTAAACTATTGTCCTGAGATAATCTTTAAACTTTAAACCAAACATATTCCCCCAAACCTTCTTAAAGCCAAACAGTAGTTTAGCTTACCTAGTAAATAATGTGTGCCTTGACCATTGTGCTCTTTTAAGAAAACTGGAGATCCTGCATAGAGTGGGAGGAAGAATGTGGAAAAAAATTAAAAACCATGAAAATGACCAGAATTACTGGTCAGATAGAGTCTAGTAGAACCTCTAAACTCTGGCCCCAGGTTACCCTTCGGGCCTGGAAGTGGACTCACTCTCATAGAGTGGCTCTCAGTCCAACAATAGAAAGAACTATATGCAGAATACCTATCTCAGGGTGATGCACTCTCCTCCTCTAGAGAGTTACTTACATCCATTAGAACAATTGGCCATGGGCACCAGAGGGGCAGGATTTACATGGTGGGAAAGCTGGACAGTACATTGGAGTACATAGTTAAGAAGGGCACAGGGAGGAGGTGGTCACAGGGATGGGCAGGGAGGAGAGTTTGTTATGGTTGGGGATGGTAATCGGGATGTAAAATCAAATGTACAGGAACAGTTGAATGTAAAACAAATTTGGCTTTGTGAATTTACACCCAAAGCACAACAACAACAAAAAAAAACTTTGGGAGGTAAAGCCATAATAATAGCAATAATAATGGTAATGGTCATAAAATTCTAAAATATACATAGTTACAGTCTGCAGGCAGGAAGAGATCAGGGTGGGACACACTGAGAGGCCATAAAAACTGACCAAGGTCTATCTGTTCTTAGGGATTCAGATTACTATTTGAATTATACAGAAGAAGTTTATGTACTTCTTGTTTATGTATAGTTTACAATAGAACTTTTAAAGCACTATTTAAACACATGCAATAATGTAATTTACCTAAACTAAAATGTCAATGCCATGTGAAAACCCCTTCAATTTAACGTTTCTCAGTTCAGAGTTTTTAATCCTAAACCATTGATACCAGGATCTTAGAAACCAGAAAACCAAAAAACCAAACTTACTGCCATGGAGTAGTTCCTGACTCATAGCAACCCCTTCTTGGGTTTCCGAAGTGGTATCTCTACGGAAGTAGACTGCCCAATCTTCCTTCCAACGATTGGCTGGTGGGTTTGACTGCCAGCCTTCTGGTCAGCAGTCAAATGCTTTAGGCACTATGCCACCATAGTTCCTGGATCTTAGAAATGTACGTGGGTATTTCACTAGAATCATATTTATAGAAGTGTCCATTCAAAGCAATACAATTTGAAACAACAACAGCAATTATCATCATCATCAACAGCAACAAAATACCTAAGCTCAATTGTATGCAGTATTCTGGAGTTTTATAAGGGTTTAGATTTAACCTCTCTATGAACTGTTACGTAAAGATCACAAGGGTAATGTGTTAATTTTAAAAAGTAAGTGTAAATGACATACTACTGTTTGTATAAAAAAAGTGGGGGAAATAAAAAAATTCTATTTTTTTTTTTTTACAGCTTATAACACAACTTTTATTAGAAAAGTTATACATAACATAGCATCACCTATTTTCAAGAACAATATTAAACCCGATAAACAATAAAAACCAGGCTAACAATGCATAACAAGAAACTAATGACCTTTCTATAATCAAACATTCAATTATCTACAGTGTCTTTTTACAAAGGGAAAAACCATGGTTTTACAGGCACATGATACTGAAAATAAAGCTGCAAGAGCAATTTTATACAATTACCATTCTCAAGAAACCAAATCATTAAAACAGTAATCACGAGTTCACAAATTTAAAACATTTCACATAATTTTACATTATTGGGTATACACTTAAGTCTGAGTTTCAAGTGATTTTATTCCCACAAAAGTGCCAACACTTACGCTAGAACTTTCAATGTGAGTAATTTTGTCCTAAAAAGTTAATACATGTTTTGATAATCACAATAGTCACATAATTTCTGACGCTATCTGTTCTGTTAATAATAAAATCTTTATTTGGACGTGTGTTTCTTCACTTAAATTACAGGAAACCGGATAAAGGATTTCTGTTTCAAAGCTATAAAATAAAGTTCCAAATACAGGAGTGTGCAGCATTGGCGAAAGAGATCAGTACTAACAAAATCTTTATTTGGACGTGTGTTTCTTCACTTAAATTACAGGAAACCGGATAAAGGATTTCTGTTTCAAAGCTATAAAATAAAGTTCCAAACACAGGAGTGTGCAGCATTGGCGAAAGAGATCAGTACTAACACTTATAATAAATATAAAAGAAGCCATTATTTTTTACAGCATTGTATGCTTAAAGCCTAAGTCAACTAGGTGTACCATTTCCCATCAATCTGCACTTTTAATAGGCACGAAAATTTCTATTCTTATGATCTGAATATTCAGACAAATATATCCAAAATCTTTTAAAAACTTTGATTTACATCTCCTAGAACATTATAAAGGAGCTCTGGTAGCATAGTGGCTAAAGCACTTGACTGCTAACCAGAAGGCTGGCGGTTCAAACCCACCAGCCACTCCTCGGAAGGAAG
>NW_006921955.1:802632-803230 GCF_000298275.1 Orycteropus afer afer | reverse complement strand
ATTTGTACACACTAGTGAAATGAACACTAGCTATAATGCTGTGAAGCTGCTCAAATGATATGGAATCTTGGTCCAGGGGTGGCGATGATGTCACTCTATGGTTCTTCCTGCGTCAGCTCAATAGCTTGCTGCTTTTTAAGAACCAAGAGACTGTAGAATTTTGCTGCAGCTTGCTTCCTGTTCGTGTTTCGACATAACTCAAGCAAACTGATAGATTCAGCTCCAGTTTTGGCAAGAGCTCGCTGAAGACCATGGAGCATCTGCTGAGTTCTTTTGTTCCATCTTCTTTCTTCTTGATCCTGATCACCTCCCGAAGCATCTTCATCCTCCTCCTCTTCATCATCTTCTTTCTCCTTCTCTTTTTCGGGCAGGAGCTCTAGCTCTGGGATCAGCTGACAGAGATTGGGAGGTTCTTCTGGGGGAAGCTCGACAGGAGGCACTTCCATTTGCTCCACCTGCTGAGGTGGCATCACAGGCTCTGGGTCCACTTGTCCGGCCTTCCATTTAACTCCCTGAGGTGGTGGTGGTGGCATGGCTGACTCATCCAAGTTTGTTCTGCTAGTTTCCATTACTGACTCCTGGAGGCGGCTTGGCTCTT
>NW_006921955.1:764288-785166 GCF_000298275.1 Orycteropus afer afer | reverse complement strand
TCGTTTCCTCCTTTTTCGAAGGTCTTCTGGTACAAGTGGTGTAAGACAGTGTGTAAAAAGCTTCAGTAGTCTATTATTCCATAAAGGCTGGGCAGGTAAAGAGAAAAGTTTCTCCACTCCTCCTGTCTCTTTCCACATCATCAATTTCTTGGTGGGTGGTGCCAGATCCAAAGTAGTCACAATATCAGAATAATCACTAAGTTGGGCTCTAATGGTTTTGCTATCCGATTCCTTGACACTGTCAACAATTAGCTTTCTCTTCCTCTTGGCTTTTGTTTCTTTGACTGTGATATCAATAGGTTCCAAAGCAAATGCTTCTTCCTCATTTGGAACAAGTGTCATTTGATCAGTTATAGTTGGCATTGGTTCAACAGGATCCACTGAATCAGGACTATCAGGCCCACCCATTGATACATTATCATCCTCATCCATATCATCATGTGTGGGCTGCTCGGGCAACATCACCCCTGTCTCAGAGAGAGCAGGGGGATCGTCAAAGATACCACCATCATTATTACTAATAAGTTTGTCATCTAATATACCACCATCATTTCCCTCTCCAAAATTGTCATCCTTTTATTGGTCTTCATATTCTAAACGGTTAATTTTCTCATTCAGATTGCTGGTGCTTTGCTCTGGCTCAAGCAAGAGGTTAGAAGCACTGGTGCTTACTAACATGTCGTCATCCTCAAAAGCACTGCCTTCTCTCATTATCTCACGATCATCCATTCCAAAGTCACCAAAATAATTTTCTTGTAGAATACTGATGTTCCCAACTTCTTCTCTCATGGTTATCTCTTCCACTCTACTCTGATTCAGGCTGAACTGCTGGGCCACATCAATGTCATCTAAGTCAGGCAGTGGCTGATCAAAGTCATGGAATTCTTCAGGTAAGGTAATGGCATTGTAAGCTGCTTCTCGGTTTTCCTCAGGCAGGTCAACAACACCTTGGGTGAAATGATACTCTCCACACTGCTCTCTAAATTACACTAGAACACATGGGCTTTGGTTAGCTTCTTATCCCAATGGGCCACTAGCCAAATTTTGGCCAGAGGCCCTCTTTTACTCAGGACAAAATGCGCTTAGAACATTGTTCTGGTTGACTACAAGACAGGAGGAAACCTTGCTCTCCGCGGGGAGTAGGGCCGGGTTGGGTGGTCCGGGGAGGGGAAAAGGGTCGGGGGAGGGGGTGAGGAAAGGAGGGAGCCCTTGTGAGGTATAGCTTCGGAGCAGCTCCCGCTGCCGCCACGGCTGCTGCCTCCTTTCCGATTCCAAAAAATTCTATTTCTTAAGTCAATCTCTGAAGGACAAGTACTGTATGAGCCCATTACTGTAAAGAGACAGAGAAGGGTTTGCTTGGGAAAGGGATCTCACCTAGTGCATTACCAGGATGGGGAGAGAAGGGGAGGGATTAATTTTGGGCTAGTTGGGGCCTACATGCTGATGTAGGTAGGGGGAGGGATATATGGGAAGGATATATGACCACCATAATAACATTGGGAAATGAGAGGACACTGAACTGTGCACATAAGAGATAGACAACAGATGCTAAAACCAGCCAATGTGTCCACAATACCACATTGCCATTAATGCAAAACACTAGGCTATACAACAAACACATAAACACCTGAGATGATCAGACAGGGGTCAGTGAACAGAGCTATACTCTAGACCAAGGATAGATTCAGCTGAGGCTAATCTTGCACAGACACCAGTGATACAAAATACCTGCAGTCCTTACAGAAACAATAGAAGACAGACACAGAGTAAAATCCTTCACAAACATCCTGACAGTATGGGAGAAAGATCCAATAGATCTACTGTGTCAGGACATAGTACTGGGGGACACCAGACTCAATTGGTACAACAAAATACATAAAAGCATTGCTCCACATCCTACACTGGTGAGTAGTGACTGGGGTCTTAAAAGCTTTCAAGCGGCCATCTAAGATTCAGCCAATGGTTTCCTAGTGTCAGAAGTGAAGAAGAAGGAAAACCAACAAACAAACAAACCAGGGGCATTTAGAAGCAATCAGCCCTAGGACATGGTGGTTCTCGGGACCAGAAGAACTGGATGGTGCCCGGCCACCAATGCCAACCACTCAGGAAAGGATCAAATCTGGAGATACTGGATAGAGTGGGAGGGAAAACGTGGAAGATAATCCAAAAACTCAATGATGACCAGAATTACTGGTCAGATGATATCTGGTGAGATTCCCAATACTATGGCCCTGGAATACATTCTGCGCCTGGAATAAAACTCACCCCCAGGGGTGAGCTCAGCCCAATAATTAACAAGATGTACACGCAGACCACTCAATCCAGGATGCTGCACCCACATACTCTATGGTAATACATCCCTTAGAGCAATAGACCATGGGACACTGGAGGACCAACATTCAAACTGAGGAAATGCAGGACAAACAGGAGTGCATAATTATGAGGGGCACAGGGGGAGGGTTGCAGGGTAGGGAGGGGAGGAGACTGGGTTAGGGTTGGACATGACAATGGGGAATGAAACTAAGCGTATGCGTTACGTTGAATGTAAAACAAGCTGTTAAAATAATATATATATATATTTTTTTAAGTTTTCTAGTAGCCACATTAAGCAAAATAAAAAGAAACAGGTTAAGTGAAAAAAAATCCATTTCTATTTGGTTGCTTTTACACAAACACTGGCAAAATGCTTCAGAAAGGAATAAAGTCAGTTATTTAAAGACAGTCTTCCTAAAGAATGCATTTGAAGTTCATATTTACTTTTGAACTCTGAAGGTATTATCAACTTAGAAAACATATAGTCTATATGTTGTTGTTGTTATGTGCCGTTGAGTTGTTTCCGACTCAGCGACCCCATGCACAGCAGAATGAAACACTGCCTGATCCTGTGCCAGCTCCATGATCCTTACTAGACTTGAGCCCATTGTCGCAGCCACCATGTCAATCCATCTCGTTGAAGGTCTTCCCCTCTTTTGTCGACCCTCCACCTTACCAAGCATGACATCCTAATCCAGGGAGTGGTCCCTTCTGATAACATGACCAAAGTAGGTGAGATGAAGTCTGGTCATTCTTGCTTCTAAGGAGCATTTTGGCTGCACTTCCTCCAGGACAGATCTGTTAGTTCAAGACTTCTAGTCTTGTTGATTTCTTTTTCTATTGTCTATTTTCCGTTTCATTTATTTCTAATCAAATCTTCATTATTTCTTTTTTTCTGGTGACTGTAGGCTTGTTTTTTTTTTTTTTTTTTGCGGTTCTTTTTGTAATTTTGGAGATGTTGGGTTAAGATGGTGATGGCTTTCTTCTTTTTTAATGATGTATGTATTTATTGCTATAAATTGGCCTCTGATCACTGCTTGTACTGTGTCCCAAAGATTTTGGTATGTTGTGTTTTCATTCTCGTTTGATTCAAGGAATTTTTTAAGTTTATTTTTTAATTTCTTCTATTACCAGTCACTTTCAAGGAGGGTGTTATTCAGTTTCAATGTGTTTGCTCTTTTTCCGTTCATCTTACTCTTGTTGATTTCTAATTTTATAGTATTATGATCTGAGAAGATGCTTTGCAGTATTTCAATGTTTTTAAATTTATTGAGGCTTGCTTTGTGGCCTAACATATGGTCTCTCCTGGAGAATGTTCCATGTGCAATGGAAAAGAATGTCTATTGTGCTGTTGGGTGAAGTGCTCTGTAGACATCTATAAGCTCAAGCTGGTGGACTATATTGTTTAGTTCTTCTGCATCTTTCTTGAGTTTCTTTCCAGTTGTTCTATTTTTCATTGAAAGTCTATTGAGGTCTCTTTTTTACTATGACTGTGGAATCATCTATTTGTCTTTTCAATTCTGTTAAAGTCTGATTTATTTATTTTGGGGCTCTTTCATTCAGTCCATAGATATTTATTGTGGTTATGTCCTCTTGTTCAATTGATCCTTTAATCATTATACAGTGTCCTTCTTTGTCTCTTATGGTGGCTTTTGTCTTAAAGTTAGTTTTATCAGAAATTAATATTGCCACTCCTGTTTTACGGTTGCCATTTGCTTGATATATCTTTTTCCAACCTTTGATTTTTAGTGTATTTGTGTCTTTGTCTCTAAGGTGTAGCTCTTGTAGACAGCCTATTGATGTGTTATGTTTTCTTATCTAGTCTGCAACTCTCCATCTCTTGAGTGGTGCATTTAATCCATTGATGTTCAGTGTAATTATCAACAAGTATGAATTTGTTGCTGTCATTTTGTTATGTGCTTTTGTATGGTATTGCTGATTTCTTTGTTCCATATAATTTTCTGTGCTGAGCTCATTTTGTTTATGAATTGTGTTATCACTTCCTTTGTTGCTACTGTTTTAGTATTTGCTAAATATTTGTGTTTGTCCTCTTTTTAATTTTGATGTGAAGGTTTTTCATTTTTCTTTGAGGTTACTCTATGATTTATAATTTTCTTCTCAAGTTTAGAACAATCTGTTCTATCTTGCAATTGTCTTGACTTCTTTACCACTTAGAAGTTCTGTAACTACAGAAGTTTTTCCCACTTTTTGGTTTGTAGTTGTCCTCATTTTCCAATTGATGTCTCTGGTTTCCAGTTTACAATCTTGTAGGCTTATTTACTTTGGATACTTCCATAACTAGTTTGGTTTCTGGCTTATATCATCATGTGTGTTAATGGTCAGTTGTTTGCTGATGTTGGTTCTCTGTCGAAAGGACTCCCTTTAGCATCTCTTATAAAGTTGGTCTGGTTTTAATAAATTCCTTTAATTTTTGCTTATCTGGAAATGTCCTAATTTCACTATCATATTTGAGGGACAATTTTTGGGGCTATATAATTCTTGATTGGAAACTTTTTTCTTTCATAGTTTTATATATACCATCCCATAATCTTCTTGCCTGCATAGTTTCTGCTGAGAAATCAGAGCTTAGTTTTATCGGTTGCCATTTGCAGGTAACTCTTTGTTTTTCCTGTGCTGCTTTCAGGATTCTTTCTTTGTCTTTGGTTTTGGTGAGTTTGATGATATGTCTTGTGATTTTCTTTTGGGGTCTAACCTGTTTGGGGTTTGTTGGAATTCCTTAATGGATATATTCTCATCTTTCATCATATCAGGGAAATTCCCTTCCAACAAATCTTGGACAATTTTCTCTGTGATTTTATTTGTCTCTTCCTGTTCTAGAATTCTGATTACATGCGGGTTATTCCTTTTGATGGCATCCCTCATGAACCCTAGCTCTCTTCATTTTGTTTTAATCTTTTTTTCTGTTTAATCCCTTTCCGAAGAAGTTTTGAGGTATTTGTCTTCAATCTCACTAATTTTGTCTTCCATTGATTTCATTCTACTCCTTTGCCCATTCAATGTGTTAACTATTTCTGAGAATTTAGTATTAATCTTCTGATTTTTTATCTGTAGATTCTGTATCATTTCTAATTTTTCATTTATTTCATCATTCTTTTCTTGCATTGCCTTCTGAAATTGTTCTAGGGTTTTATCTGTGTTTTCCTCAATTTTGTCAGTGTTTTCCTTGATCTGTCTCTCAATCTGTTGAAAGTACCTAAACATAATTCTTTTGAATTCCTTATCAGGGAATTCCAATGCTACTTCTTGCTCAGGGATGTGTTCTGGGTCTATATTCTGGTCACCTGTTTCGACTACTTTATCTTTCTTCTTTGTGTGGACTGTGATGGTCCATTGTCTCCAAAACATTGTGATATTTTTGTATTTTTATTTAATTGGTGATTATATGTTGGGGTGATTTACCCAAGATTTTCATCTTCTTTGTTTTGTTTGTATGTATCTTAGTAAGATGGGTACTGTGCTCCTCTTTTCACTAGTTGGCAGCATTTATGCACTTACCACCTTTCTCCTTTCCAGTCATCATCTTCCCATATGTCCATGCTGTCTTTGGCAAGTGAAGCATATTCTTAGGTCCCTGGAATCTGAATGAGAATGCCATCACTTTAATATAAAAAAATGGCTTGTAAACATTCAAAATGGGTGCACTGTCTGGACAGCTGAAAGTCCACAGCTCAGTTTGTCTCCTTCATTGCTGTTTCCCTTTTTAGTCATCAGTCACCAGCACACTTGTCCATGCAGACCCTGGTGAGCAGGGCTGATTTTTAGGTTAATTCTCAGGTCCTAACACCACTTGGAAATATTCAGGCTGTCCATGTCATCAGGATAGGTGACAGTCTGCAGCTCTTTTTGTCTTCTTAGTCACTGTTTTCATTCAGGTTATTCCACTAGTTGGTGTTTAATCTACTTCTGTATCCTTCCTTTCAAAGCACAGGGCTCCAGAATTATCTTCTGTATCTGTGTCAATCAGTTTTCTTTTCTTTTCTTTGTTGAAGAGGGTCTGTGTAGCTTGTCTGCCTATTCTGCCATCTTACCAGAATTTGCAAAAGTTGTTTTTGAGAGATACTTTCTTTCTATAACTTAAGTACCTCCAAATTCCTCCTCAATCAGCTCTGCCTGGGGACAAGAGAAGATGCTGACAGGAGAGACACCCAAGGAAGTCAACTTGAACATCCTGTCAACCTGCAAGCAAGAACATCTTGTCAACTATTTTAATGGTTGCCTCATTGCCAGTGATGTTGTGCTGGGGTAACTTTACCTTGTCAAATGCTCCTTATCAGTAGTTCTGAGCAGGGCTCCAGGACTATCTTCTGTGTCTCTGTCAATTGGCTTCTCTTTTCTTTGTTGAAGAGGGTCTGTTTGGCTTGTCTTCCTATTTCACCATCTTACCAGAAGTCTGTAAGATGAATATTTGTTGAAAGCAAAGAATGCCAGAAAGATGATTACTTGTGTTTTCTGACTATATAAAATCATTTGACTGTGTTGGTCATAACAAATTATGAATAACATTGTGAAGAATGGGAATCCCAGATCACTTAATTTTGCTCATGAGGAACCTATACATAGACCAGAAGGCTTCATTTGAACAGAAGAAGGGGATACTGCATGGCTTAAAATCAGGAAGAGAATGTATCAGGCTTGTATCCTCTCACCATGCTTATTCAGTCTGTATGCTGAAAAATAATCTGAGAAGCTGGACTTTATGAATGAAAACAACTTCAGGATTGGAGGAAAACTCATGAACAGTCTTTGATATGCAGGTGATAGAACCTTGATTGCTGAAGATTAAGAAGACTTGAAGCACTTACTGATGAAGATTAAAGACTACAGTCTGTGGTATGGATTACACATCAACATAAAGAAAACAAAAATCCTCACAACTGAATCAATAAGCAGCATCATGATAAATAGAAAAAGATTGAAGCTGTCAAAGGTTTCATATTACCTGGATCCACAACCAACTCTAATGGGAGCAGTAGTCAAGAAATCAGATGATGTATTGTACTGGGTAAATCTGCTGCAAAATACCTCTTTAAAGTGCTGAAAAGCAAAGATATCTCTTTGAAGACTAACCAAACCAAAGCGAAACTCACTGCTGCCGAGTTGGCTCATAGTGACCCCTCCTTGGGTTTCTGAGGTGGTATCACTATAGAAGTAGATTGCCCAATCTTCCTTCTGAAGAGTGACTGGTGAGGTGCACCTAACCCAAGCCATGATATTTTCAATAGCTTCATATGCATGTGAAAGCTGGACAACGAATAAGGAAGACCAAAGAAGAGTTGATGCTTTGGAGTTGTGGTGTTGGCAAAGAATAATGTAAGTACCAGAGACTGCCAAAAGAATGAGAAAATCTGTCCTGGCAGAAGTGCAGCCAGAATGCTCCTTGGAAGTGAGAATGGCCAGAGTTCATCTCACCTATTTTGATCATATTGTCAGAAGGGACAATTCCCTGGAAAAGATATCATGCTTTGTAAAGTGGAGGGTCAGTGAAAAACAGGAAGCCCCTCAATGAGATGGACTGACACCACGGCTGCAAGGATGAGATCAGGTATAGCAAGGATTGTGAGTATGGCATATGACCAGAGAGTTTTTCATTCTGTAGTACATAGGGTTGCTATGAAGTGAAGCCAACTTGATGGCACCTAACAAATTATAATTTTGCAATAGCAACTAAAAAAATATATATGTATGTGTGTATGTGCCTAGGTATGTATGTTGTTGTTGTTGTTATGTGCCGTCGAGTCAGCCCTGACTCATAGTGACCCCTCCTTGGGTTTCCGAGGCAGTATCACTACGGAAGTAGGATTGCCCAACCTTCCTTCCGAGGAGTGGCTGGTGGGTTTGAACCGCCAGCCTTCTGGTTAGCAGTCAAGTGCCTTAGCCACTATGCTACCAGAGCTCCCTAGGTATGTATATGGGAGTAAATACACAGGTGTATGTATATACAAATGCATATAATGTATGTGTGTGCATGCACATATATTCATATATATATATATGATAAGGAGCTCTGGTGGTGTCGTGTCTACGGCCTTTGACTGCTAACCAGAAGGCTGGTTGTTCAAACCCACCAGCCACTCCTCAGAAGGAAGATTTGGCAATCTACTTCCATAGAGATACTGCCTCAGAAACCCAAGGAGGGGTTGCTATGAGTCGAATTGACTCGATGGCAGAGATTTTGTTATATATATGATAAAGTATATAGGGAGCACAGTTACTGATACTACTCAGACATAACCAAACACCCCACAGAATTGGTTTTCTGGGTTTGAAAGATTAGGACCATAGTCACGTGGGACAGCTTGGTCAATTGGCATAATACTGTTCATAAAGTTTATGTTCCACATCCTAATTTGGTGAGTACTGTCTGGGGTCTTAAAAGAATGTGAGCAGCTATATATGATATAACTATTGGTCTCTACTTATCCAGAACAAAAGAGATAGAAAAGAAACTGTTCTACAGGTCTAACATGAACCATAGCCTCATCGTCCCTGAGACCAAAGAACTAAATGGTACCTGGCTACTACTTCCAATTGTCTGTCAAGGGTCACAATATATCAATACTGATGAGAGAAAAATGTGGAACAGAACCTCAAACTTTTAAGAAATCCAGAATTATTGGACTAGTTGAGACTAGGGGACTCCCCAAGACTATTGCCCTGAGATGTTCTTTAAACCTTGAACTGAAAATATCCCCTAAGGTAACCTGTTAGCTATATAACAGGCTAGCTCACAAAATAAAGAAAATCACCTGTGTACTATAATACTCTAAAAAATCACATATTAGACTAAAAGGTCAATAATTATTTTTTTTAAAAAAAGAAGATAGCTAAGCGGGCAGGGAAACCAGATTACTGAAAATACCACATCCAGAATGGAAATTATGAGAATGTTCACATATTCTGGAAAATATAACCAATGTAAATGAACAATCTGTGTAGGAATTGTTGAATGGGAACATAATCTACAGTATACACTTTCACTGAAAACATGATAAAATATTACTATTTAAAAAAAAATGTTAAAAGTAAACTTATCATGTTAGCTAGCAATTCTGCTCCTAGGTATTAATCCAAGAGAAATGAATACTTAGAATACTTATATCCACACAAACACTTGAACATAAATGTCCATAGTAGTGTATTAGTTAAGCTTATGTGTCAATTTGGCAGGACCCGTGTGGTAGTTAAGTTTGTGTGTCATCTTGACTGGGCCTGGTTGAGTGGCTGGGCAGCTGAATATACCCCATGGTGAGACTGGTAATTAACTACATGGTGGAATCTATTGGAGCAGCTGAATAGCTGCTTTGGCTATGTGGTCTGCTTCCCATATATAAGAAGCAGTTTTGAGAATGGTCTCCAGTTTATGGCACACTTGAACCCTGCATGTAGCTGTGTCATTGTTCAGCAGCCTGCCATGCTCTGCCAACCTTGGGACTTTCAATGGACTTGAATGAATGGCCTGCTATGTGGTTTGGCAGCATCAGAACTGTGCCTTTTTACTTGTCAACCTTGGACTTGGAAGCCTCAGCAGCCAGCAGCTGTCTGAGTGAAGAACAGCCTCTAGCTTCACTGGGCTGGGAGCAGGAGGTAGAGCTGAAGCCAAGGTTCAGGGAATTTCACTCACCCCCTAGAGTCTGGCACTTTGAACTCAGACTTAAAACCTCCAAACTGTAAGAGAATAAACTCCTGTTTGTTCAAGCCATCCCATTTGTGGTATATTCTTGTCAGAGTGGCATATAAGTCACCAGAACAAGCCGATTTTAAGTGGCTGGGCAGGTGGATGTGATTATTCCCAATGGTGAGACTGATAATCAGCTCCCTGGTAGAAACCAGTATATAAGAGGAACCTTTGAGAAAAGTCTCGAGCTTTCTTTGCACATCTGGATCCTGCATTTGGCCGAGTCTTCATCTCAGTGGCCTTCCATGTTGTCTGCCGATCTTGACACTGTTTCTGGACTTGAACTGGTGGTCTGCCATGTTGCTTGATAATTTGGGGACTGTGCCATTTTGCTTGGAGACCTTGGATTTGTCAGCCTCAGCAGCCAGGAGCTGAGTTAAGAGAAGCGTCTAGCTTCAGTGGGCCGGGAGCAAGAAGCAGGGCTGAAGCCCAAGGTCAAGGGGTCTTCACCCAGCCCCTAAAGATAGCATTTTGAACTCGGACTTCTAGCCTCCTAAACTGTAAGAGAGTAAATCCCTGTTTGTTACAGCCACCAACTTGTGATATCTTCTGTTAGAACAGCACTAGAGGACCAAAACAAATGGTATTATTTAAAATAGCCAAAAAATGCAAACATGTCCATTAACTAAAGAATGGAAAATAAATTTTGATGTATCTATTTAAGAAAAAAAGAAAAGAAAAAATTTCAAGAATGTCCATGATTCCCTAGAATAGTTCTATGGTAAATATATCTTCAGACAATGATCTGAAAAATTTTCTATTGTATGCACCCAGGAAAGACAAATTAATATTCTAGATCAGAAGCAAAATAAGCATGATAGCCAAACAGCTTGACACAATGCATGTTTTTCCCTTTTTTATTATGAGAGCTATTTGTTAATCATTCACAAAAGTAGGCAAACAGGTCTTTGTTGCTAGGTGGCCATAGAGTCAGCTCCAACTCATAGTAAACCTATGAACAACAGAATGAGAAACTACCCAATCCTGCACCATCCTCATAATTCTTGCTGTGCTTGAGCTCATTGTTGCAGCCACTGTGTAAATCCATCTTATTGAGGGCCTTCTCTTTTTTTGCTGCCCCTGTACTGGCGCAGTGCCTAAGGCATTTGACTGCTAACCAGAAAGCTCATGGTTCAAACTCACCAGCCACTCCTCACAAAGAAGACTAGGCAATCTACTTCTGTTGTTGTTGTTATGTGCTGTGGAGTCAGCCCCGACTCATAGCGACCCCTCCTTGGGTTTCCAAGGCAGTATCACTACAGAAGTAAGATTGCCCAACCTTCCTTCTGAGGAGTGGCTAGTGGGTTCGAACCACCAGCCTTCTGGTTAGCAGTCAAGTGCCTTAGGCACTATGCTACCAGAGCTCCTTAAAAGAGATGGTCGGCTACCTGGTGGGGAGTGGCTGGTGGGTTTGAATGGCCAACGTTGGGTGTGGCAGCTGACTGCCTGAGGCCCTGAGGCCATCCCCAAGGGCCCAATCTACTTTCGTAGAGATAAAAAACAAGGAGGGGTCACTATGAGTTGGATTCAACTCAATGGCAATGAGTTTCATTTTTTGGTTTTTTCATACTTAACAAGCATTATATCTTTCTCCTAGGACTGGTCCCTTCAGACAATATGACCAAAATAGGTGAAACAAAGTCTGGCCCTTCTTGGTTCTAAGAAGCGTTTCAGCTGCACTTTTTTTAGGACAGATCTGTTCATTCTTCTGGCAGTCCATGGCATTTTCAGTATTCTTTGCCAATACCACAATTCAAAAGCATCAGTTTTTCTTCAGTCTTCCATATTCATTGTCCAGCTTTCATATGCATATGAGGCTATTGAAAATACCATGGCTTGGGTTAGATGCACCTTAGTCTTCAAAGTGACATCTTTGCTCTTTAACACTTTAAAGAGGTTTCTGCAGCAGAATTGCCTGATGCAATACATCATCTGATTTTTTAACTGCTGCTTTGATGAGTGTTGATTGTGGATCCAAGTAAAATGAAATCTTTGACAACTTCAATCTTTTCTTCATTTGTTGTGATGTTGCTTATTAGTCCAGCTGTGAGGATGATTTTACTTTTCTTTATGTTGAGGTGTAATCCATACTGAAGGCTTCAGTCTTTGATTCAAGTCATCTCCACTTTCAGCAAGCAAGGTTGTATCATTTGCATATCACAGGCTGTTAATCAGTCTTCCTCCAATCCTGATGCCATGTTCTTCTTCACACAGTCCAGCTTCTGGATTATTTGTTCAGCATACAGATTGAATAAATATGGTGAAACATACAACCCTGACACACACCCTCAGTATCCCCTTGTTCTGTTAGAATGACTGCCTCTTGGTCTATGCACAAGTTCCTCATGAGCACAATTAAATGTTCTAGAATTACCATTCTTCTCAATGTTATCCATAATTTCTTATGATCCACACAGTTGAATGCCTTTGCATAGGCAATAAAACAGAAGTAAACATCTTTCCAGTATTCTTTGCTTTCAGCCAAGATCCATCTGACATCTTCAGTGGTATCCTTCATTCCATGCCCTCTTCTGAATCCAGCTTGAATTTCTGGAAGTTCCCTGCCAGTATACTGGTTCAACTGTTTTTTTAATTATCTTCAGCAAAATTTTACTTGCATGTGATGTTAATGATACTGTTTGATAATTTGCATATTCTGTTGTATCACTTTCTTTGTAATGGTCACAAATATCCATCTCTTCTAGTTGGTGGGCCAGGTAGCTGTCTTCCAAATTTCTTGGTATGATAAGTTGCCTCCAGTGGTGCATCCACTTGTTGAAATGTCTCAATGGGTAGCCTGTAAATTCCTGGTACCTAACTTTTCTGCAATTCCTTCAATGCAGCTTGGACTTCTTCCTTCAAAATCATTGGGTTTTGATCATATGCTACCTCCTGAAATGGCTGAATGTTGATCAATTCTTTTTGGTATAGTTGACTCTGTATTCCTTCCATCTTCTTTCAACACTTCCTGCATAGCTCAGTATTTAGCCCATAAAATCTTTCAGTACTGCAACTCAAGTCTTGTATATTTTCTTTATTTTTTTCAGCTTCAGAAATATTGAGCATGTTTTTCCGTTTTGGTTTTCTAATTCCAGGTCTTTGCACATTTCATTGTAATATTTTATTTTGTCTTCTAGAGCCACCCTTGAAATCTGTTCAACTCTTTAGTTTCATCATTTCTTCCATTGGCTTTAGCTACTCTTTGTTCAAGAACAAGTTTCAGAGTCTCTTCTCACATCTATTTTGGTCTTTTCTTCCTGCCTGCCTTTTTAATGAAATTTTGCATTCTTCATGCATATCAGACAGTGTTTCATTACTATTCATAAGGTTTTTAGTGGCCAGTTTCTTCAGAAGTGGATGGACCTATCCTTCTTCCCTGTCTGTCTTAGTGGAAGTTTTACTGAAACCTGTCTGCAGTGGATGACCCTGCTGGTATTTGAAATACAGGTGGCATAGGTTCCAGCCTCACAGCAACACACAAGTCATGACAGGGTGACAAACTGACAGGCAAGTGGTGGTGATGACATACAAGGGAAACATATACCTGTGAATTTTCATGAAGCATACAGGTCTGTGTAAGTAGTACCCAAATCCAAAAAAAAAAAATCATCAGCCCAAAAGATATTTCTAGGATAGTAGTTACCTTGGTTTCAAATAACATATTTTTTTTCAGTTCTATATCTTTATTTCAAAATATACTTATCTATCCTTGTGATATTTTTAAAAAAATATTTATGTTTTGTTGCTCTTGTTGAGAATATACACTGCAAACCATACACAAATTCAAGTTTCTAAATGCACAATTCAGTACACTTACATTCTTCAAGTTGTGCAACCATTCTCACCCTCCTTTTATGAATTGTTCCTCCCCCACTAAAATTGTTCACAGAGGCAATTAGCCACACATTCTATTTCCTCCTCATATTCATGACTTTCATTCTTCCTCTGTTACTCCAGGAAAATAGAGACCAATTGTTGTACATTAGATAACTACTTGTAAGATTACTAAGACCTTAGGAACTCAGATGCAGTGAACTTGGAGGTAGAACAGAAGCACTAAAAATGTTATTGGACCAAATAACTGGGATGTCCCATGAAACTAAACCTCCAAACCAAGGAACCAAATCTCATGTCGTGTTTGTGTGCAAGCAGCCTCAGAAGCTACTCTTTTATTTTTTGTCATAGTTGTAAGTACACCTATCAGAGAACATTTGACAATTCAACTTTTTACAGGTTACTACTTATTGACAGCAATTACATTAATTGGTTGTGCACCCCTAACCTTAATCAATGTGATTTTTCCACCCTTGTAAACTGAAACTTACTATTCCATAAACGGCCAGATCACACAATAAGCAAGGTAAGCATGGTTTACTTACATTTACATACTAATCTGTAGTGAACAATTTCACAAAGATGTGGTGAAAAGTGTAAAACAGTTCACTATGTATTCGTAAGTAAGCACAAGTAAGCCCATGCTTCCTGGGAACTCTCTCCCTGTCAGGGATTATAAACTTGAAAAGAGGCTTTAATTCTGTAGAAAGATGTTATTGGGTTGAGAGAAAGACAGATGCCAGATATACCTAAAAACAGATTCTTTGATGTGGTGAAAAATGTGAAATAGCTCACTACAGATTGGTAAGTAAGCACAAGTAAGTCCATGCTTACCTTGCTTATTTGATAATCTGACACTGTCCATAAGCAAGAACTCTCCCCCATTTCCCTCTCCCTCCTGCTTTGGTCTCTATACATTTGCCTTTTCTTGTGTTTTTATATAAGGGTATACAATATTCGTCCTTTTGTGATTGACTTGTTTCAGCATATAGTCTTCAACCTTCTTTCATACTGTAGAAAATATCAAGACTTAATTTCTCTCATTGGCTGAGTATTATTACATTTTGTTTATCTATTCATCTATTGATAGGCTTTTAGGTTGTTTCCACATATTGACTATTATGAATAGTGCTACAATGAACAATTGTGTACAAGTATCTGTTTTCAAATCTTTTGGGTGTAATACCTAGGAGTGGAATTGCTGAATTATATGGTAGTTCTTTGCACATTTTATTATAATGCTTTACTGTGTCTTCTCTGGTTACCCTTTGAAATCTTCTGTTCAGTTCTTCTACTTCATCATTTTTTTCATTAGCTTTAGCTAGTGTCCATTCGAAAGCAAGTTTCAGAGTCTCTTCTGACATACATTTTGGTCTTTTCTTCCTTTCCTGTCCTTTTAATGACCTTTTTCTTTCTTTATGGATGATGTTCTTAATGTCATCCCACAAGATGTCTGGTTTTCGGTTATTGGTGTTCAATGCATCAATCTCTTCTTCCAATAGTCTCTAAATCCAGGTGCCATATAATCAAGGTCATATTTTGGCTCTTGTGAACTTGTTTTTATTTCCTTATTATAAGTATATAAAATATACTTATATATAAGTATTATAATGAAAATATATAAGTACACACACACATATATATGCATGGACATATGTAAGTTTTAAATACTGAAGGAAGCTATGGGCAAAATATTGAACTATGCAGGAAGCATCAAAAAAAGATGAAAGGAATACAGAGTTATTGTACCAAAAAGAATTGGTCAACATTCAACTATTTCAGAAGGTAGCATATGATGAAGAACCAGTGGCACTGAAGGAAAAAGTCCAAGCTTCACTGAAGGAATTGCAGAAAAACAAGGCTCCAGGAATTGATGGAATACCCATTGAGACATTTCAACACGTGGATGCACCACTGGAGGCACTTACTCATTTATGCCAAGAAATTTGGAAGACAGCTACCTGGCCAACTGATTGGAAGAGATGGATATTTGTGATCATTAAAAACAAAGGTGATACCAATGAATATGGAAATTGTCAAACAGTATCATTAACACAGGAGCTCTGGTGGCATAGTGCCTAAGGCATTTGACTGCTAACCAGAAGCCTAGCAGTTCAAACCCACCAGCCAGTCCTTGGAAGGAAGATTGGGCAATCTACTTCTCTAGAAATACTGCCTTGGAAACCCAAGGAGGAGTTGCTATGAGTTGGATCCAACTTGATGGCAATGAGTTTGGTTGTTTTTTTTTTTTGGTTATCATTAACATCACATGCAAGTAAAATGTTGCTGAAGATAATTCAAAAAAAGTTGCAGCAGTACACTGGCAGGGAACTTCCAGAAATTCAAGCTAAATTCAGAAGAGGACATGGAATGAGGGATACCACTGATCATGTCAAATGGATCTTGGCTGAAAGCAAAGAATACGAGAAACATGTTTACTTCTGTTTTATTGCCTGTGCAAAGGCATTTGACTGTGTGGATCATCATAATAAATTATGGACAACATTGAAAAGAATGGAAATTCTAGAACACTTAATTGTGCCAATGAGGAACCTGTACATAGACCAAGAGGCTGTCGAAATTTCAACAGAACAAGGGGATGCTGCATGGTTTAAAATCTGGAAGGGTATGTGTCAGGGTTGTATTATTTCACCATATTTATTCAATTTGTATGCTGAACAAATAATCCAAGAAGCTGGATTATATAAATAAGAACTTGGCATCAGGATTGGAGGAACACTGATTAACACCCTATGATATACAAATGACACAACCTTGCTTGCTGTGTTAGACTGGGTTCTCTAGAGATGCAAAATCAGTAAAGCTTATATATACATATAGAGAAAGAGAAATTATCTTAGGAAAATGGCTCACACACTTATAGAAGCTGGCAAGTCCCAAGTTCTTGGATCAAATGTCAAGCTAGAGGCTCCTGACTCATGCAGCTGCAGGGGCTGAGGAGCTCAAGGTTGGCAGGTAGTATACTGGCTGTTGACTCCAATGAATGATGAGTCCAACATCTCCAGGCCAAATGGTGGAATGTTCACTCATGGGCTGTTGTAGGCAGCACAACAGAATCCTGAACAACACAGTGTGTCTCTTTTCCCAGGATGTCCATAAATATACTGGAAGCAGGCCACACCCTTAGAGAAACTCCCTTTCAATGGGTTGGCTGCTCAAAACATGTACATCTGATCCCATCATGGAACAACCCACATCACAATTGCTTAAACCACACAGGATTGTGGTCCAGCCAAGTTGACACACAGCTCCAACTATCACACTTGCTGAAAATGAAGATAACTTGAAGCAGTTACTGGTGAAGATCAAAGACTGAAGCCTTCAGTATGGATTACACTTTAACATAAAACTAAAATCTTTATAATTGGACCAATAAGCAACACCACAAAAAACAAAGAATTGATTGAAATTGACAGTAATTTCATTTTACTTGGATCCACAGTCAATGCTCGTAGAAGAAGCAGTCAAGAAATCATACAACCTCTTGGCCAGGGCAGTTCTTCTGCAAAAGACCTCTTTAAAGTGTTAAAGAGCAAAAATGTCACTTTGAAGACTAAAATGTGCCTCACTCAAGCCATAGTATTTTCAATAGCCTCATAGACATGTGAAAGCTGGCAAATGAGGAAGGAAGCCTGAAGAATAATTGATACATCTGAGTTGTGGTATTGGCAAAGAGTACTGGAAAATGCCATGGACTGCCAGAAGAAAGAACAATCCGGCCCTGGAGGAAGTGCAGCTGGAATAATCTTTAGAAATCAGAATGGTCAGACTTCTCTCAAGTACTTTGGTCTTGTTGTCAGAAGGGACCAGTCTTTGGAGAAGAATATCATGCTTGTTAAAGTAGAGGGTCACCAAAAAAGGGGAAGCCCCTCAATGAGACAGACTGACACAGTTGGTGTGATGATGGGCTCAAGCATAGCAAATATGAGGACGGTACAGGACTGGGCAGTGTTTCATTCTGTTGTATGTATGAATTGTAACTGGCTCAACAGCACCTAACAACAATATGCTAGTTCTTTTTTAGTTTTTTGATGAACCACCACAGTTTTACACAATGATTGTAGCATTTTA
Source organism: Orycteropus afer afer (assembly GCF_000298275.1). Classification (NCBI taxonomy): domain Eukaryota; kingdom Metazoa; phylum Chordata; class Mammalia; order Tubulidentata; family Orycteropodidae; genus Orycteropus; species Orycteropus afer. Next base: position 767,231 of record NW_006921955.1, on the reverse strand, counting down.
CATTCCCACCAGCAATGGGCAAGAGTTCCAATTTCCCCACATTCTCACCAGCATTTCTTATTATTTTTGTCTTAGCAATCTGTTCTGGTTACCTAGTGCCACTCTGACAAGAATATACCACAAATGGGATGGCTTGAATAAACAGGAGTTTATTCTTACAACTTGGAGGCTTTAAGTCCAAGTTCAAAGTGCCAGGTTCTAGGGACTGGGTGAAAGCCCCTCAACCTTGGGCTTCAGCTCTGCTTCCTGCTCCCAGCCCACTGGAGCAAGAGGCTTTTCTTCACTCAGATAGCAGCTGGATGCTGAGACTGACAAATCCAGGGTTGACAAGTAAAAAGGCAGTCCCGATGTTACCAAACCACATGCCAGGCCATTAATTCAAGTCCATTGAAAGTCCCAAGGCAGGCAAAGCATGGCAGTGTGCTGAACAATGACACGGCTACATGCAGCATTCAAGGGTGCCATAAACTAGAGACCATTCCCAAAGCTGTTTCTTATATATGGAAAGCAGACCATATACCCAAAGGCAGCTACTCAGATGCTAACAGTAGATTCCACCATGGAGTTGATTACCAGTCTCATCATGGGGAATACTACATCCAGCTGCCCAGCCACTCAACAAGGCCTACCCAAGTTGATACACAAAGTTAACAACCACACCATCCTGAAAAGAAAAAAAAATCACTGCCATTGAGTCAATCTCTACTCATGCTATCTCATTGTGGTTTAGAATTGCATCTCTTCTATGGCGAATGATGTTGAGCATCTTTACATGTGTTTGGTGGCTGTTCTGGTTACTTAGTACTGCTCTGCAAGGATATACCACAAATGAGATGGCCTTAACAAACAGGAGTTTATTCTCTTACAGTTCAGAAGACTAGAAGTCCAAATTCAAAGTGCCAGGGTCTAGGGGCTGGGTGAAAGTCCCTCAGCCTTGGGCTTCAGCTCTGCCTCCAGCTCCCGGTCCACTGAAGTAAGAGGCTTTTCTTCATTCATACAGCTACTGGCTGCTGAGGCTGCTAAGCCCAAAGTTAACAAGTGAAAAAGGCACAGTCCCAAAGTTACCAAACCACATGCCAGGCCATTAATTCAAGTCCATTGTAAGTCCCAAGGCCAGCAGAGCATGGCAGGCTGCTGAGCAATGACATGGCTACATGCAGGGTTCAAGCATGCCATAGGCTAGAGACCATTCCCAAAGCTGCTTCTTATATACGGGAAGCAGATCACATAGCCAAAGTAGCTACTCAGCTGCTTGTGATAGATCCCACCATGGAGTTGATTGCCAGTCTCATCATGGGGAATAACTACCACCAGCTGCCCAAGCACTCAACCAGGCCTAGCCAAGTTGACACACAAACATAACCACCACAGTGGCCATCTGAATGCCCTCTTTGGCAAAATGTGTATTCAAGTCCCATGCCCATTTTCTGATAATTTGTCTTTTGTTGTTAATTTGTCAAAGTTCTGAATATGTTTTGGTTGTTAGATTCTTGTCAGATATATGGTTTCTCCCAGTCAGTAGCTTGTCTTTTCAAATTTTTTGTAAAGTCTTTTGATGAATAAATTTTTTTTAATGAGGTCTCATTTATTTATTTTGCCTTTTGCCATTTGTGCTTTTGTTATTATATTAGATAATCCATTGTTGAAAGCTAGACCCAACAGCTTTGCCCCTGCATTTTCTTCTAAGAATTACATGGTTTTAGTTTGTATATTTAGGTCTTTAATCCATTTTGGATTTGGTTTTGTGTATGGTATGAGACATGGATTCTGCTTCATTTTTCTGCATGTGTTAATCCAATTTCCAAAAAATCATTTATTGAAAAGACTCTTTTTTCCCCATCAAATGGAGTTAGCATCCTTGTTAAACATCAGTTGATCACAGATGGGTGGGCTTATTTCTGGACTTTCAATATATGTCTAAAGTTATACTAGGACCAGACTGTTTAGATTACTGTAGGAACTGTGAGTCCTCCTATTTTACTCTTCTCTTTCAACATTGGTTTAGCTATTTGGAACCTCTTATCATTATTTATAAATCTAATGTTTAGTTTCTTTCATTTCTATAAAGAAAGCCTTTGGAATTTCATTGGATTACATCGAATCTGTTGGTTACTTTAGGTAGTATTGACATCTTAACAACTCTAATACATTAACACAAAACATCATTTCATTTTAAATAATCTGCTTTAATCTATTCTCATAGCGACCCCACCTTGGGTTTCCGAGGCAGTATCACTACGGAAGTAGGATTGCCCAACCTTCCTTCCGAGGAGTGGCTGGTGGGTTTGAACCGCTAGCCTTCTGGTTAGCAGTCAAGTGCCTTAGCCACTATGCTACCAGAGCTCCCTCTATTTCAATAGTGTTTTATAATTTTCATTGTATAAATCATTCATATCCCTGGTTAAATTTGCTCCTAAGTATTTTATTCTCTTAGATGTGATTATAAGTGATATCATTTTCTTAATTTCCCTTTAAGATTTCTCATTGTGGGCATATAAAGACTGAACTGACTTTTGTTTGGTGACCTGGCACTGCAATATTGCTAAATTCCTTTACTAGCTCTAGAAGATTCTTGTGGATTGTTTGGGATTTTCTATATACAGGATCATGTCATCTGAAAGTAGAGATAATTTTCATTCTTCTTTTCCAATCTAGATAAATTTTATTTTTTTATCCTTCTCTTATTACTCTATATTACAAATTTAATTGTGTTCCTCAAAAAGGTATGTTGTAAATCCTAACTCATAACCTGTGGTTATAAACTCATTTAGGAATGAGTATTCTTTGTTTTGTTAATGAGGCAATATAGTGTGTTGTTGTTGTTGTTAAGTGCCGTTGAGTTGTTTCCGACTCATAGTGACCCCGTGCACAGCAGAACGAAACACTGCCCAATCCAGCACCAGCCCCACAATCCCTGCATACTTGAGCCCATCATCGCAGCCA
>NW_006921955.1:751261-753258 GCF_000298275.1 Orycteropus afer afer | reverse complement strand
TCAAGTAGATACACTCCTTGGAGAGAACAATCATGGGAGAAAGAAGGGCTGCTTATGCACAGGGAGACAGCTCAGGGGGCAGGAGTCCATGGAGGGATGGACACAGGGAAGAGGTAACTGTGGGGAGGAAGTGAGAGGGGAGCTGTTGCATTGTGGTAAACTGTGATCAATGACATGAGACAAAGTATATGTGAACTGCTTTATGGAAAGTGAATTTGCTCTGTAAATCTTCACTCAAATCACAATTAAAAAAGAAATAAGAAAGAAAATCACCAAGGACATATGATCATCAAATTCATGAAAGCCAAAGACAAAGAAAGAATCCTTAAAGCAGCACAGGTAAAACAAAAAGTTACCTACAAAGGTCAACCAATGAGACTAAGTTCAGTTTTGTCTGCAGAAACCCTGCAGGTAAGAAGACAATGGGATGGTATATATAAAACCCTGAAAGAGAAAAATATTCAATCAGGAATTATGTACCCATCAAAGCTGTCCCTCAAATATGATGGTGAAATTAGGACATTTCCAGATAAGCAGAAATTAAGGGAATTTGTTAAAACCAGACCAAAATGACAAGAGATGCTAAATGGAGTCCTTTGGACAGAGAGGCAACAACAGGAAACAACAACTGATTATTAACACACATAATGACATAACCCAGAAACCAACCCAGCTACGGAAGTATCCAAAGTAAAGAAGTCTACAAGATTGTAAACAGGGAACCAGAGACATCAATTGACAAATGAGGACAAGTACAAACAAAAAAGGAGGAAAAATTGTGTAGTTACAGAACTTCTAAATGGTAGAGAAGTCAAGACAACTACAAGATAGAACAGACTGTTCTAAACTTGGGAAGAAAACTATAAATCACAGGACAACTTCAAAGAAAAATGATAAACCTTCACATCAAAATAAAAAAGAGGACCAGTACGAATATTTAGCAAATACTAAAATAGAACAAAGGAAATGATAACATGATTCATAAACAAAACGAGATCAGCATAGAAAATTATATGGGACAAAGAAATCCATACTACAAAGAAGCACATAACAAAAATGACAGCAACAAATTCATACTTTTCAATAATTACATACTGGCAAGGTACTTATCTCTAAGATTTATAGAAAACTCCAATGCCTCAACAGCAAAGGAATTCACGATTCAATTGAAAAATGTGTAGAATACATGAATAGACACTTCACCAAGGAGGATATTCAGGTGGCCAGCAAACACAAGAAGAGATGCTCGCAATCATTGGCCATCGGAGAGGTGCAAAGCAAAACAACAGTGAGATACTATCTCAACCCTGCACTAATGGCATGGTTCAACGAGACAGAAAATAAAAAATGCTGGTGGGGATGTGGAGAGATTGGGACTCTCATACACTACAGGTAGGACTGTGAAGCAATACAACTGTGGAAAGCAATATGGCGATCCTTAGAAAGCTGGAATTGGAGATACCATTTGACCCAGCAATCTCATTACTAGGTATATATCCTAGAGAGGTGAGAGACAGGACAGTAACAGATATATGCACACCCATGTTCATTGCAGCACTATTTACAATCGCAAAAAGATGGAAACTACCTACGTGTCCATCAATGGAAGAGTGGATGACCAAACTATGGTACATACACACAATGGAATGCTATGCAGCGCTAAAGAATAATGTAGAGTCTGCAAAACACCACATAACATGGATGAACTTGGAGGACATTATGCTGAGGGAAATAAGTCAATCACAGAAGGACAAGTATAGTATTAGTTCATTGTTGTGGAGGGTCAAGGTTTACATATGGAGGGAAATTTTCCTTTGTTAAATTTGCCAGTGGTTTGTCAATTTTACTGATCTTTAAAAAAAACCAACTTCTGGTCTTGTTGATTTTTTCTATTGCCCTGTTTCATTGATTTCTGCTTGAATCTTTATTATTTCCTTTCTTCTGGTGACTGTAGGCTTTTTCTTGCTGTTCTTTTTCTAATTGTTGGAGATGTTGGT
>NW_006921955.1:738913-749873 GCF_000298275.1 Orycteropus afer afer | reverse complement strand
AAAAAAAAAAGGTCCCAATCATCTAGTTTATTTTCCACCTCCTGTGCATTTTGGGTTATGCTTGATAGTCTATTTATGCCATAATTAGGGCCCTTAGATTTGCCCCTATTTTATCTTTGATGAATTTTATAGTTTTGGGTTTTACATTTAAGTCTTTACTTTCTCACTATCATTAGCCATTAGAGAGATGCAAATCAAAACAACGATGAGATAACATCTCACCCCATCAATAATAGCAAGGTTCAAAAGTTCAGGAAATAACAAATGTTGGTGAGTGAGGCTGCGGAGATTGGAACTTTCATACGCTGCTGGTGGGACTGTAAAATGGTATAACTACTGTTGCAAATGGTATGGTATTTCCTTAAAAAACTGAAAATACCATTTTAATCAGCAATTCCATTACTAGCAATATATCCTAAAGAGGTGAGAGACAGGACATGAACAGACATATGCACACCCATGTTCATTACAGCACAGTTCACTATAGAAAAGATATGGAAACAACCTAAATGCTCATCAACAGATGAATGGATAACCAAACTATAGTACATTTACACAATGGAATACTATGCTACATTAAAGAGCAATGAAGGATACGTGAATCATCTCACAATGTGGATGAACCTGGAGGACATTATGTTGAGTGAAAGAAGTTAATCTCAGAAGACAAATATTGTAGGAGCCCATTACTGTAAAAAGACAAGGAAGGGTTTGCTTATGGAAGGGAACTCACTTTGTAGGTTACTGGGGAGGGGAGGGATGAGGAAGGGATAATCAGACTAATTGGGGGCCACATGCTGAGTGGGGTAAGGGGAAGGATGGTATGGGAAGAGTCTGTGACCAGGATGATAACATTGAGGAAAGGGAGGACACTGAATTTTGCACCTAAGATGTAGACGACAGAGGCTAATACCAGTATATCCGCAATATTGCATTACCATTAACACCAAACAGGCTACAGATAAACATATCAACAACTGAGAAGATCAGATGGGGGTCATTGAACAGGATTATACACTAGACCAATGATAGATTCAGCTGAGGCTAATCTTATACACATACTAGTGATACAAAATACCTGCAATAATTACAGAAGCAACAGAAGACAGACATAGAGCAATTCCTCATAGACAGCCAGACACTGTGGGAGAGAGATTCAACAGATCTGCTGACTCAGGACCATAGTATTGGGGGACACCAGACTCAATTGGCACAACCAAATACATAAAAATCTTGTTCCACAACCTACATTGGTGAGTAGCGACTGGGGTCTTAAACGTTTTCGAGCAGCCATCTAAGATGCAGCTAATGGTCTCCTATCATTGGAAGCAAAGAAGAGTGAAAAAAAACAAGGGCATTTGGAAACAATCAGCCATAGGACATGATGGACCTCGAGACAAGAAGTGCCTGGCAACCAACGCCAACCACTCAGGAAGGGATCAAAATTGGAGATCCTGGAGAGGGTGGGATGAAATACATGGAACAAAATCCAAAAACACAATAATGACCAGAATTACTGGTCCGATGGAGTCTGGTGGGACCCTCAAGACTATGGCCCTGGGATATACTCCAGGCCTGGGATAAAACTCACTCCCAAAGGCTGGCTCTCAGCCCAATAGTAAATAAGACGTGTATGCAGACCACTCAACCCAGGGCAATGCACCCACATACTCTATGGAGATACATCCTTTGGAGCATTCAGAGGGGCAACATTCACACAGAGGAAAAGCAGGACACACAGGAGTGCATAACTAAGAAGGGCTCTGGGTGGGGATGGTTACTGGGAAGGGAGAGGAGGAGAGTGGGTTACGGTTGGGCATGGTAATTGGGGAGTGAAACAAAATGTACACAGAATGCTGAATGTAAAACAAATTCTGCTCTCTAAATTTGCACCTAAAGCACAATATAAATAAATAAATAAACAAAGCAAATGGAAGAAATTATGAAATAGAGGAACTGAACAGAAGATTTCAAAGGGCAGCTCAAAAAGACATAGTAAAGTATTATAATGTGCAAAAACCTGGAGTTCAAAAACCAAAAGGAAAGAACACACTTGAGATTTCTCAAACTGAGGAACTGAAGAAAAAAATCAAGCCTTGAATTCCAATAGTGGAAGATTCTTTAAGCAAAATATTGAATGACACAGGGTGGTATTAAAGGAAAAAGTCCTAGTTGCACTGAAGGCATTGGCATAAAATAAAACTCCAGGAAATGACAGAACATCAATTGAGATGTTTCAACAAACAGATGCAATGCTGGAAGCCCTCCCTTATCTATCTATCAGGAAATAGAGAAGATAGCTATCAGACCCACCAACTGGAAAAGACCATATTTGTGCCCAATCCAAAGAAAAGCAATTCTACATAATGCGGAAAATATCAAACAATATCATTAATTTTACATGCAAGAAAAATTTTGCTAAAGATAATACAAAAATGGTTGCAGGAACTGCAAATTTTCAAGCTGGATTCAGAAGAGGACAGGGAATGAGGGGTATCATTGCTTGTGTCAGATGGATCTTGGCAGAAAGCATACAGGACCAGAAAAATGTCCACCTGTGTTTTATTGACTGTGCAGAGACTGGGTGGATGATAAATTATGGATAACATTGGGAAGAACAGAAATTCTAGAACACTTAATTGTGCTTATGAAGAACCTGTGCATAGTTATAGTATTTATGCTATGTATTAAGGCCAATAAGTCTGCCCCTATTTTTCCTTTGATGATCATTATGGTTTTAGGTTTTACATTTATTTCTTTCAACCATCTTGAGTTAGTTTCTTTAGGTAAGTGTGAGGTATGGATCCTATTTCATTTTTCTGCAAATGGATATCCAGTTGTGTCAGTACCATTTGTTAAAGAGACTATTTCCTCCCCATCTTAATGGGTTTTGGCCCTTTGTCAAGGATCAGCTGTCCATAAGTGGATGAATTTACTTCTGGGTTCTTAATTCAGTGCCATTGATCTAGATGTTTTTCATTGTACCAATACCAGACTGTTTTGACTACTATGGCTGCACAGTGGGTTTTGAGATAGGGAGTTTGAGACCTTCTACTTTCTTTTTCTTCTTTAGTAGTGCTTTGCTTATCTGGAGTCTCTTTCCTTTCCATATAAAGTTGGTGATTAGCTTTTCCACCTCTTTAAAGAATGATGATGAAATCTGCATTGGGGGTGCCTTGTATCTGTATATTGCTTTGGGTAGTATTGTCATTTTAAGGTGTTAAGTCTTCCTAACCATGAGCATGGTAACTCTTCCATTAATACAGGTCTCTTTTGTTGTCTTGTATAGCCTTTTGCAGTTTTCTTTGTATAGGTCCTTTGTGTTTCTGGTTAGATTTATTCCTAAGTATTTCCTCTTTTGGGTGGCTATTGTAAATGGTATTGTTTTCCTGATTTCCATTTCAGAGTTTTCTTTGTTAGTATAGAGGAATCCAACTGATCTTTGTATGTTAATCTTATATCTTGTACTCGGCTACTTTGTTGAATCCTTCTACTAATTTTCTTCTTGAGTCTCCAGTATATTCTATGTATAGAATCACACCATCAGCAAATATGGACATTTTCATTTCTTTTTTTTGACAATTTGGATGTATTTTATTTCCCTTTCTTGCACTATCGCTCTAGCTAGTTCTTGTGATACAATATTGAATAGCAGTGGTGATAAAGGGCATCCTTATCTGGTTCCATTTCCTAAAGGGAATGTTTTCAGTTTCTTTCCATTGAGAATAGTATTGGCCATTGGTTTTGTGTATATGTCCTTAATTATGTTGAGGGATTTCTCTTCTATTCATATTTTGCTAAGCTTTTTTTTTTTTTTTTAAATCAAGAATGAGTGTTATATTTTGCCAAATGCATTTTCTGCATCAATTGATATGATCATGAGTTTCTTTTCCTTTGTGGTGAATTACATTGATTGTTAATGAATAAGCATTCTACTTACTTGCATAAGTAGAATGAATTCCACTTGATTGTGATGTATCTTTTTTTATCATACATTTGTTGGATTCTGTTGACTAGTATTAAGAATTTTTGCATCTATGTCTATGAAAGATATTGATCTATCATTTTCTTTTTTCAGTGATGTCTTCACCTGGGTTTGGTATCATCATTATACTTGCTTCATAAAATGAGTTCAGAAGTATTCCATCCTTCTCTATGTTCTGAAATAGTTACACTTAGAATTCACCATTGAATCCATCTGGGCCAGGAATTTTTGGGGGACAGAGATTTTTTTTTTATAACCTGTTTGATTTCTTCTTTTATGATTGGTCTGTTCAAATTTCTACCTCAGATTGTGTTAGTTTGGTAGGGCATGTGTTTCTAGAAATTTGTCAATTTCTTCTAGCTATTCAAATTTGTTGGACTACAGATCATCATAGTATTCAGTTATTACTCATTTTATTTTAGTACATTCTGTTGTGACATCAAGGAGCTCTGGTGGTATAATGGTTAAGGCATTTGGTGCTAACCAAAAGGTCAGTGGTTGGAACTCACCAGCTGATCTGCAGAAGATGAGGCACACTGCTTCCATAAATATTTATAGCCTTGGAAACCCAATGGGGGTTGCTATGAATCAGAATTGACTCAAATGGCAGGGAGTTTGGTTTGGGTTTTGGTTGTGACTTTGTCTATTTCATTTCCTATTCATGTTATTTGCATCTTCTCCTTTTCCTTTGTTAAATTTGCCAGTTTGTCAATTTCATTAATATTTTCAAAGAACCAACTTCCAGTATTATCGATTTTTCTGTTCCTATTAGTTTTGTTTCATTTGTTTCTGCTTTAACTTTTTATTACTTCCTTTCTTCTGGTGACTATCGGCATTTTTTTTTTTTTTTTTTTTTTTTTTTTTTTTTGCTCTTATTTCTCTAATTGTTGGAGGTGTTGGATTAAGGTGTTGTTGTTGGTGTTGTTGTTGTTTGATGTGTGCTTTTGCTGTGTCCCAAAGATTTGGTATGTTGTGTTTTCATTCTCATTTAAGTCAAGGAATTTTCTTATTTTTTATTTCTTCTATTACCCAGTTTTAAAGCACGGTGTCAGTCAGTTTCTATGTATTTGACTTTTTCTTTCCATGATCTTCCTTTCATTAATTTATAATTTAATAGCCATTGTGACTTGAGAAGATACTTCGTAGTATTTTGATGTTTTTAAATTAATTGAGGCATGTTTTGTGGACTAAAATATGGTCTATTTTGGAAAAAGTTCCAAGTGCACTGGGAAAGAACGTATATTTTGCTGTTGTTGTGTGGAGCGTTCTGTGTTCCTGCCATCAGGACTAAGATCTCCAGACCTGCAGAGCATAGGGGGGCAGAGACAGGAAGCAAAAAAAATTTTGAGTGGGTTACTAGAGGTAATAGTGAGTGGTGCCATTCCCATTTCCACCCCTTGGTTCCTGGACTCATGAAGCCTGGCTATTGAAGAAAGAGCACCATATATTGGATGCTGGTTTAGAGCATACACAGCTTCCTGGAGAACATTGCCCCCACCCTGGAAGATACGGCAACCTAGCTGGCTCTGTAATTGTGTTTTTAGAAGGCCATTCCATTGTTATATCAGATCAGCTGCTTCAGGATGATTGGAAACATGGTGAATTCTAAGCTCAAGGACCCATTGCTACACTTAATTTGCTGTGAATTGAGGCCTTTGACCCAAGGTGATCCTTTGTGAGATACCATGATGGTGCATAAGGCATTCTGTAAGTCTACAGATGATAGTTTTGGCAGAATCATTGTATGCAGGGAAGGTAAATCTGTAGCTAGAGTAAGTGTTTATACCAGTAAGAACAAAATGCTTCCCTTCCCATGATGGCAGTGGTTTTGTATAATCAACACCAGGCTGCTGGATGATCTCCCTGAGGTTCCACATCACAGATTGTGTTGGTCTTTGCTGCTGGCATATTGGGTGCTCAGCAGTGGCTGTAGCAAAGTTGGCCTTGGTGAATGGAAGTCCATGTTGCTGACCCCATCATAACCTCCATCACTGCCATCATGGCCACCTTCTGTATGAGCCTACTGGCAATGACAGGAGCTGCTGGGGAAAGAGGATGACTGATTTCCAAAGAATGTATCATCCTACCCACTTGATTGTTAAAACACTCCTTGGCCAATGTTACCCTTTGGTGAGCATTCACATGACACACAAATACCTTCACTTCTTTGGCTCATTCAGAGAGATCTATCCAAATACCTCTTCCCCATCCCTCTTTGTCACCAATTTTCTAATCATATACCTTCCAAGTCCCTGACCATGTAGCCAAACGATTGGCCACCACCCATGAATCAATATACAATTGCACATCTGGTCAACTCCTTCCAAGCAAAGTGAAAAACCAGATGCACTGCTTGAAGTTCTGCTCATTGGAAAGATTTCCCTTTACCACTGTCCCTCAGGAAGGTCCCAGAACAGGGCAGTACTGCTGCTGTTCACTTTCCAAGAGTGCCTCCATATCACAAAGAACCATCTGTAAACCAGACACAAGTTTTCTCTTCCTCAGTCAACTGATCATAAAGAACTCTCCATGAGGCCACATGTGCAGACTGGGAGAGGGAAGATAATGTGACAGGATTGAAGCCCATGGGCCACAACCTCATGCAACTTACTTGTACCTTCAGATTGTGTTCAAGCCTGATCTCTTTTATACCACTTCCATTTAATGACGGAGTGCTGCTGTGGACATCCAACATTATGACTCTTTGGGTAAGACAGTACTCATTTCATCATGGACAATTCAAGGCACATGGTAATTTGATAGCCTATTGTTAGGCATTCAGTCTCTACTAAGGCCCAGTAACAATCCAGAACTGTTTCTCCGAAGGAGAGTAGTTATCTACAGAAGGTGGCAAGGCTTTGCTCCAAAATTCTAAGGGTCTTCAACTGATTCACCAATAGGGATGTAACAAAGACTCCAAACAGTTTTTCTATCTGCCACTGATACTTGAAACATAATTGGAGCAGCCTGATCCTATAACCCAAGTGGCTTCCATGCCAGCCTGAATCTGTTGTGGAGACTTCTCTTGCTCTGGGCCTTGCTTAAAACTAGCAGCTTTTTGAGTCATTTGATAAATAGACTGGAGTATCACACTTAAAAGAGGGATATGCTGACTCCAAAATCCAAAGAGGGCCACCAGGTGTTGTGCTTCCTTTTTAGTTGAGAGAAGTACCAGATAAAATAACTTAACCTTCTTCACTTAGGTAGGAATATCCAAACATCTTCTACACCACTGGACCCTTAGAAATTTCATTGAGGTGGGAGGCACCCAAATTTTTGGCAGGTTAATTTCCCACTCTCTAGCATGCAATTGTCTTAGCAGTAAGTCTAGACTAATTGATACTTCTTCCTTAGTGTCCAATCAGCATAATGTCTTCAATGTAATGGACCAGTGTGACATATTGTGGAAGGGAAAGGTGATCAAATACCCTGTGGACTAAATTATCACACAGTATTGGAGAGCTGATATATCCTTGAGGTAGGACAATGCAAGTGTACTGCTGGCCTTGCCAGCTGAAGGACAACTGCTTATGTTGATCATCTGAAACCGTGCACACCAGGAAATGTATTCATTTGCTCAAGTAATGAAACTACCCTTGGAGCAGCAGCTGCAATTGGAGTCATGACATGGTTAACTTTCTGATAATCTGTCATCCTCCCAGATCCATCAATTTTTTTTTTTTTTTGCAAAGGCCAAATAGGTGAGTTAAATGTAGATGAGGTGGGAATCGTCACCTCTCCATTCTTCCAATCCTTCATGGTGGCATTAATCTTTGTAATTTGGAATGTGATATTGTCTTTGGTTTACTGATTTCCTAGGTAGTGACAATTCTAACGGCATTCACTTGGTTTTTCCTACCATAACAAGCTTTATTCCACATTTTAGTGATCCAATGTGGGGGTTCTGCCAGTGTTTGAGTATGTCTATTCCAATTACTTATTCAGTGCAAATACATTTTTTCAATAACATAAGTGATGACTATACACTTGGACTTCACCAGACGGAATACACAGGAATCAGATTGACTACATCTGTGGCAAGAGAAGTAGAGAAGTTCAGTATCTTCAGACAAAACAAGGCCAGGAGCTGATCGTGGAACAGACCATCAACTGTTCTTATGCACATTCAAGTTGAAGTTGAAGACAAAACAAATCCATGAGAGCCAAAATATGGCCTTGAGTATATCCCTCCTGAATTTAGGGACCATTTAAAGAACAGATTTGATGATTTGAACACTAAAAACTGAAAAAACAGAGGAATTGTGGGATGACATCAGGAGCATCATCCATGAAGAAAGCAAGAGGTCATTAAAAAGATGAGAAAGGAAGAAAAGACAAAAATGGATGTCAGAAGAGACTCTGAAACTTGTCATTGAATGGAGAGTAGCTAAAGCAAATGCAAGAAATGATTAGATAAAAGATCTGAACAGAAGATTTCAAAGAGCAGCTGAAGAAGACAAAGTCAATTATTATAATGAAAGGTACAAAAACCTGGAGTTAGAAAACGAAAATGGAAGAACATGTTAGGCATCTCTCAAGCTGAAAGAACTCAAGAAAAAATTTAAGCCTCGAGTTTCAATATTGAAAGATTCCATGGGCAAAATATTGAATTATGCAGGAAGCATCAAAAGAAGATGGAAGGAACACATGGAGTCACTGTACCAAAAAGAATTGGTCAATGTTCATCCATTTCAGGAGGTTGCATATGATCAAGAACCAATGGTATTGAAGGAAGAAGTTGACACTGCACTGAAGGAAATGGCAAAAAAAAAAAAAAAAAAAAAAACAAGGCTCTAGGAATTGACAGAATACCCACTGAGATGTTTCAACCAATGGATGCCCCAATGGAGGCACTAACTCAGTTATGCCAAGAGATTGGGAAGACATCTACCTGGCCAACTGGAGAGATCCATATTTGTACCCATTCCAAAAAGAGGTGATCCCACAAAATGTGGAAATTATAGAACAATATCATTAATATCACAGGCAAGTAAAATCTTACTGAAGACAATTCAAAAGTGGTTACAGCAGTATTTTGACAGAGAGTGTCCAGAAATGCAAGCTGGATCCAAAAGAGGAGTGGAATGAGGGATATCATTGCTGATGTCAAATGGAGCTTAGCTGAAAGAAAAGAATATCAGAAAGATGTTTACTTATGTTTTATTGACTATGAAAAAGCATTCAATTGTGTGGATCATAACAAATAGTGGATAACATTGAGAAGAATGGGAATTCCAGAACTCATGAGGAACCTGTACATAGATCACGAGGCTGTCATCCAAACAGGACAAGGGGATACTGCATGGTTCAAAATCAAGAAGGGAGTGCATCAAGGTTGTATCCTTTCACCAAACTTATTCAATTTGTATGCTGAGCAAATAATCTGTGAAGCTGGATTATATGAAGAAGAACATGGCATCAAGATTAAAGGAAGACTCACTAACAACCTGTGATATGCAGATGACATAACTTTGTTTGCTGAAAGTGAGGATGACTTGAAGCACTTACTGATGACGATTAAAGACTACAATCTGCAGTATGGATTACACCTCAATATAAAGAAAACAAAAATCCTCACAACTGGCCCAATAAGCAGCTTCACAGTGGATGGAGAAAAGATTGAAGTTGTCAAGGATTTCATATTACTTCGTTCTACAATCAACATTAATAGTAGCAGCAGTCAAGACATCAGATGACATATTGCATTGGGCAAATGTGCTGCAAAAGACCTCTTTCATGTGATGAAGAGCAAAGATGTCTTCTTGAACACTAAGATGTGCCTAACCAAAGCCATGGTATTTTCAATCACCTCTCATGCACGTGAGAGACATGAGAGCTGGACAATGAATAAGGAAGACCAAAAAGACTTGATGCTTTTGAGTTGTGTTGGAGAAGAAGAATGCTAAGAGTACCATGGTCTCCTTAAAGGACTGACAAATCTGTCATGGAAGAAGTGCAGCTGGAATGGTCCTTGAAAGTGAGAATGGCCAGACTTCATCTCACCTACTTTGGTCATGTTGTCAGAAGGAACCATTCCCTGGAGAAGGATATCATGCTTGGTAAAGTGGAGGGACAATGAAGAAGGGAAGGCCCTCAATGAGATGGACAGCCTCAGTGGCTGCAATGATGTACTCAGGTATAGCAAGGATCATGAGGCTGGCACAAGACCAGGCAGTGTTTTGTTCTGCTGTGCATACGGTCGTTATGAGTTGGAGACAACTTGACAGCACCTAACAATAACAACAATAATAATTCCAATTATTCATTCTGGAAAAAGGTAAATTGTTACAGGATAGGTTTGGGAACCCACAGTGAGACAGACCTAAGAGTCTATTAATAATTTCACCTACATTTCCCACAACTCTGACTGGTGGGCCAGGGATGTTTTAGGTCTCCTGGAATTAGTGGCAATTGAGAGCCAGTTTCCAGTATTCCTGAAACATATGATTATTTCCTTTTCTCCAATGAGAAGACACTCTTATAAAGGGCATAGATCCCTTTGGGGAAGACTGGGAGAAAGATTAACAGTATAAAATTCTCTCAATGTAGTGGAGTCCTTTCTTAAGGGGACTGATCCTTTGTTTCCTTCAAGGGGTTGTGGATATGTAAACTGGGCCAAGTCTGGGAATTGATTGGGGGGTTAGGAACTTGTATGCTGGAGATTGAAGTTAGACTGCTGTTCTCATCACCTAGAATTTTTCTGCTTGTACAGATCAAGTAAATATTTAGTAGACTTTCCATCTATTTCACTCCTAGGGACACCATGTCTAAGTAGCCAACACCATAAATCCATGTGAGTCAGATTATTCTAATTACTGCTTTAATTTTGATGCCCATTACTATACCCATGCCCATCTTATCTTCATGGATTATGTCCTGCCACTTGGTCTCTACTACTATAGGTTCTGTGTTAGACTGGGTTCTCTAGAGAAACAAAAACCAGCAAAGCTTATATATATATATATATATATATAT
>NW_006921955.1:736570-737103 GCF_000298275.1 Orycteropus afer afer | reverse complement strand
CACACTTCATGTGCTGTGAAATGAGTCCCTTGATCTGAAGCAATGCTGTGTGGGATGCCATGACAGTGGATAAGGCATTCTGTAAGTCCATGGATAGTAGTTTTAGTAGAAGCATTGTGTGCAGGGAAGGCGAATCCATATCCAGAATAAGTATTTATTCCAGTAAGAACAAAATGCTGTCCTTTTCATGATGGGTGTGATCCAATGTAATCAACCTGTCACCACGTTGCTGGCTGAACACCCTGAGGAATGGTTCCAAATCACAGACTCAGTGTTGGTCTCTGCTGTTGGCAGATGGAGCCCTCAGCATTGGCGGTAGCCAAATCAGCCTTGGTAAGCAAGAGTCCATATTGCTGAGCCCATGCATAACCTCCATCCCTGCCACCATGGCCACTCTGTTTATGAGCCCATTGGGCAATGACAGGAGTAGCTGGGGAGAAAGGATGGCTGGTTTCCACTGAACGTGTCATCCTATCCACCTGATTGTTAAATTCCTCCTCTGCCGAGGTCACTTTTTGATGGGCATTCACATG
>NW_006921955.1:732944-734869 GCF_000298275.1 Orycteropus afer afer | reverse complement strand
TCTGCAACCCCTCCAGGGATGCAGTACTGCTTTGGGTTTACTATTTTTGTAGGTAGAGGCAGTTCTAATGGCTTCCACTTGGCTTCTCCTACCATAATAGCCCTTACTCCACATGTCAGAGAGCCAATGTGGGAATTCTGCCAATTGCTGAGTATATCTATTCCAATTATGCATTCTGTTACTGGGGAAATGATTACAGGATGGGTTCAGGGACCCACTGGACCCACTGTGAGACGCACCTTGGCTAAGACTCCATCAATAACTTGACCTCCATATGCCCCCACTCTGACTGGTGGGCCACAATGATGCTTTGGGTCTCTTGGAATTAGTGTCAATTCAGAGCCAATGTCCAGTAATCCCCAAAAAGTCTGATTATTTCCTTTTCCGCAATGACCAGTCATTCTTGTAAAAGTCCTCAGATCCCTTTGGGGAAGGCTAGGAGAAAGACTGACATTATAGATTTTTGGCAATGTAGTGGGGTCCTTCCTCAAAGGGACCTGGCCTCCCCTTCATTCAAGGGGTTGTAGGTCTGTAAACTGACTCAAATCTGGGAATTGATTAAGAGATCGTGACTCTGTATTATGGCAATTCAATCTAGGTTGCTGTTCACGTGACCTAGAATTCTTCTGTCTGTAGAGATCAAGTAAATATTTAGTAGGCTTGCCATGTATTTCACTACTAGGAACAACATGAACAAGTAACCAATCCCATAATTCCACACGAGTCAGACTATTCTGATTAGTGTTCTGACTCTGCTGTCCATTATGGTAACCACATCCACCTTGCCTTTGTCAATTAACTGCTGCCACTGGGCCCCTACTACCACAGGGTCCAGTCAGCGCCATCGTATGTATGTAAGTGTCTTAGTTCAATTAGGGCAGTTCCCACTGTGAAATCAGGTTTACATAAAATATCAATCATAGCAGTCTTCAAGGATGGTGGAGCTTCTTTCACAAATTTATTCCTCATGGTACTGGTGAAAGACGTGTCTTCTGGACTCTCCATTTCTGGCTCTAGAGGTCTAATCTGATAAATCCATTCTAACGGGCCAGTTTCCCTAAGCCTCTGGATACCTTCTTCTACATTAAACCAAAGCAGATCTGGTACTTCAACTTGACTTAAGGTAGGCCACCGTATAATCCGTGCCTCAGTAAGCCAACCAAATAAACTATTAGATCCTTTCCTAACCTCTCGAGCTGAGACATTGAATGAAGAATCCATACTTAGTGGACCTAAATCAATAAACTCAGACTGGTCCAATCTTACATTTCTTGCACCATTATCCCACACTCTCAGTAGCCATTCCCATACATATTCTCCAGGTTTCTGTCTGTACATGTTGGCAAAATCAAGTAGGTCTTTTCAGGTATAGCATATCACCTCCTCAGTCACACTTTCTATTTCACCTCTTGGGGCTCGTTTAGACTTGACCTTTGTTATGGGCCTAGCTGCCAGGATAGGTGCTTGAGGCAGTTCCTGAGAACATTCAGGAATGTCTTCTATGGCCTCTGCCTCACACAATAACCCTGCAGGACAGTTTGGCTAGTGCCCTCAAACTGAGGGGGAGGGGATAATGGTTTTACAGTAACCCATTCAGATGGGAGGAATTCAAAAGAATTTACAGGCTCCATATCCTGATCTTCCTGATCATCTGTCCATATGTCCCCATTTCAGGTAGCAGGATCCCATGTTTATCCAATCAATGTCCTCACTTTAATGGCAGACACCGTTCTGGGTTGGCAATTGAGCTGGCGTTGCAATTCAGCCACTCTTACAATAAGACTCTGGATTTGGGTTTCAGCTATATCAGCTCTGTTAGTAGAAGCTATAAGGCTTTCTTTCAGAGCACAGCTGGAATCACTGAGGTCATTTATGTGGTGCTTAAGAAGAGACTCAGCAGCTTTGAGCCCATCTCGCTCTTTCAT
>NW_006921955.1:715749-732364 GCF_000298275.1 Orycteropus afer afer | reverse complement strand
GGAGTCCTGATCCACAGAAGAATGTCTCTCTTCCCAGGATGTCCCTGGATACCCTGGAAGCAGGCCACATCCCTAGGGAAACTCCCCTTGGGCAGATTGGCCACTCAGAACACAGTCATCTGATCCCATCATGGGAACAACCACACACAACTGGGGTCCAGCCAAGTTGACATACAGCTCCAACTATCACAGGTTCCAGTCAGCCCTCTCATAGTTAGGTGTCTTAATTCTACTAGGGCAGTTCTCACTGTCAAATATTACTTACATGAAATAGCAATCACAGCAGTCTTCAAGGATGCTGGGGCTTCCCTCACAAATTTGTTCCTCACTGTTGTGATAAAAACTGTCTTCCAGGTACTCCATGTTTGGGTCTATGGGTCTAATCTGATAAATCCACTCTACCACACCATTTTCCCTAAGCCTTTGGATACCTTCTTTTACATTATACAAAGACAGGTCCGGTGCTTCAGCTTGACTTAATGTAGGTCACTGCATAATCCGTCCTTCAGTAAACCAATCAAATAAACTATTAGGTCCTTTCCTAACCTCATGAGCTGAACCACTGAAGCAAGAATCTGTGCTTAGTGGGTTCAACTCAATATTAAGTCAGACTGATCCAATTTTATGTTCCTGGTACCATTATCTCACACCCTTAACTGCCAGTCCCACACATATTCCCCAAGTTTCTTTCTGTACATTCTTTTGAGTGTAATGCACCTCCTGCTGGGTTGCACTTTGTACTTCATCTTTTTGGGCTTGCTGGGACTTAAGTCGAGTTTTAGGTACAGAAGAAACAATGGGTAGTGGAAGTTGTTCCTAGAAATATTCAGCAATATATTGTAAGGCATCTGCCTCAGGCAGTGCCAAAGACAATGTCCCAGGTGCTGCCCCAGGTGGTATCTCAATGACTCATTAGGTACAGCTGGATTAATGTCATCATAAGAAGGCTAGCTCTGTTGGCAGGAGTGATTCAATGGAATTTAGGGGCTCAATGTCTCCAGCTTCATGATTATGTGCCCATATGTCCCCATCCTAAGTTTTAGGATTCCATTTTTTTCTAATCAATGTTCTTACTTTAACTTTAGATTTTTGAGGTTGGGAATTCAATTGTCATTGTAATTCATCCATTCTTATGATAAGACTCTGAGTTTGGTTTTCAGCAATATCAGCTGTATTACTAGAAGAAATAAGGGTTTATTTCAGGGCACAGGTAGAAACCCTGAAGTGTTTTATGTGGTGCTTGAGCTGTGACTCCAAAGCCCTGAACTCACCTCTTTCTTTTCCTCATAGCCTAAATTAAGGAGGACCAACCAACTCACTTCCTTATACTTCTCTGACAAAATCACAGAAAACTATCAAACATGCAATCACCCAAAGCTTCAGTTCTCCCTAATACCTGATCTGTTGGGGATGTTATTTTGTGTATTAACAGTATCATCTCACATCAAGAATTAGCAGCACCCTCTTGCTTCATGGAAGGAAGGTGGGGCAATCTACTTCTATAAAGATTTACAGTCTTGGAAACCCAATGAGGGTCGCTATGAGTTGGAATCAATTTGATGGCAGTTTTTTTTTTTTTTTTTTTTAATTTTCTTTACTAATGGAGGCAGAGTCACCAGCACCTCCAAGACTAGTTAGTTTTGGAAAGCAATTTAGAATATTCATCCTTGTGATTTTGTTTCATTAGAACCACTCGCAGTAGTAAATGTATTAGGATGGGTTTTCTAGGAAGCAAAACCAGTGGGAATATATAGAGAGAGAGACAGGGAGAGGGAGAGGGAGAGGCAGAGGCAGAGGCAGAGGGAGGGAGGGAGGGAGAGAGAGAGAGTGTGGTAGTTATGTTTGTGTGTCAACTTGGCTGGGCCTGGTTGAGTGGCTGGGCAGCTGGTAGTAGTTATTCCGCATGATGAGACTGGCAACCAACTCCATGGTGGGATCTACCACAAGCATCTGAGTAGCTGCCTTTGGGATGTGGTCTGCTTCCTGTATCTAAGAAGAAGCCTTGGGTATGGTCTCGTAGCCATGTCGTTGCTCAGCAGGCTGCCATGCTCTGCCAACCTTGGGACTTATAATGGACTTATATTATAATGCCTGCCATGTGGTTTGGTAATATTGGGACTGTGTCTTTTACTTGTCAACCTTGGGGCTTCTTAGCCTCAGCAGCCAGCAGCTGTCTGAATGAAGAAATGCCTCTAGCTCCAGTGGGCTGGGAGCAGGAGGCAGAGCTGGACCCCAAAGTTGAGGGGCTTTCACCCAGCCCCTAGAGCCTGGCACTTTGAACTTAGACGTAAAGCCCCCAAACTAAGAGACTATTTGTTAAGGCCATCCCATTTGTGGTATATTCTTGTCAGAGTGGCACTAGGTAACCAGAACAGTGAGGTTGTCCATTTCATTTCTTATACACAGTATTTGCATTCTCTCCTTTTCTTTTTAAATTTGCCAGTGGTTTGTTGATTTTACTAATCTTTCAAAGAACCAACTTCTAGTTTTGTTTATTCTATTTTAACTTCAATTATTTCTGATTGAACTTTTTATTATTTTTCTCATGGTTTTTATGCTTTATGGTTTTTTGCTACTGCTTCTCTAATTTTTGGAGATGCTAGGTTAAGGTGTTGATTTTGTTCCTTTCTTCATTTTTGATGTGTGCATTTATTGCCATAAATTGCACACTGAGCACTGCTTTTGCTGTGTTCCAAAGATTTTGGTATATTGTGTTTTCATTCTTATGTGATTCAAGGAATTTTTTAAGTTTCTTTTTATTTTTTCTATTAAGCAGTGGTTTTTAAGGAGGGTGTTATTCAGTTTCCATGTGATTCCTCTTTTTCCACTGATTTTCCTATTGTTCTAAGGAGTCCATTTAACATTTCTCATAAGGGAGATTCTGCTTGGTATATAATTTTTGCTTGGCAATTTTTTCTTTCAGGGTTTTATATATGTCATTCCATTGCCTTCTCTTTGCATGCTTTCTGTCAAGAAATCAGAGCTTTGTCTTTACACTTGCCATTTGTTGGTAACTTTTCATTTTCCTTGTACTGTTTACAGGATTTTTTTTAAAGGTTGATTATGACATGTGCTGGTGATTTTCTTTTGTGAGTCTACCCTGTTTTGGGGACATTGAAATTCTTGAATGCTTGACTTCTCATCATTCATCATATTAGGGAAATTGTCTTCTAACAACTCTTCAAAAATCTTCTCTGTGATTTTGTCTCTTCTTCTTTTGGAATTCTGATCACATGTAAGTTATTCCTCTTCATAGGGTACTACATAAAGCTAGGCTTTATATATATATATATATATATATATATATAAACACACACACATATATATCTTTTTATGATTCTTCCCTTTAACTAAGTAGTATGGAGATATTTGTTTTTTAAATCATGCTAATTGTCTTCCATTGGTTTGATTCTATTCCTTTGCCTCTTCAATGTGTTATTTATTTCTTTCAATGTGTTATTTATTTCTTAACTCTTAGTATTAATCTTCTGGATTTCTATTTGCTGTTTCTGTATAATTTCTAATCGTTCATTTACTTTGTCAGTTTGTTCTTGTATTGTTTTTGTAAATTCTTCTGTTTTGTCTGTATTTTCCTTGATTTTATCAGTGTTTTACTTGACCTGTCTTTCAATCCATTGAAGGTATTTTAATTCTTTTGAATTCCTTTTCAAGTTGTTCTTGTGCCACTTCTTCCTCAGAGAGGTTTTCTGGCTTTGTATTCTGGTCCCTTGTTTGTACTACTTTGTTGTTTCTTTGTGTCAGTTGCTTCTGAGATATTGTGCTGTCTTTGTATTTATGTGTAATTAGTGATTGTTTGTTGGTATGAGTTGTCCAGGCTTTTTGTTTTGTTTTGTTTTTTTTGATATATCTAAGCAAGTGGGGCTGGTGTGGTATTCTATTACCTAGATTGGCAGCACTAAGGTGCTGTCTCCTCGTGGGTGTGATAGAGGATGAGAAGATGTGCACAGATCATAGATCTCTGTTACATGCCATGTAGATCAGTTGAGGG
Organism: Orycteropus afer afer; assembly: GCF_000298275.1. Classification (NCBI taxonomy): domain Eukaryota; kingdom Metazoa; phylum Chordata; class Mammalia; order Tubulidentata; family Orycteropodidae; genus Orycteropus; species Orycteropus afer. Next base: position 728,355 of record NW_006921955.1, on the reverse strand, counting down.
TGGGTTGGACTGTTATTGGCCACCATGTATCATTGATCAGTTGTTGCAGAAGCAGGTGGTGGCCCTTGCACTGTGGGTGAGTCTTTAGGAGGTATAATGTGGTTGGGGTGTGTGGGCATAGTTCCCACCAGTTGGGAAAACAAAACAAAACAAAAACATCTAAAATAAATAAAAACAAGAGAACAACAACAATAATAATAAAAAACCACAAACAGTATAAACAAACAACAAGAACTACAAAAAGAAAAAAGACAATATAAAGAAAATGAAGGGGAAAGACTAAAGAAGGACAAAAGAAAAAAAATCTAGGGAGGAGAGAAAAAGAAAAGGGAGCAAGAGGAAAAGACTAGTAAAGAGAAATAACAAAAATGAAAAATGTAAAAAGAAAAACAAGAGATGGGAAAAATGCAAACAGGAAAAGAAGAAAAAAGATGGGAACCATGAAAAAGAATGAAAAAATTAAAAGAACCAGGGCAAGGAAATGAAAGGAAAAACAAAAAGAAAGAAAGGAAAAAATAATAATTAAAAACAAAAAGGAAATAGTGGGGGGCAAGGAGGAAGGTCACTGGACAGTATTCCTGCTGACTGAGCAGGCAACACGGAAGAAGGCAACTGGTCCTGGAACGAGTTCTTGTCTATGAAGAAGGCAACTGGAGCTGGAGGCCTGATCCCAGATTTCTTGCTGACCCAGAAGATGTCTAGGGGCAGGGCACTGAGACCCAGAAAGAGTTCCTACCAGCCCAAACAATGGTTAAGAACAAGGTACTTAGTTCCAGAAGGAATTCCTGCTGATCCAAAAAGCTACTGGGCTAAGGCATCTGGTCCTAGAAAAAGTTCTTGCTGTCCCAAAAGGCTGGGTGTAGATCCCCATTCACAGAAAAGTTCCTGCCATCCTAAACAATGTCTGGGTGTAGGGTATCTGTTCTCAGAAAAAGTTCCTTCTGGCCAAAAAGGTATCTGGGAACAGGGCACCTAGTTCCAGGAACAGTTCCTCCTTGCCTAGAAGGCAGTTGTTGGCAGGGCACCTGGTCCGGGATTTATTCCTACCAGGACAGAAGGTGGGTGAGGATGACAGATAGCCATACGTCTATTCACTTGGAGGGATTTGGGTACAAGGGGAATATTTCATCTTTCTTATCACCAGCCATCAGTGTGGTTGCTCATGCAGTCCCTGGCAAGTGGAGCTGAATATCAGGTTGCTGCCCAGATTGGAATCCCACTTGTAAACATTCAAAATGGTTGTGTCATCAGGCCAGCTGACAGTCCACAGCTCTATTTGTCTCCTTATATGCTGTTTTCATTCAGTTTTTTTCCACTAGTCAGTATTTAACCCACTTATCTTTTCCTTCAAAGCTCAGGGTTCTAAGATTATCCTACCTGTTTCAATTGGTTTCTTGTTTCTTTGTTGCAGAGGGTCTGGATAGCTTGTCTATGAATTCCACTATCTTGTTGAAAGTGTTTATAAACTTTTGTAAATGAATGCTTCCTGGAGCACTTATTTATTTATTGTGTTTTGGGTGCAAATTTACAGAGCAAAATTTTACATTGATTTCATGCTTTGATTACCATCCCTGACCAAAATGCATTGTCTTCCCCTCCTATCCCTGTGACTACCCCTTCCCTGTGCCCTTCTTAACTATGCACTTCTGTCTGTCCAGCTTTTCTTCTGTGTGAATACTGCCCCTCTGGTGCCCCATGGCTGACTGCTTTAAGGAGTGTATCTCCCTAGAGTAGGTGGGTGCATTGCCTTGGAGTGGGTGTTCTGCATATAAGTTTTTCTACTGTTGGGCTGAGAGCCAATTCTTGGGAGTGAATCCAATCCTAGGCCAGGAGGGTATCCTGGGGCCAAAGTGTTAGGGGTTCCACCAGACTCTATCCAACCAGTAAAACTGGTCATTTTTGTGTTTTTGAATTTTGTTCCACATTTTTCCTCCCACTTTATCCAGGATCTCCAGTTTTGATCCCTTTCTGAGTGGTTGGCATTGGAAGCCAGGCACCATCTAGTTCTTCTGGTCTCAAGGTTCATCACATCCTTGGAGTAATTATTTCCAAATGGCTTTGATTTTCTTCACCCTTCTTTGCTTCGGATGACAGGAGACCAATAGTTGCATCTTGAGTGCCTCTCAAAAGCTTTTAAGACCCCAGTTGCTACTCACCAAAGTAGATTGTGGAACAAGATTTTTATGTACTATGTTGTGCCAATTGACCTTGGTGTCCCCCAATACTTATGGTTTTGAGTTGGCAGGTCTGGTGATTCTCTTTTTCAAGGTGTTTGGTTGTCTCTGAGAGGTTACTCCAATTCTGTCTTCTGTTGCTTCTGCAATGAATGTGGCTAATTTTGTATCACTAGTATCTATGTAAGATTATCTTCAACTAGATCTATCCTTGGTCTAAGGTACATCCTTGTTCACCGACCCCCACATGATCTTCTCAGTTGTCTATGTACTTGTCTCCTCAGTTGTCTATTATCTATAGCCTGGTGTTTGGTGTTAGTGGTAATGCAGTATTGTGAACATACTAGAATTTGCCTCTGTTATCTTTATCTTATATGTACATTTCAGTGTCCTTCCTCTCCCCAGTGTCGTCATGCTGGTCAGACTCTTACCATACCATCTCTTCCCTTACCCTAAGCAACATGTGATCCCCAACTATGAAAATTTTCCTCCCCTTCCCTCCCATCCCTAGTAACCTACAAAGTGAGTTCCCTTCCCAAAGCAAACCCCTCCTTGACTTTTCACAATAATTGGCTCATACAGTATTTCTCCTTCTGCAATTGACTTATTTCACTCAGCATATTGTCCTCCAAATTCATCCATGTTGTGAGATGACTCACATATTTTTCAATATTCTTTAATGTAGCATAGTATTCCATTTTGTGAATGTACCATAATTTGGTTATCCATTTATCTGTTGATGCCATCTAGCTTGTTTCCATTTCTTAGCTATATGAATTGTGGTGCGATGAATATGGTGTGAATATGTCTGTTTGTGTCCTGTCTCTTACCTCTTTAGGATATATTGCTAGTAATGGAATTGCTGGATCAAATGGTATTTCTATTTTCAGTTTTTCAAAGAAACGCCATACCATTTTCCACACTGGTTGTACCATTTTGCAGTCCTGGAGCACTTTGTCAAGACGTTCTCGACTCTGTGTTTCCCATTTTGCAAAGTGCTCTTTTGCCATAATAAACTCTACGTTTTAAATAGCCTTGTAGTTTTTTCACTATGACATTTCAAACCACTGACTTGAGTGCACCTGAGCCCTTAACCACTGGGCCACCAGAGCTCCTTCCTAGAGCCTATGATGCTGAATTAAATTATAAGGAACCTGATGCCTTTAATATTGATTAGTGCAAAATTAATTAGAAGGACAGCACAAGGGTCTATACACTTATATAATTTCTTTGGTATAAGTGTCAACCTAATGCAATAAAGAATGTCTTAAAAATTACTTCTATGAATCTCCAAATCAAGGGAACAGACTTCACAGTGCCACCATCAAGTATTATTTATTGTACAATACAACCTGCAAAAGGTGGAACCTGTGCAAGGTGGGAACATGGCAGAGAAGAAAACTCAAATATTTTCCAGTAAAATGAGTGATAGAAAACTGGAAAGACTGCATCCTGTCAAAGGTGGAAAACTTGTGAGGCCCAGAAAAACAAAGCACCCCCTTTGAGTTCCAGCTCTCACTGTATTATATTTTTGGCATTGTATTTTTAATTGAGATTTTCACAACTGGTATATATTTGGAGGATTAATAAGGAAGACAACAGGTTCACCTCTGCATTCTAAACATGTATAATTAAGTACAGAAGGCAGAACCAGAATCAAAGCATGGCTGAAATATGCAGGCAGCCATTGGTTCAGTAAAAGGATTCAATTTCAACAAACGATAATTATCGATAAGATCTGTTTAACATATCCTCTTCTCTGAATATGTTTAGGTAGAGGGTGAGGGCAATCTGGCTGAGATCTTGTTGGTAGGAATTTCCTGCTCTCAGTCCAAGGCTGGCAACTTCTAGGAATCCTGTCAATCTCTTAGTGTGGACTGGAGTTCTCAACCAAGGCCATGTAGCAGTAATGTCCCTGCAAACTATAGAGTGTGGGCTATGTAAACTACTTGAGCCCCAAAATAGGACTTTTGTGTTCTTATAGGAAGGGCAGATTTTGGACATCAATGTGCTTTAGGAAGCAATGTTTTACCCAAAACCCCCAAACCAAACCCACTGCTAATTGATTCCAACAGAATAGAACCGCCCCATTGGGTTTCCAAGGCTATAACTTTACAGAAGCAGACTGCTACATTTTTCTCCTTTGAGTGGTTGGTGAGTTTGAACACCTGGCCTTTGCTTAATAGCCAAGTGCTTAACCACTGCACCACCAGGGCTCCTCCATGTCCCTAACCAAACTGAAAAACCACACTCACTTCCATTGAATCGATTGTGACTCAGTGACCCCATAGGATGGAGTAGAATTGCCCCTTTAGGGTTTCCAAGGCTAGAAATCTTCACAGAAGCAAATTCCCTCATCTTTTTCTTGTGGAGCTGCTGGTGGGTTTTAACTGCCAACCTTTTGGTTAGCAGCCAAATGCTTTAACCACCACGACACCAGAGCTCCTTAATGTCTTAACACTGAAAGTAAATTAAGCTATACCAAGTTTGTCCCAGCTCAGGACCTAGAAGGGGCACTGGCCAGCAGATACATTATAGTGGATCACACAAGAATCTTTGGGATTCTACATGACCAGGCTGTAAGATACAAATCAATAGTGGACTGGTTTGACTTAATTCTATTCTAAAGTCCATCTGGGAGTCTTTAATAACATAGAAGACATATGGTCTTCAACAGAGGTACTCATTATCTTTTGAAGTAAGCGTGGGATGCTCAAATATCTAATAGGAAAAAAACATTCTGACGTCATTTGTATTCCAAATTTCTGAAGCAGGTCCTACATATTATTTTAGCTTTGTAACTGGCCAAACCTTTTCCTTCTGAGGCTTTGGGTCAGCATCAGCAAAATAGTATGTAGTAACTCATGAGGTTTTTGTGGAACAGTGATAATGACAATGATATTTATAGAATAAGGATTAATTTCAGCTGATTTTAGTACACCACACCTAATATAAAGGAGCTCTGGTGGTATAGTGGTTAAGGCACTTGGCTCCTACCCAGAAGGTCGGTGGTCAAAACCCACCAGCTGCTTGGCAGGAGGAAAACGAGGCAATCTATTTTCCTCAAGATTTACAGCCTTGGAAACCCAATGGGGTCGGATTTGATGGCAGTGGTTTTGGTCCTGGTTTTTGGTACCTAATGTAGGTTATAGGCGCTCTGGTGGCATAGTGTCTAAGAGATTTGACTGCTAACTAGAAGGCTGACATTTCAAACCCACCAGCCACTCCTCGGAAGGAAGGTTTCCTTAGTGACACCACCTGGGTATGGTAGCTGTACCAGAGAAAAACATGAGAAGGGCACCCCTCACCCCCTGATAAACAGGATGCACCTGAGAAAAACACCCCTCATTCCCTGATAAACAGGATGCACCTGAGATAAACAGTGTCCCGAGCCTCTGAAACAAAGAGAATTAAAAAAAAACAATTTCCATGTGTCAGGAAGTAATCCTAACCTATATAACTCGGCGTCTTGGGAGAATAAGGCATTGCAGCCTAGGAGCGCGCTTCAGCTCCCTGCAGTCGGCTAGCCTGAATAAAACCTTTTTCTAAAAAACGCGAACATTATAGTGGCTATTATTTTAATTGGAACCCATAACATTGGAAACCCAAGGAGGGGTCGCTTTGAGTCGGATCAGACTCCACGGCAGTGCAGTGTGCTTGTTTGCACTTACAGTAGGTTATTGACATCATTTAACAAGTGAGGGTCCATGACTTTGAGTAATCAGTTCATATATGTCCTGTTGGTACCATCTTTGTCTCTGGTCTACGTGATTCCTACGACTGAGCTTTTCCCACAAAGTAAAGTGCCATCAGGCTCGCTTCATATTTTGGATGAGGAACAGAATACTGTAGCCATATGCCCCTCCTCGAGTTCGCGATTCCAGACCAGAGGGCTCTCTTGTCAGAACGTGACTGTTTACATACTAGATGTTGTTGTTAGCAGCCCATTGTACAACGGAAGGAAACATTGCCTCGCCCTGGGCCATTATCACCACTGCTCGACCATTGCTCTGCTTGAGCCCATTGTTACAGCCACTCCGTCAATCCATCTCCTTGAAGGTCTTCCACTATTTTGCTCACCTTCTACTTTACCAAGCATGATGTCCTTTTGTCCATGGTCTGGTCCCCTCTGATAATATGTCCAAGCTATAGGAGAGAACTCTCGCCACCTTCTCTTCAAAGTAGAATTTGCAGCGCTCTACAAATCCACCTCTCGCCAGACTCCACCCCTAGCCTGGGGGATGGGTGAGGGTGGGTGGGAATAGGGCTGGGTGACCCTGGAGATGACGTATATTGGGCGTGCTGCGTAATCCCTGACGCAAAAGCGGAGACGTGGAGGCGGGGACTGAAGTGGGCGGACATAGCTGTAGATGTGGGGCGTGGTCGGCTGTAGAGAGCTGGCCTGTAGGCGGGGTGGTGGGTGAACCGGTTTGCGGCGTCAGGCGGGACGCGAAATCCTTAACCTCTCACAGGCCACTGAAGACGCAGGCCTCTAGGAGTGTCGTGGTCCGTGCGGTTGGTGCGGTGTGTGGACCCTAACCTGTAGTCCTGCTAAGTCTCCGCGGCTCCAGATTTGTTTGCATTCTTCTATTCTCTTCGTCGTCGCTGGCACCGCCGCCCAACCCCCAGGCCGCTGCGGGCTGCGGTGCCCATGCGGGCGCGGGCCCAGCTGCCGCCTTCGCGGCGTTGCCCTCGTCCCGGAGCGTCCTGAGCTGGCACGGCCATGACCACGACATGAGGGTGGAGCTGCCGCCCGAGCCGGAGGAGCAGGTATCGCCGGAGCTGGAGGCAAGAGCCATGCTTGAGAAGCGCACGGGTGCGCAGGCCGCGGGTGGCAGCTCGGTGAGCGCTCGCGTGTGTTGCCGCGCGTCCCCTTCAACTCTGAGGCCCCAAGTCAGGAGAAGCTCAGGGTGGAGGGAGTTTCGCGTCGCGGCTGAAGTGGGGAGTGAAGACCTGGGAGTCGAGGCCCGTCTGCTTGCTGTGGCCGGCATTGATGGAGGGAGAGAAGATCAGAAGGGAGCGCGCCTGCCACCTCTCGGAAAGCTCCTCCTTTTTAAGGGTCGAAGTCATTAGTAATAAGCATTGCTGGTGGTTTCTCATCATTAGACAGAACGTTAAAGTAGATAATTTGGTTATTGTTTAAAAAAGCACCAAACATGGGACAGTTCATATAAGTAATTGGGTTATTTCAGAATTCTCCATACATGTGACAGTTGATAGAAATTTTATGGTGCAATTTCTGGCCGAGAGTGCTTAGACAGGCCCTAAACGTTACCAGATAGCTGACAGGGAAGTTGTAGGCTGAGCAGCTTCTGCTTCCTGCCTACCTTCTCATTCTCCAGGCTGGTTGGAGGATTGGTCAGGCGGAAGGGGAGCAGAAATTACTCGGAAACTGCAACCCCCAGGATCCCGCTGAGGAGCATGTTCAGGTCAATCTCTTTTTCTAGTTTTACGTGAGATTGGGTGGGTTCTGAGAGCAGTACAGGCAAGCCCAGATTTAATTGGTCAGGATTCAGCAAAATAGGCCGGTCAGCATAACTTTGGGTCTTCACGGTGGCATACTAAGCATAAAGAATTTGTATTAAAAGTTTGCCATTTCTTCAAGGCCCAACTTTAGAAAGGAGATATATATATATATATAGATATATATATAGTCCATTTAGCACATGAATGATACTAGAAAACGCATGGAGGTTTAGTTTACATATCTAATTTTGTTTCTAGTTAAACAGCATATGCATCTTTGGTGATGTGAATCACCATTAGTGTTGGGAGGATGAGCGAAATTGAAGGAGCAGTGATTAGAATGGAGTCAGCAGAGCTGGTTTCTAGTCCTAGGTTCTAACAGAACCAATATGCACTCTAAGTAGGGTACCCACATCTGCCTAATCCGTAAAGTGAGGCTTGGTAATATTGAAGGCCCCTCCTAGCCCAAGTGATACCTTGTTTTTTTATTTTTTAATAAAACATTGGAGTCCCCTTTCTTCAAAGACAAGGTTGGTAATATGGGAAGCTTCTTTGCAGAGGGAGAGAAATTCTGTAGAATTGGCTTCTCATGTAAAAAAATAGACTTGTCATTTCTCTGTCCCCTAAACAGAACCAAACCACCAGCTCCTCCTGTCTTCTTTGAGGTGATGGAGTTACGAAACAGTAGAAAAGCTAGTAAAAGGGGTTCTGGTGGTGCAGTGATTAAAGCACTCGACTGCTAACCAGGTCAATGGTTTGAACCCACCATCTGCTCTGCAGGAGAAAGATGAGACAGTCTGCTTCCATAAAGATATAAAGCCTTGGAAACCCTTTGAGGGGCAGTTCTGCTCTGTCCTAAAGGGTCTCTATGAGTCTAAACTGACTGAATGGTGGTTGGTTTGCTTTTGGTTAGTTAAGCTAGTACCTGATAGTTAGCAATGCATACCTTCCCAGACCTATAACATGCCCCTAAATTTGGCCCCCTACATAGAAAGTTGCTTGAAATACTGACTGCAACAACAGACTTGAGCGTATCAACAGTCGTGAAGATTGTTCAGGATTGGGCAGTGTTTCACTGTTGTACATGGGATGAGTATGAGTTATTTCTCAATAATATATTTTGCATGGGTAATTGAATGGTCAGATTTTTTTTTTTTTAAACTTACTGTGATATAGGTGAAAGTTTACAAAACAAATTCATTTTACATTCAACAGTTCATACACGTTTTGTGACACTGGTTACATTTCCCACAGTGTAACAGCTCTCTTCCCACTTCTTTGCTGTAATTGCCCTTTTCCCTGTGTCTTTTTTGCCTATGCATTCCTGCCTCCTTACCTTTCTCCCTGTGCAAATGCTGTCCTTCTGATCTCCCATGGTTGGTTGTTGTAAGGAATGCATCTCCCTGGTGTAGGTGTTTGGCTCCTACTATCTACTGTTTGGGAGCTCTGGTAGCATAGTGGCTAAGGCACCTGACTGCTATCCAGAAGGCTGGCGGTTCAAACCCACCAGCCACTCCTCGGAAGGAAGGTTGGGCAATCTACTTCCGTAGTGATACTGCCTCGGAAACCCAAGGAGGGGTCACTCTGAGTCAGGTCCGACTTGACGGCACATAACAACAACAACAACCTACTGTTTGTCTGAAAGTTAAGTCATGGGAGTGAGTTCAATTCCAGGCCCAAGGGTGACTCAGCTATATTCTTTGGAATTTCACCAATTTCTGTCAGACCAGTAAGCTTACTCTTTTTTTATTGTTTTGAGTTTTGTTTCACATTTTGCTCCCACTCTATCCAGTATCTCTAATTTTGGGTGGTTGATAGTGGTAGCCAGGTATCATCTAATTCTTCTGGTCTGAGGGTCATATAGGCTGAGGTTCTCATGGTCCATTAGTCCTTTGGACCATTTCCAGGTGTCTTTGGTTTTCTTCACTTTTCTTTACCCCAAATGAGGACAGACCAGTGTTGTATCTTAGATGGCTGCTTGCAAGCTTTTAAGACCCTGTCGCTACTGACTGAAGTAAGTTGTAAACAGTATTTTTGTTTACCATATTGTGGCAATTGAGCTTGATGTCCCCTGCGAGATTGGTCAGAATATTTAGGTTATCCCCAGACTGCAATAAAAGTATTCAGTTCTCCCATTTCCTAACCTAGGCAGGGACTAGAGTCTAACCTTAAAGTTGCTAATTTATATGCTTTTGTGGAATATTTGCTCACAGAAACCTGTTGTTGTTAGGTGCTGTTGAGTCAGCTCCAACTTGTAGTGACCCTATGTACATCAGAACTAAACACTGCTCAGTCCTGTGCCATCCTCACAATCCTTGCTATACTTGAGCCCATTGTCGTAGCCACTGTGTCAGTCCATTTCATTGAGGATTTTCCCCTTTTTCTCTCTCTAAGAAGTATGATCTCCAGGGAATGATCCTTTCTGACAACATGACCAAAGTAGGTGAAGCGAAGGCTGGCCATTCTTGCTTCCAAGGAACATTCTGGCTGCACAAGAAGAAGAACCAAGATTTGTTTGTTCTTCTGATAGTCCATGGTATTTTCAGCATCCTTCAGCAACACCACAATTCAAAGGCATCAACCCTTCTTCCGTCTTCCCTGTTCATTGTCTAGCTTTCACATGCATATGATGTGACTGAAAATACCATGACTTTGTTAGGCACACCTTACTCTTCAAAGTGACTTCTTTTTGGTCCAGTTGTGAGGATTTTTGTTTTCTTTATGTTGAAGTGTAATCCATACTGAAGACTAGTCTTTAGATCTTCCTCAGTAAGTGCTTCAAGTCATCTTCACTTTCAGCTAGCAGCGTTGTGCTGTCTGCATATTGCAGGTTTTTAACGAGTCTTCCTCCAGTGTTGATGCTACATTCTTCATATAGTCCAGCTTCTCAGATTATTTGCTCAGCATACAGATTGAAAAAGTGTGGTAAAAGGATATAATACTAACGCACACCCTTCCTGATTTTAAACCATTTGGTATCCCTTTGTTCTGTTCTAATGACAGCCTCTTGATCTATGTACAGGTTTCCCATGAGCATAATTAAGTGTTCTGGAATTCCTTTCTTCTCAGTGTTAACCATAATTTTTTATGATCTGCATAGAAACCTAGACACACTTTATTTTCTGATTCCTTCTCTTGACTCCCTAGCTCTTCTGCTAATTTTGGCTACCAGTAGATTCCTGCATAGTCTTTTTTTGTTTGTGAGGTAATAGCGTGGAGTTAGTATTGATAAACTGCTTGGGATACTGAGAGTGAATTTTCTTGGGAGCTCTGCTGGTGGAGCACCTAAGGCATTTGACTGCTAACTAGAAGGCAGACAGTTCAAACTCACCAGCCAGTCCTCGGAAGGAAGGTTGGGCAATCTGTTGTCATAGTGATACTGTCTTGGAAACCCAAGGAGAGGTCACTATGAGTTGGATCTAACTTGACGGTGATGTTGGACCAAACGTGGGTCCCTGCCCGGTGCTCAATTAGGCCAAAACAGTTTACACACCAAGTGATGAACAGGAGAGAAAATTACTTATTGCAAAGCAGCAATGCAAGGAGACACGGGCAGTTGGGATACAGTATAAGTTTCAGGAGAGGAGTGGTTATACATATTCATAAAAACTTAAGGAATTTGGGTGTGAATTAACTGAGGATTGGTTGATACCTCCTTCGCCTCAGTTTAAAGGGACAATCATTTTTAATGCAGTGCGCTTGCGCACTGGATGAGTCACACCGGCTTTCTTTCATCAACTGATTGGGGGCTTGGGCAGAGGGAAGAATGTCAGTTCCCAGCAACTTTGTTCCTGTTTGTCTTACTGCGGATGTCCGCGGGCGGAGGTTAATTTTCAAGTTGTCTCCTGAAACGTGTTAAGGTACTTCTCACCTGTTTCTAGGGGGATAACATGGAGAGAATGTGTAAATTGACCTTTCATTCCATTCAGTTCTTAAGGAACTGATTTATCATGTTTATTTCTTTGTCTTCAGCTGAGGTCCTGTCTGTCTTTACCCGGGTGGGAGGTGATGATAGTTGAGCTTTCATTCCATTAAGTTCTTAAGGAACTGAGTTACCATATTTACTTGTTATACTTCAACCAGGGATGCAGACTGAACTTTGACTCCACTTGGTTTCAACGGTAGTGAGTTTGGTTTTTCTTCCTTTTTTTTTTTGTACTTAGTGAGATGACTAAGACATGCAGTGCAGTGTTCAGGCACTAGTGCATTTCTCAGTTTGTGTAAGTTGGGAGTTAATTTCACTTTCAGTTTCATTTCATTGCAAATGCCTCTTCAGAGAAGAAAAAAAAATGCTGTTGCCTTTGAGTCAATTGTAATGTATTCTATATGGTTTTCTTGGCTGTAATTATTACAAAAACAGGTAACTAGACCTTTTCTTCCGTGGAACCACTGCGTAGGTTCACACCACCAACCTTTATTTTAGTAGTTAAGTGTGAACCATTTGATTCACTCAGGGACTTTTTGTCACATGCCAAACCAGACCCACTGCCATCTAGTCAATGCCGACTCAAAGTGACCCTATAGGACAGAGTAAAACTGTCCTATAGCATTTCCGAGGCTATAAATCTTTATGGAAGCAAATTGCCACATCTTTCTCTGGAGGAGTGGCTGGCTGGTGGGTTCAAACTGCCGACCGTATAGTTAGTACCTGAGCACTTTACCACTGCCCCACCGGTGTTCCTTGTCATATGCCAGTTCCCCCAAATTAAGCGTTTTTCCTGTTTGAATTTTCATTCTGGTATCATTTCCATACTATCAGGTGCTGTGTCTTAAAGTTCCTATGATTTGATTTCATTTAAATATTAGGGTTTCCTTATAGGTTGATTCCAGTGGCAGTCAAAGTTTGAGATTTATAGATGCTACTAATAATCACAAGAAAAGCCTACAGTCACCAGAAGGAAGGAAATAATCAAGATTCGAGCAGAAATCAATGAAACAGAAAATAGAGGGCTATAGAAAAAATCAA
>NW_006921955.1:714360-715174 GCF_000298275.1 Orycteropus afer afer | reverse complement strand
AAATCATTCATCATGACCAAGTGGGGTTCATACCAGGTATGCAGGGATGGTTCAACATTAGAAAAACAATCAATGTAATCCACCACATAAATATAGATGCTACTAATAATCATAGGGGAAACCATCAATGTACAGGGCATTGGTTGGCAACTTTTTTTCTACCTTGTTTAATATTGGCAAAGAATATTGACCTGAAAAATAAGAGAGAATGAAGGTTTTACCACTGACCTCCAGAAAAGGGAGATACTGTATTCCTCTCTAACCATTTGTGTGTGCACATACACTTTGAGATGTCTTATCAGAATTTTCAAGGAGCACTGGTGGTATTGTGGTTAAGGCATTTGGCTGCTAACCAAAATTTGGTGGTTCGAGCCCACCAGCTGCTCCACCAAAGATAAGGCAGTTTGGTTCTGTAAAGATTTACAGCCTTGGAAACCCAGCGGGCATTCCTATGAGTTTGAATCAACTCAGTGGCAGTGAATTTGGTTTGGGTTTATCAGAAGTATCTGCATATCATTGTAGATTTTTTATGATGTTTCAGTTCATGGTTTGAAGAAGAGCTCTGGTAGTATAGTGCCTAAGGCACTTGACTGCTAACCAGAAGGCTGGCGGTTCAAACCCACCAGCCACTCCTCGGGAGGAAGGTTCGGCAATCTAGTTCCATAGTGATAGTGCTTTGACAACCCAAGGAGAGGTCGCTATGAGTCTGGGCCGACTCGACGGCATGTAACAACAACAACAACAATGTAGTCTCTGGGATTCCTCAGCCTCAGTAGATCCAGTAGTCTGGATTTTTTTTTTTTTTTTTTTTAGG
>NW_006921955.1:690072-691245 GCF_000298275.1 Orycteropus afer afer | reverse complement strand
AAGGCACTTGACTGCTAACCAGAAGGCTGGTGGTTCAAACCCACCAGCCACTCCTTGGAAGGAAGGTTGGGCAATCTACTTCTGTAGTGATACTGCTCTGAGTCAGGTCCAACTCAATGGCAAATAACAACATCAACAAAGGAAGAATTGACACATTTGAATTATGGATATTGAATATACCATATATATATAATTAAGGATATTGAATATACCATGAGCTGCCAGAAAAATAAACTGGTCTGTCTAGGAAGAAGTACAGCCAGAATGGTCCATAGTAATGAGGATGGTGAGACTTTGTCTCACATTCATTCTTTCTTTTTTTTTTAAATTGTGATTTGGGTGAAAATTTACAGAGCCAATACACTTTCCATACAGCAGTTCACATACACTTTGTCTCATGACATCGACCACAACTTACCACAATGCAACATCTCCTCTCCTACTTCCTCCCGATAGTTACCTCTTCCTTGTGTCCATCTCTTCATGCACTCCTACCCCCTGAGCTGTCTCCCTGTGCATAAGCAGCCTTTTTTTTCTCCCATGCTCGTTCTCTCCAAGGAGTGTATGTACCTCAGGTAAATGTTCAGTTCATGTCTGTCTATTGTTTGGCTGGAAGCCACGGGTGTGGGCTTAATTCCAGACTTGAAGGGCAGCTAGGGGCCATAGTCTCAGTGGTTCCATTGAGACTCTATCGGACCAGCAAACCTGGTCCCCCACCTTTTTTTCTTACAAAATGATTTTGAGTTTTGTTCCACATTGTTCTTCCTATTTATCGAGGATCTCCTACATAGATCCTCTTCCAAGTGGTTGAAAGTGGTAGCCAGGCACCATCTAGTTCTTCTGGTCTCATAGTCATATAGACTGGAGATCAGATGGTGTACCAGTCTCTAGGACTAATTGTTTCCATGGATTTTTGGTTTTCTTCATTCTTCTTGTCTCTGGACGAGGAGAAACCCATTGTTGCATCTAGATGGCAGCTTGCAAGCTTTTAAGATCCCAGTCGCTACTTGCCATATGAAACAATGTTTTGTGTAGTATATTATGCCAGTTGAGCTTGATGTCCTCTGTGACTATGGTCCCGAGCCCACAGGTTCAACTACTCAGTCCCTCTGGGTAGCTGGCTGTGACCAAGCAGTGACTACAGCCTTTGCCCCTTGTCAGCTCCACTATACA
>NW_006921955.1:688216-689160 GCF_000298275.1 Orycteropus afer afer | reverse complement strand
GCCAGCCGTCTGGTTAGCAGGCAAGTGTCTTAGCCACTATGCTACCAGAGCTCCCATGCCATATATTAGGGCCTGTAAATTTGCCCCTAGTTTTTCCTTGAGGAACTCTGTAGTTTTGCGTTTCACATTTAAGTCTTCGATCCACCTGGAGTTCGTTTTTCTGAATGGTCACATTAGCTTATAGAACCATTGTCTGCCAACCCTGTACATGTTCTTGGATACACTCCCCATTTCATAGCCATACCTAAGAGTTCAGCCTGTCCACCTATCAATCCACTCATACACCCATGTTTGCCTTCACAGACAACGCAGTACTATATGTGCAAAAGGGTTCATCTTTGTTGTCTGTACCTCCCATGTTGTACCTCTCTATGTCTTTCTCTTCTTCAGTGGCGCCATATTGGTTACTCACATTTGGTACATTGCCCTTGTCTTCACCCAAATCAATACTTATCTCTATCTATCTATCTTTCATCCACTCCCCTCCCACCCTTGGTAACCAACAAAGAAAATTTCCTTCTCCAGATAAACCTTCCCTTAACTTTTATACTAATAGACTAATAGAATATTTGTCTTTTTGTTATTTACTTATTTCACTCAGCATGATGTCCTCCAAGTTCATCTACATTATGTGGTGTTTTGCAGATTCTACATTATACTTCAGCGTTGCATAGTTAGTATTCCATTGTCTGTATGTACCATAGTTTGGTTATCCGTTCCTCACTTGATGGACACCTAGGTTGTTTCCATCTTTTGGCTTTTGTAAATAGTGCTGTGATGAACATGGGTGTACATATATCTGTTGTTGTCATGGCTCTCCCTTCTTCAGCGTATATACCTAGTAGTGGAATGGCTGGATCAAATGGTATTTCTAATTCCTACTTTTGAAGGAATCACCATACTGCTTTCCACAATGTTTGTACCATTTTACAGTCCCACCAGCA
>NW_006921955.1:685915-687181 GCF_000298275.1 Orycteropus afer afer | reverse complement strand
TCTTCCTATCCACGAGCATGGGATGTTCTTCCATTTATGTAGATCTCTTAGGGTTTCTTGAAGTAGATTTTTATGGTTTTCTTTGTAGAGGTCTTTTGTGTCCCTGGTAAGATATATTCCCAGGTGTTTTATTTTTTTTGGTAGCTATTGTAAACAGTATTGATTTCCATGTTTCTTTTTTAGCAATCTCTTTGCTGGTATAGCAGAATCCAACTGATTTTTAGATGTTGATCTTATATCCTGCCACGATGCTAAATCTCTCAATGAGTTCCAGTAGAGTTTTGACTGAGTCTCTTGGGTTTTCTAGATATAGGATCATGTTGTTGTAGATTTTGTTATATGCTGTCCAGTCGTTTCTGACTCCTAGCGACCCCATGCACAGCAGAATGAAACACTGCCCGATCCCACACCAGTTCCACGTTCATTTCTATACTTGAGCACATCATCGCATCACTGTGTCAGTCCATCTTGTTGAAGGCCTCTCTCTCTTTCGTCGACCCCCCACCCTACCAAGCATGACATCCTTCTCCAAGGAATGGTCCCTTCTGACAACATGACTGAAATAGGTGAGACAAAGTCTGGCCATTCTCGCTTCCAAGGAGCATTTTGGGTGCAGTTCCTCCAGGACAGATCTGTTAGTTCTTTTAGCAGTCCATGGTACTTTCAGCATTCTTCGCCAGCACCACAACTCAAAAGCATCAACTCTTCTTCTGTCTTCCTTATTTATTGCCCAGCTCTTACATGCATATGAGACGATTGGAAGTATCATGGCTTCTGTCAAGAGCACCTTAGTCCTCAAGGAGACATCCTTGCTTCTGAGCATTTGAAACAGTTCCTTCGCGGTTGACCTTCCCAGTGCTACACGTCATCTAATGCCCTGACTGCTGCTTCCATTGGCATAGATTGTACAACCAAGCAACATGAATTCCTTGACAACCTCAATCTTCTCTACATTCATTGTGATGGTCTTCATTGGTCCAGTTGTGAGGATTTTTGTTTTCTTTATATCGAGACATAATCCATACTGCAGACTGTATTCTTCTACCTTCATCAGTAGGTACCTCCAGTCATCTTCACTTTCAGCAAGCAAAGTTGTATCGTCTGCATATCTCAGGTTGTTAATGATTCTTCCTCCAATCCTGGTGCCATGTTTTTCTTCATATAGTTCAGCTTCTCTGACTATTTGCACAGCATATAGATTGAATAAGTGTGGGGAAAGGATACAACCCTGACACTCTTCCTTCCTGATTTTAAACCATGCAGTGT
>NW_006921955.1:682723-685113 GCF_000298275.1 Orycteropus afer afer | reverse complement strand
GAGCTGCTCTTTGAAATCTTCTGTTCAGCTCCTTTATCTTGTCATTTCTTCCATTGGCTTTAGCTTCTCTCTCTGCTCAAGGGCAAGTTTCAGAGTCTCTTCTGTCATCCATTATGGTCTTCTCTTCCTTTCTTGTCTTTTTACTTATCTCTTGCTTTCTTCATGGATAGTGTTCTTGATATCCTCCCACAATTATTCTGGTTTTCGGTCGTTGGTGTTCAATGCATCAAATCTATTCTTTAGATGGTTTCTAAATTCAGGAGGATATATTCAAGATAATATTTTGGCTCTCTTGGACTTATTTTAATTGTCTTCAACTTCAGGTTGAACTTGCATGTGAGCAGTTGATGGTCTGTTCCACAATCTGCTCCTGGCCTGGTTTTGGCTGAAGATATTGAGCTTTTCCACCGCCTGTTGCCACAGATGTAGTCAATCTGATTCCTGTGTGTTCCATCTGGTGAAGTCCATGTGTAGAGCCATCATTTGTGTTGTTGAAAATAGGTATTTGCAATGAGTTAAGCCGTTGGTGTTTCAAAATTCTACTATGCGAGTTCCAGCATTGTTTCTGTCGCCAAGGCCAAATTTTCCAACTATTGGTGATTTTTCTCTGTTTCCAACTTTTGCATTCCAGTTACCAGTGATAATTAACACATCCTGATTTCATATTTGGTCAATTTCAGACTGCAGAAGTTGATAAAATTCTTCAGTTTCCTCATCTTTGGCTTTGGTGGTTGGTGCATAAATTTGAATAATAGTCCTATTAACGGGTCTTCCTTGTAGGCCTATGGATATTATCCTATCATGACAGCATTGTACTTCAGGACAGCTCTAGAAATATCCCTTGTGATGATGAATGCCATGCCATTCCTCTTCAAACTGTCATTCCTGGTATAGTAGATTACATGGTTGTTTGATTCAGAATGGCCAAAACCAGTCCATTTCAGCTCACTAATGCCTAGGATATCAATCTTTATGCATTCCATTTCATTTTTGACAACTTCCAAGTTTCCTAGATTCATACTTCATACATTCCATGTTCCGATGATTAATGGATGTCTCCAGCTATTCTTCTTCAATTTGAGTGGTGCCACATCAGCAAATGGAGGTCTCGAAAGGTTTACCTTATCCATAGGAGTAAGGCTCGGTTTACCTAGATGATGCAGCTCTTACCCAGTCCTATTTTGAGAGCCTTCTAACCTAACCAGACTATTCAGAAAGTTGCACGGTAATGTAGCAAACAGTATTTCTTTGCTATTCATAAGGTTTTCCCTGGCCAATTATTTGAGAAGTGGACGGCCTCCCCCTTTTTTCCTAGTTCTGTCTCAGTCTGTAAGCTGGGCTGATACCTGTGCAGCATGTGCATCCCGTTGGGTTAGAAACACCAGTGGCTCAGTGTCAAAACTCACATCAGCATGCCACCACAGTAGGACAAAGCGACAGACAAGTTCGTCTCCCCGTTGGAAACCTCTCGTACCACCCTTACCTGGGTCCCTGCGGGTGATTGCTCCTCTGTCCAGATTCCTAGGCCTTTTAATTCCCTTTCTCCCGCTCTTCTGCCCTGCTGCTTTGGGTGTACCTGAGTTCCTCTCCTCACCTTGATTGCTGCAGCAGACTCCTCCTTTGTCTGAGTTCCTCACTTTTAATCCCTTTTTCATGCTCTCCCACACTGCTGCTTTGGGCATGCCTGATTTCCTCTCCTCACCTGGATCCCTGTGGCTGACTGCTCCTCTGTCCAGATTCCAGGCTTCTTTTATCCCCTTTCTCCTGCTCTCCCGCCTTGCTGCTTTGGGCGTGCCTGATTTCGCTCTCCTCACCTGGATCCCTGCAGCTGACTGCTTCTCTGTCAGGGTTCCTGGCTTTTAATTCTCCCCCTCCCCCGCTCTCGCACACTGTTGCTTTGGGCGTGCCTGAGTTCCTCTCCTCACCTGGATCCCTGCAGCTGACTACTCCTCTATCTGAGTTCCTGGCTTTTTTATTCCCTTTCTCCCACTCTCCCGCCCTGCTGCTTTGGGTGTGCCTGAGTTCCCTCTTCTCACCTTTATCCCTCTGGCTGACTGCTCCTCTGTCCGGGTTCCGGGCTTTTTTATCCCCTTTCTCCTGCTCTCCCACCTTGCTGCTTTGGGCATGCCTGATTTCTCTCTTCTCGCCTGGATGCCTGCTGCTGACTGCTTCTCTGTCAGGGTTCCTGGCTTTTGGCATAGGATCCTGGTATATGATCATATAATCTGCAAATAGGGACAGTTTGACTTCTTTTTTACCAATTTGGATGCCTTTGATTTCCCTTTCTTGCCTTAAGACCCTGGCTAGGACTTCCAGTACAAGCTGAATAGAAGTGGTGGTATCGGGCATCCTTGTCTGGTTCCTGTTCTTAAGAGGAATGGTTTCAGTCT
>NW_006921955.1:676144-678463 GCF_000298275.1 Orycteropus afer afer | reverse complement strand
TTTGAAAAGGTGAAGCTGGTGTTTTTTATTTTATTATTGATTCAGGTGTGTTGGCTCACTCTGCTGTTTTCTTTGTGATGGTGGAATCACTGTGTGTCGTGTGGATAAGTGTTTCTGTTTTTCGTAAAGAAGGTTTAGAGTTTGAAGTGGGAGGTTTTATGGTCATTGGCTGAATATGGTTTCTTCTATTGAATGAGTGAAGTTATTCGTGATGAAGTTGGGAGCAGAAGAAGGAAAGTTTTGGTGTTGCTAGGGTTGGTTTCTAGGACTTTGAGCAGGCTATTATTGATGACATTTATTTGCAAGACTGCAGCTCAACCTCAGGGAAGATTTCTATTGGTAGGGCGTTGCAACTTTCTGCCAATTTCAGGCACACTCATAAAGACCCCGCCTCTCTGGTCCCACAGCGCCAAAGAATGGCTCCAAGGCAAAATTCCTGGGACTGCAGTTTCTTCGATTTCCCTGTCCTGTCTGCCCACCGTGCTGACTCAATCCTGTCAGACCACTAATGGTTGGCTCTGGAGTTTGTCTGTGATACCACCCACTTGCAGTGCCAAAGATGTGGTCAATTTCAGCTGTGTTGGAGTTGGGGGAGTACTTGCTAGTGACGTGCAGTCCTGATCTCTGTGACAAAGAAAAGAACAATATCTCCCAGACTGACCCCAGCCCACTCTGTGTTCCGCTGGGAGAGGAGGGAGCTAGCCTTCCTGTCACAACAGTGAGTTCTCCGCTGAATCTCAGCGGTGGTGCCCGTGTACACCTGCACCCAGATGACCCAAATTACCGACAAAATCAGCTGCTGGAGGCAGGTCTGTGCTGCTGCCCACTGGAATATTAGAGTGGTCACTGGTATGCTGTTATAAGATGTCTTCCTTCTTGGCTTGGGGATCTCAGGCGGCCGCCCTCTCCCAGCAGACGGTGACTGCCTCAAGAAAGTTTCCATTGCCTCTCTCGGGTGCCTGTCCGTCCTCCGCCAGTAGCCCTTTCCTAAATAATCTCCCTGTGCCTTTCCACTAATTTTGCTTTTCTGTGTTTGGTGCACTCTGATTCAGTGAGCTATTCAGAGCACCAAAGTTCCTAATTCAAACTGTTGTGCCTAGTTTTCCAATTTCTTAGATGCCAGAGGGAAAAAGTGTGCTGGTCACTGGCGAGACTCCATTTTGAATGTATATGGGCTTTCTTATGGCACATACAAATATGTAAGTAGAAATACTGCCAACCTTATATATGGTCATGGGTATATTCCCTTTTACCTAGACACACTTACTTGATCATTCAGCTTGTCTACCTATGTATCTACCCATAGATTAATGTTTGTTACTATTCATAATGCAGTATTAGTGTGCAAAAGTGTTTATCTTTGTTGTTTGTACCTCTCATGCACCTCTCTGTGTCTTCCTTTTCTTTAGTGTTGGTCACTTGCTTTTGGTATATTGCCTTTCCCTTCAGCCAAATCAGTGCTTTTATCTGTCTAGCAATTTTCCCTCTCCTCTCCTCCCATCACTGGTAACCAATACAGAAAGTTTCCTTCCATATGTAAACTTTCCTTGACTTTTTATAATAGTAAACTAATACAGTATTTGTCGTTTTCTGATTGACTTACTTTACAAAGCATAATGTCCTCCAAGTTCATCCACATTAAGTGGTGTTTCATGGATTCTTCGTTATTCTTTAGTGTTACATAATATTCCATTGTGTGTATATACCATAGTTTAGTTATCTGTTCCACATTGATGGACACTTAGTATGTTTCCGTCTCATTGTTATTGTGAATACTATAGCGATGAACATCACAGGTGTGCATATATTTATTCGTGTCCTGGTTCTCACTTGTTTTGGATATATACCTAGTAATGTGATTGCTGGATCCAATGATATTTCTAATCTTAACATTTTAAGGAATCGCCATACTGATTTCCACAGTGGTTTTTTATCATTTTAAACTCCACTGGCAGTGTATGAGAATCACACTCTCCACATTCTCACAAGCATTTGTTATTTTCTGTCTTGTTGAACTTTGCTATTGGTGCTGGGGTGAGATGGTATCTTGCTGTTTTAATGTGCATCTCTCTAATGCCTTATGAAGGAGCTCTGATGGAGTAATGGGTAAGACATTCAGCTGCTAACCAGAAGGTTAGTGGTTGCAGTGTAGTAAATTACTTAGTGTGGCTTTTCTACCCATAAGTCTTTGTAAACTCCAAGGTGGGATTTTCTATGGACAACTGAGGAGCTATCCACCTGGGTTATTTCTGTTGGGCGTGGCACAATACAGTGTTCTGGGAGGTTCCCACTCTCTCTCACGTGCTTAGAGTTCTGATG
>NW_006921955.1:672996-675804 GCF_000298275.1 Orycteropus afer afer | reverse complement strand
GAGAGGTGGTGGGTGCCTTGGGAGGAACGGTTGGTGAAAGGGCTGGAGGGAGGCAGCATGTCTGGCCTTGCAGTAATAGGCCTTGGGTTACTGCTGGTAATCCTGCCTTCCCCTTGTAGGGTTAGAGGAGGTCAGAACATGTGGTCTCCTTGTCGTTTTTGCAGTGGTTCAAACCCTCCAGCTGCTCTGCAGGAGGAAGATGAGGCAATCTACTTCCATAAATATTTGGAACCTTTGAAATCCAGTGGGGGTTGCTATGAATCAGAATAGACTAAATGGCAGTGGGTTTGGTTTTTTATTTTTTTTGCAATGGCTGATGATCATGAACATTTCTTCATGCGTTTGTTGGATACATCAGTGTCATCTATGGTGACTCATGTCTTCTGCCCATTTTCTAACTGCATTGTGTATCTTTTTGATGTTGAGGTGTTGGAGTTTTCTCTAAATTTTAGAGACAAGTCACTTGTCAGATATGTCATGGCCATTTTTTTTTTCTCCCCAATATATAGGTTCCCTTTTTACTCTTTTAGAGAAGTCTTTTTATGTACATGAGAATTTAATTATTAGAAAGTCCCAATCATCTAGTTTATCTTCTGTTTGTGCATTTTGGGTTATGCTTGGTAGTCTATTTATGCCATAAATTAGGGCTGCTAAGTTTGCCCCTATTTTTTCTTTGATGAACTTTATGGTTTCACATTTAAGTCTTTGATCCGTCTGGAGTTAGCTTTTGTGTATGGTATGAGTTACAGATCATGTTTCATTTTCCTGCAGATGGATATCCAGTTTTGCCAGCACCATTTGTTGAAGAGACTCTCTCTTCCCCATTTAATGGATTTTAGCCCTTCATCAAAGATCAGCAGACCATAAGTGTTGGATATATGTCTAAGTTCTCAATTCTGTTCTGCCCATCTATGTGTCTGTCATTGTGCCAACACCAGGCTGTTTTGACTACTGTGGCTGTATGGTGGGTTTTGAGATCTGGGACTGTGAGACCTCCTACTTTGTTCTTCTTCTTCAGTAGTTCTTTGCCTGTTTGCAGTCTCTTTCCTTTCCATATAAAACTGGTGATTGGTTTTTCCGTGTCCTTAAAGAATGTTGATGGAATCTGGATCAGGATTGCATTGAATGCATAGATTGCTTTGGGTAGTGTTGACATTTTCACAATACTCAATCCTCCTTTCCATGAATATGGTATGTTGTTCCATTTATTTAGATCTCATAGTTTCTTGAAATAGTGTTTTGTACTTTCCTTTGTATAGGTCTTTTGTGCCTCATAAGATTCATTCCCAAGTATTTTATCTTCTTCATAGCTATTGTAAATGGTATTAATTTCCTTATTTCTTCTCATAGATCACTTTGCTGATGTAGAGGAATCCAACTGATTTTTGTATATTGATCTTTTATTCTGCCACTATGCTAAATTTTTCAATTAGTTCAGTAGTTTTCTTGCTGCGTCTCCTGAATTTTCTATGTATAGGATCGTATCATCTGCAAATAGGGATAGTTTTATTTCTTCTATACCAATTTGGATGCCTCTTATTTCCCTTTCTTTTCTTGTTGTCCTGCCTAGGGCTTCCAGTACAGTGTTGAAAAGAAGTGGTGATAGAGGGCATCCTTGTATAGTTCCTGTTTGCAAGGCAAATGCTTTAAGTCTCTCTCTGTTGAGAATAATGTTGGGTATTAGTTTTACTTTTATGACCTTGGTGGGGCAGTCTACTTCCGTAGTGATACTGCCTTGGAAAACCAAGGATGGATCGATATGAGTCAGATCCGATTCGATGGCAGTGAGTTTGATTTTTGGTTTTGTCCTTTATTATGTTGAGGAATTTCCCTACTATTCCTATTTTGCTGAGAGGTTTTTTTTTTTTTTTTTAAATCAGGAATGGGTGCTGGATTTTATCAAATGGCTTTTCTGCATCAATTGATACAATCATGTGTTTCTTTTCCTTTGTATTATTTATGTGATGGATTGCGTTGATTGTTTTTCTAATACTGAACCATTTTTGAAAACCTGGTATGAATCCCACTTGGTCATGATTTTTTTTTTTCCATGTTATTGAAGTGTATTGGCTAGTTTTTTGGAACATTTTTGTGTCTCTATTCATGAAGGATGTTGCTGTGTAGTTTTCCTTTTTAGTGGTGTCTTTGCCTGGTTTTGGTATCAAGGTTATGCTTGCTTTATACAGTGAATTTGGGAGGATTCCATTATTTTCTGTGTTTTGGAATAGTTTGAGTGGGGTTAGTGTCACCTGTTCTCTGAAAGTTTGGTAGTGCTCTCTAGTGAAACCGTCTGTTCCAGGATCCTTTTTTATTTTTTTATTTTTTTCACCTGTTCAATTTCTTCTTTTCTTATGAGTCTGTTCAAATTTTCCATCTTAATCTGTGTTAGGGTAGGTAAGTAATCTCTTTCTAGAAATACCTCCGTTTCTTCTAGACATTCAAATTTGTTGGAGTGTAATTCTTCATAGTATCCTGATATTATTTTTATTTCTGTTGGATTTGTTGTGATTTCGCCCTTTTCATTTCCTATTTGTGTTATTTGCATCTTCTCCTCCTTTTGCTTTGTTAAGTTTGCCAGTGGTGTGTTGATTTTATTAATCCTTCATTGTTGATTTTCTTCTGTTGTCTTTATAGCTCCTATTTCATTTATTTCAGCCCAAATCTTTATTATTTCTTTTTTGCTGGTGACTGTAGGCTTTCTTTGGCTGCTCTTTTTCAAATGGACCATGTTGGAGAGTTAAGGTGTTGATTTTGGCTCTTTCTTCTTTTGTGATGTATGCATTTATTGCTATAAATTGCCCTCTGATT
>NW_006921955.1:668006-672088 GCF_000298275.1 Orycteropus afer afer | reverse complement strand
CCCTTGTCAGCTCTACTATACCCCTGGGAATTCAGATCATACAAATACAGTTATAGGACCATTGTCTGCCGTCCCTTTTTATGGTCTTGGATATACTCCCCACTTCATAGACATACCTAATACTTCAACCTGTCTACCCCTCTATCCACCTGTACACCCATATTTGCCTTCACTGACAATGCAGTACTGTATGTGCAGAAGGGTTCATCTTTGTTGTCTGTACCTCCCATGTACCTCTCTTATGTCTTTCTCTTCCTAAATGCCACCATGTTGATCACTCACATTTGGTACAGTGCCCTTCTCTTCACCCAAATCAATACTTGTCCCTACCTATCTAACAGTGTTTCCTCCCCTCCCACCCTGGTAACCAAAAGAGAAAATTTCCTTCCATAGATAAACCTTTCCTTGATTTTTACAATAAGGGACTAATACAGTATTTGTCCTTCTGGGATTGACTTATTTCATTCAGCATAATGTCCTCCAAGTTCATCCACGTTATGTGGTGTTTTGCAGATTGTACATTATTATTTAGCATTGCATAGTATTCCATTGTGTGTGTGTATGTACCATAGTTTGGATATCCATTCCTCAGTTGATGGACACCTAGGTTGTTTCCATCTTTTGGCTGTTGTAAATAGTGCTGTGATGAATATGGGTGTGCATATGTCTGTTATTGTTATGGCTCTCACTTCTTTAGGATATATACCCGGTAATGGAATGGTTGGGTCAAAGGTATTTCTGATTCCAACTTTTGAAGGAATTGCCATACTGCTTTTGATAGTGGTTGTACCATTTTACAGTCCCACCAGCAATGTATGAGAGTCCCAATCTCTCCACATCCTCGCCAGCATTTGTTGTTTTCTGTCTTGTTGAACTTTGCTCCTAGTGCTGGAGCAAGATGGTATCTCATTGCTGTTTTGATTTGCATCTCTCTAATAGATAATGATAGTGAGCATTTCATCATGTTTGTTGGCCACCTGAATATCCTACTTGGTGAAGTGTCTATTTATGTCTTCTGCTCATTTTTTATTGGATTATTTGTCTTTTTGTTATTGAGGTGTTGGAGTTTTCTATAAATTCTAGAGATAGTCCTTTGACAGATATGTCATTGCTAAATATTTTTTTCCCAATCTGTAGGTTCTCTTTTGACTCTTTTGGAGAAGTCTTTGGAAGCATATAAAAATATAATTTATAGAAGGCCCCAGTCATCTAATATCTCTTCTGCTGTTTGTGCATTTTGAGTTATGCTTGATAGTCTATTTATACCATATTATTAGGGCCCCTAAATTTGCCCCTAGTTTTTCCTTGAGGAACTCTATAGTTTTAGGTTTCACATGTAAGTCTTTCATCCATCTGGAGTTGATTTTTGTGAATGGAGTGAGGTACAGATCTTGTCTCATTTTTCTGCAAATGGATCTCCAGTTTTGCCAGCACCATTTATTAAACAAACATTCTCTTCCCTATTTAATGCATTTAGGCCCTTTGTCAAAGATCAGCTGACCATAGGTCGATGGATCTATTACTGGGTTCTCAATTTTATTACATTGGTCTGTGTGTCTGTCATAATACCAATACCAGGCAGTTTTGACTACTGTGGGTGTATAGTAGGTTTTGAGATCTGACAGCGTGAGACCTCCTTATTCTTCTTCTTGAATAGTGCTTGGCTTATCCGATATCTCTTTCCTTTCCATGTAAAGTTAGTGATTGATTTTCCATATCCTTGAAAAATGTTGATGGAATCTAGATTGGGATTGCATTGAATATATAGATTGCTTTGGGTAAAATTGACATTTTCGCAATGTTCAGTCTTCCTATCCACGAGCATGCGATGTTCTTCCATTTATGTAGATCTCGTATGGTGTCTTGAAGTAGTTTTTTATAGTTTTCTTTGAACAGGTCTTTCATGTCCCTGGTAAGATTTATTCCCAAGCATTTTATTTTTTTGGTAGCTATTGTAAATGGTATTGATTCCCTTATTTCTTTTTCAACAATTTCTTTACTGGTGTTTGGGAATCCAACTGATTTTTGGATGTTGAACTTATGTCCTGCCATGATGCTAAATCTCTCAATTAGTTCCAGTAGATTTTTGACTGAGTCTCTTGGGTTTTTTAGGTGTAGGATCATATCATCAGCAAATAGGGATACTTTGACTTCTTCCTTACCAGTTTGAATGCTTTTGATTTCCCTTTCTTGCTTATGGCCCTGGCTAGGACTTCCAGTACAGTGTTGAGTAGAAGTGGTGATAGCGGGCATCCTTGTCTGGTTCCTGTTTACAGGGGTAATGGTTTCAGTCTCTCTCCATCGAGTATAATGTTGGCTATTGTTTTTGCATAGATGTCCTTGATTATGTTGAGGAATGTCCCTTCTATTCCTATTTTGCTAAGAGTTTTGATCAGGAATGGGTGTCGGATTTTATAAGTGCCTTTTTTTGCATCAATTCATATCATTGTGTGGTTCTCCTTTGTTTTTATTTATGTGGTGGATGACGTTGATTGTTTTTCTAATGTTGAACCATCCTTGCATGCCTGTTATCAAAACCCCACTTGGTCATAATGAATGATTTTCTTGATATGTTGTTGGAGTCTGTTGCCTAGGATTTTGTTGTAGATTTTTGCATCTGTATTCATGAGGGACATTGGTCTGTAGTTTTCCTTTTGAGTGATGTGTTTGCCTAGTTTTGGTGTCAGGGTTATGCTTGCTTCATAAAATGAGTTAGGGAGGATTCCATCCTTTTCTATGTTTTGGAATAGTTTGAGTAGGAATGGTGTCAGTTCTTCTCTGAATGTTTGGTAGAATTCTCCAGTGAAACCGTCTGCGTCAGGACTTTTTTTTTTTTGGTAATTTTTTGATGACCTGTTCGATTTCTTCTTTTGTTATGGATCTATTCAACTCTTCCACATCTGTCTGTGTTAGTTTAGGTAAGTGGTGTGTTTCTAGAAATCTTTCATTTTCTTCCAGTTTTTGAAATTTGTTGGAGTACAGTTCTTCATAGTATCCTGATATTATCCTTTTTATTTCATTTGGTTCTGTTGTGATGTCACCTATTTTGTTTCTATTCCTATTATTTGTGTTCTCTCCCTCTTTTCCTTTGTTAAATTTGCCAGTGGTTTGTCAATTTTATCGATCTTTTCAAAAAACCAACCTCTGCTCTTGTTGATTTTTTTTTTTAATCGCCCTTCTGTTTTCTGTTTCAGTGATTTCTGCTCAAATCTTTATTATTTCCTTTCTTCTGGTGATTGTAGGCTTTTCTTGTTCTTTTTCTATTTGTTGGAGATGTTGGTTTAAAGGGTTGATATTGGCTCTTTATTCTTTTTGGATACGTGCATTTATTGTTAAACATTGGCCTCTGATCACTGCTTTTGCTGTGTCCCAAAGATTTTGGTATGTTGTGTTTTCATTCTCATTTGATTCAAGGAATTTTTGAATTTCAATTTTGATTTCTTCTCTTACCCAGTCTCTCTCAAGGTGTGTGTTGTTTAGTTTCCATGTGTTCACTCTTTTTCTGCTGATCATCCTGTTGTTGATTTCTAACTTCATAACATTATGATCTGAGAAGGTGCTTTGCAGTATTTCAATGCTTTTAAATTTATGAAGGCTTGCTTGATGGCCTAATATATGGTCTATCATGGAAAATGTTCCATGTGCACTGGAAAAGAATGTGTTTTGTGCTGTTGTTGGGTGAAGTGCTCTGTAGATGTATGTAAGGTAAAGTTGGTGGATTGTATTGTTTAGCTCTTCTGCATCTTTATTGAGTTTCTTTCCAGTTGTTCTATCTTTCATTGAAAGTGGTGTATTAAAGGAAGGTTTGGCAACGTACTTTCATAGTGATACTCCTCGGAAACCCTAGGAGGGATCGCTATGAGTTGGGTCTGACTCGACGGCATATAACAGCAACAACAACGAAGTCTCCTACTATGACTGTGGAATCATATATTTGCCTTTTCAACTCTTTTAAAGTCTGATTTATATATTTTGGGGCTCTTTCATTGGGTCCATAGATATTTAATATGGTTATATCTTCTTCTTCAACTGATCCTTTAATCATTATGTGATATCCTTCCTTGTCTCATGTGGTGTTTTTT
>NW_006921955.1:654791-655777 GCF_000298275.1 Orycteropus afer afer | reverse complement strand
ATCTTCTGTGTCTGTGTTAATTGGTTTCCCTTTTCTTTGTTGAAGAGGGTCTGTGTAATCCTTCTGCCTAGTCCGCCATCTTGCCCCGCCTCCTCATGTGGTGGTTTTTGTCTTAAAGCTAATTTGATCAGAAATTAATATTGACGCTCCTGCTTTTTTTGATGAGGAGCCCACCGTAGGGATCCAGGTGAGGAGAGGGAACCCAGGCAAGCCCAAAGCACCAGGGCGGGAGAGTGGGAGAAAGGAGAGGAAAAGGCCCTGTGACCAGGACTGATGAGGAGTGAGTGGCAGGGATCCATGTGAGGAGAGGGAACCTAGACCACGCCCCAAAGCAACAGGGTGGGAGTGCGGGAGAAAGGAGAGGAAACGGCCCAGTAACCGAGACAGACAAGGAGTCAACCTCAGGGATCCAGTTGAGGAGAGGGAACCCAGGTAGCCCAAAGCAGCAGGGTGGGAGTGCTGGAGAAAGGAGAGGAAAAGGCCCAGGGAACAGGACATATGAATGAGCTGCAGGGCTCCAGTTGAGGAGAGGGAACCCTGGCATGCCCAAAGCAGCAGGATGGGAGAGTGGGAGAAGGGAGAGGAAAAGGCCCAGGGACTGGGACAGACAAGGAGTGAGCTGCAGGGATCCAGGTGAGGAGAGGGAATCCAGGCCACATGCTAAAGTGGCAGGGTGGGAGAATGGGAGAGAGGAGGGGAATAGGCCCAGCGACTGGGACCGAGCGAGGAGTCAGACCCAGGGACTCAGGTAAGGGTGATAGGAGGTGTTTCTAACAGGGAGACATACTTGTCTGTTGGTTTGTCCTACTGTGGTGATGTGTTAATGTGAATCTTTATTCATTTATTTATTTTTTATTGTGATTTGGGTGTAGATTTATAGAGCAAATTCATTTTCCATACAGCAGTTCACATATACTTTGTCTCATGTCATTGACCACAGTTTACCACAATACAACAGCTTCCCTCCCACTTCCTCCCCATAGTTA
>NW_006921955.1:652239-653400 GCF_000298275.1 Orycteropus afer afer | reverse complement strand
AGTTTAGAACAGTCCATTCTATCTTTAAACTTTCTTAACTTCCTCACCATTTAGAAATTCTGTGACTACACAGTCTTTTCCCTCTTTTTGTTAGTAGTTGTCATCACTTGCCAATTGATGTCTCTGATTCCCTGTTTACAATCTTGTAAGCTCATTTTACTTTGGAGATGTTCATAGCTGTGGTTTCTGGGTTATGTTATCTTGTGTATTAATGGTCGGTTATTTGCTGTTTTTGGTTCTCTGTTCAAAGGACTCCCTTTAGCATCTCTTGTAAGGTTTGGTCTGGTTTTAACAAATTTCCTTAGTTTCTGCTTATCTGGAAATCTCCTAATTTCCTCATCATATTTGAGGGACAGTTTTGCCGGGCATATAATTCTTGGTTGAAAATTTTTCTCTTTCAGGCTTTCTACCATCCCATTGCCTTCTCGCTTGCCTGGTTTCTGCTGAGAAATCAGAGCTTATTCTTACTGGCTGTTCTTTGTAGGTAACTTTCTGTTTTTCCTGTGTGGCTTTCAGGATTCTTTCTTTGTCTTTGGTTTTGATGAGTTTGATGATGATGTTTCTTGATGATTTTCTTTCGGGTCTATCCCGTTGGGGGTTCGTTAGACTTCCTGGATGGTTATAGTCTCATCTTTCATCATATTAGGGAAGTTCTTCTCCAGCAAATCTTGGACAATTTTCTCAGTGGTTTCGTTTTTCTCTTCTTGTTCTGGAATTCCAATGACACGTAAGTTATCCCTTTTGATGGTATCCCACATGAACCTTAGGCTTTCCCCATTTTGTTTTGATTTTTTTTCTGATTCATCCTTTTCTAAAGAAATATTCAGGTAATTTTCTTCAATCTCATTAATTCTGTCTTCCATTGCATCAATTCTTCTCCTTTGCCCTTCCAATGTGTTATCTATTTCCGACAATTTATTATTAATCGTCTGGATTTCTATCTGCAGATTTAGAATCATTTCTGATTTTTCGTTTAATTTGTCATTTTGTTCTTGTATTTTCTTCCAAAATTCTTCTAAGCTTTTTTCCTGTGTTTTCTTTGGTCTGTCTTTCAATCCTTTGAAGATACGTAAAGATAATTCTTTTGAATTCCTTATCAGAGAGTTCCAATGCTGCTTCTTCCTCCGGGAAGTGTTCTGGATCTGTATCCTGCTCCCTTGT
>NW_006921955.1:649789-651242 GCF_000298275.1 Orycteropus afer afer | reverse complement strand
TGTTCTTAAGCCCCAGAAATCTGTGAGAGCACTGTCTCTTTGAATATCCAAAATAGTCAAGCCACTTTTTCAACCTTCAAAATGGCGGTGTTCTCCGGACCGGCAAAAGTCCACAGCTCAGCCCACCTTTGTCTTCGCCTTCTCCATGCAGTTCCTGGCTAGCAGGGTGATTTTTGGGTTAATTCTTAGGTCCTACCACCACATGGGAATCTCCAAATCCTGTTGTCTGTGCCGTCAGAGTCGCTCAGGCCGCTGCCAGACTGCAGCTCCGTGTGTCTTCTTTTATGGTATTTTCATGCAAATTCTTCTGCTAGTAGGTGTTTAATCCACTTTTGTATCCTTCCCTTCAAGGCTCAGGGGTCCAAGATCATCTTCTGTGTCTGTGTTAATTGGTTTCCCTTTTCTTTGTTGAATAGCGTCTGTGCAGTCCTTCTGTCTAGTCCACCATCTTGCCAGAACTCCTGATGTGAATCTTGAGGCTGAGCCATTGGTGTTTCAAACACAGCGGGGTGCACATGGTGCACAGGTATCAGCCCAGCTTATAGACTGAGACAGACTAGGAAGAAGGAAGAGGCCATCCACTTCTCAAGGAATTGGCCAGAGAATACCTTATGAATAGCAAAAAAATACTGTCTGATACATTACCACGCAACTTTATGAATAGTCTGGATAGGTTAAAAGGCTCTCAGTATAGGAATGGGAAAGAGCTGCATCATTAGAGTAAAACCAGCCTTACTCATATGTATAAGGTCAAGCTTTTGAGACCTCCATTTGCTGATGTGGCACCACTCAAATTGAGGAGAAACAGCTGCAGACATCCATTAATCATTGGAACATGGAATATACAAAGTATGATTCTAGGAAAATTGGAAATTTTCAAAAATGAAATGGAACGCATAAAGATTGATATCCTTGGCATTAGTGAGCTGAAATGGATGGGTTTTGGCCATTTAGAATCAGACAATGATACGATCTACTATGCCGTGAATGACAGTTTGAAGAGGAATGGCGTGGCATTCATCATCACAAAGGATGTTTCAAGATCTGTCCTCAAATACAATGCTGGCAGTTATAGGATAATATCCACATGCCTAGAAAAAAGACCCGTTAATATGACTATTATTCAAACTTATCAACCAACCACCAAAGCTAAAGATGAGGAAATTGTAGATTTTTATCAAGTTCAGTCTGAAATTGACCGAACATGCAATCAGGATGTGTTAATTATCACTGGTGACTGGACTGCAAAAGTTGGAAATAAAGAATCACTGGGTTAGAAAATTTGCCCTTGGTGACAGAAATAATGCTGGAACTCGCATGGTAGAATTTTGCAAGACCAACGACTTAACTCATTGCAAACACCTTTTTTCAACAGCACAAGTGGCAGCTGTACACGTGGACTTCACCATATGGAACACACAAGAATCAGATTGACTACATCTGTGGCAAGAGG
>NW_006921955.1:645081-649217 GCF_000298275.1 Orycteropus afer afer | reverse complement strand
TAGTGATACTGCCTCGGAAACCCAAGGAGGGGTAGCTCTGAGTCGGGGCCGACTCGATGGCACATAACAACAACAACAACATGGGCAAAATATTGAATGATGCAGGAAACATAATAAGAAAATGGAAGGAATACACAGAGTCACCATTCCAGAAAGAACTGGTTGATCTTCATTTTAGGAGGTGACATATGATCTAGAACCAGTGGTATTGCACGAGGAAGTCGAAGCTGCAATGAACGAATTGTGGAAGAAGAAGGCTCCAGGAATTGATGGAATACCGATTAGATATTTCAGCAAACGCGTGCCACAATGGAGGTACTCTCTTGGTTATGCCAAGAGATTTGGAAGACATCTGCCTGGCCAAGTGACTGGAAGAGATCTATATTTGTATCCATTTCAAAGAAAGGTGATCCTACAGATTATATAAATTATAGAACAATATCATTAATATCACACGCAAGGAAGAACTCCTGGAAGATAATTCAAAAACTGTTGCAGCAGTATATTGACAGAGAACTTCCAGAGGTGCAAGCTGGATTCAGAAGAGGACATGGAATGAGGAATATCATAGCTACTGTCAGATGGATCTTGGCTCAAGGCAAAGAATACCGTTAAGATGTTTACTTGTGTTTTATTGATTATGCAAAGGCATTTGATTGTGTGGATCATGACAAATTATGGATAACATTGAGAAGAATGGGAATTCCCAAACACTTGATTGTACTCATGAGGAATCTGTACATTGACCAGAAGGCTGTTACTCGAATGGAACAAGGGGACACTGTATGGTTTAAAATCAAGAAGGGAGTGCATCAGGGTTGTATCCTTTCCCCATACATATTCAATCTATATGCTGAGCAAATAATCTGAGAAGCTGGACTGTATGAAGAAAAATGTGGCATCAGGATTGGAGGAATAATCATTGACAACCTGAGATATGCTGATGATACAACTTTGCTTGCTGAAAGTGAGGATGACTTGAGGCACTTACTGATGAAAATTGAAGAACACAGTCTGCAATATGGATTACATCTCAACATAAAATAAAAATCCTCAGAACTGAACCAATACGCAGCATCATGATAAATGGAGAAAAGAATGATTTTGTCAAAGAATTCACATTGCTTGGTTCTACAATCAATGCCAATGGAAACAGCGGTCAAGACATTAGACGACATGTAGCACTAGGCAGGTCAACTGTGAAGGAATTCTTTTAAGTGCTGAGGAGCAAGGATGTCTCCTTGAGGACTAAGGTGTGCCTGACACAAACCATGATATTTTCCATTGCCTTGTATGCATGTGAGAGC
Organism: Orycteropus afer afer; assembly: GCF_000298275.1. NCBI lineage: Eukaryota > Metazoa > Chordata > Mammalia > Tubulidentata > Orycteropodidae > Orycteropus > Orycteropus afer. The sequence continues at coordinate 647,910 of NW_006921955.1, read as the reverse complement.
TGGACAATGAATAAGGAAGACCGAAGAAGAGTTGATGCTTTTGAGTTGTGGTGCTGGCAAAGAATGCTGAAAGTACCATGGACTGCTGAAAGAACTAACAGATCTGTGCTGGAGGAAATGCTCCTTGGAGGCGAGAATGGCCAGATTTCATTTCACTTACTTTGGTCATGTTGTGAGAAGGGACCATTCTCTGGAGAAGGATGTCATGCTTGGTAAGGTGGAGAGTCGACCAAGGAGGGGAAGGCCTTCAATGAGATGGATTGACATGGTGGCTGTGATGATGCGCTCAAGTATAGGAGGGATCATGGAGCTGCTGCAGGATCAGGCGGTGTTCTGTTGTGCATGGGGTCAGTATGAGTCAGAATTGACTCGATGGCACCTAACAACAACAGAGCTCTTTTTTGGTTGGTATTTGGTTGCTATATGTTTTTCCAACCTTTTATTTTTAGTCTGTTTTTCTTTTTGTCTAAAGTGTTTCTCTTGTGGACAACATATTGATGGATTTTGTTTTCTTATCCAATCTGCAACTCTACGTCTTGAGTGGTGCTTTCAATCCATTAACATTCAATTTAATTATTGACAACTATGAATTGGTTGCTCTTATTTTGTTATATGCTTTTTTGTGGTGTCCCTGGTTTCTTTGTTCCATATTATTTTCTGTGCTGAGCTCATTATGTTTATGAATCATGTTATCTTTTCGTTTGTTGCTCTTGTTTTAGTGTATGCTGAATATTTGTGCTTGTCCCCTTTTTTATTGTGTTGTGAAGGTTTATCATTTTTCTTTGAGTTTACCCTGTGTTTTATAATTTTCTCCCCAAGATTTCAACAGTCCATTCTATCTTGCAAGTCTCTTAACTGCCTTACCATTCAGAAGTTCTGTAACTGTACAGTATTTTCCCTCTTTTTGGTTTGTAGTTGTCCTCACTTGCCAGTTGATGTCTCTGGTTCCCTGTTTAGAATCTTGTAAGCTTATTTTACTTTGGATACGTCCATAGCTGTGGTTTCTGGGTTATGTCATCTTGTGTATTAATGGTCGGTTGTTATTTGCTATTTTTGGTTCTCTGTTCAAAGGACTCTCTTTAGTATCTCTTATATGGTTGGTCTGGTTTTAACAAATTCCCTTAGTTTCTGCTTATCTGAAAATCTAATTTCACCATCATATTTGAGGGACAGTTTTGCTGGGTAGTTAATTGTTGGTTGAAAATTTTTCTTTCAGTGTTTTATATATACCATCCTATTGTCTTCTCACCTGCATAGTTTCTACTGAGAAATCAGAGTTTATTCTTACTGGTTGCCCTTTGTAAGTAAGTTTTTGTTTTTCCTGTGCTGCTTTTAGGATTCTTTGTCTTTGGTTTTGATGAGTTTGATGATGATATGCCTTTATGATTTTTTTTTGGGGGGGGGGCTATCCTATTTGGCTCAGAAGGAAGGTTGGACAATCCTAGTTCCGTAGTGATACTGCCTTGGAAACCCAAGGGGGGGTCGCTATAAGTCAGGGCTGACTCAACGGCACATAACAACAACAACAACATCCTATTTGGGGTTCATTGGACTTCCTGAATGGATATATTCTAATCTTTTATCATATCAGGCAAGTTCTCTTCCAACAAATCTTGGAAAATTTTCTCAGTGGTTTTATTATTCTCTTCCTCTCTGGAATTCCAGTGATATGTAGGTTATTCCTTTTGATGGTATCCCATATGAACCTTAGGCTATTTTCATTTTGTTTTGATTTTTTTTCTGATTGATCCCTTTCCAAAGAAATATTCAGGTATTTGTCTTCAATCTCATTAATTCTGTCTTCCATTGCATCAGTTCTACTCCTTTGCCCTTCCAATGTGTTATATATTTCTGGATTCCTATCTGTAGATTTAGAATCATTTCTAATTTTTCATTTATTTTGTCCTTGTATTTTCTTTCAAAATTCTCTTACGTTTTTGTCTGTATTTTCTTTAGTCTGTCTCTCAATCTTCTCAAGATACATAAATATAATCCTTTTGAATTCCTTATCAGAGAGTTCCAATGCTGCTTCTTCCTTAGGGATGTCTTTTGGGTCTGTATCCTGCTCCCTTCTTTCTACCACTTTATTTTGCTTCTTTATATGGACTGTGATGGTTTGTTGTTTCTGAGACATCGCTGCATTATTGTATTTAGATCTCCATTAACTGTTTGTGTGAATGAGCCAAAGGTGAGTCAGGCTCTGCTTTGTGGTTGTTTATTGTTGGCCCATTTTTAGAGAGGGAATTGGTGGCTCTCACTCACTTAGTGAAGCTGTAGGAGATGTGGGTGTAGTTGTGTCGTATGCGGACTGTTGCTGTCTCTCACTCAGACAAAAATTACAGTTGAGTAACCATCAAAAAAGTAAAAGCAAATGGACAAAAAATACACCATGCAATCACACTGGAACAGTAACTATAAAAAGGAAAAAAGGGAATAAGAAGAAAAATAAAAATAAAAAGAAAACCAGAAATATCTGGGGAGATGGCAATAAGAGAGAAAAGGTATTGAAAGAGAAAATTGAAGAAAAAAATGGGAAAAATGGAAAAGGAAAAAACAAGGGTTAACCACAGGAAAGAAAAAAAAATTGCAACCAGGTACAGGGAAAAGAAAAAAAAGCTGTGAACTAGAACCTAGCAAGCGGGAAGAGCAGGAGAAAGGGGATTAAAAGCCAGGAAGCCAGAGAGAAGAGCAGTGAGCCGAAGGGATTAGGTGAGGAGATGCAACTCAGGCCCGCCCAGAGTAGCAGACCGGAAGAGCAGGAGAAAGGGGATAAAAAGCCAGGAACCCAGACAGAGGAGCAGTCAGCCCCAGGGACAACTCAGGGACGCA
>NW_006921955.1:637446-640186 GCF_000298275.1 Orycteropus afer afer | reverse complement strand
TGAAAGTACCATGGACTGCTAAAAGAACTAACAGATCTGTCCTGGAGGAAGTGCAGCCAGAATGCTCCTTGGAAGCAAGAATGGCCAGACTTCGTCTCAGCTATTTTGGTCATGTTGTAAGAAGGGATCATTCCCTGGAGAAGGATGTCATGCTTGGTAGGGTGGAGGGTCAATGAAAAAGGGGGAGGCCTTCAACGAGATGGATTGACACAGTGGTTGCGATGATGGGCTCAACTATAGCAGGGATTGTGGGGCTGGCGCTGGATCGGGCAGTGTTTCGTTCTTCTGTGCATGGGGTCGCTAATGAGTCGGAAATGACTCGATGGCATTTAACAACAACAACAACAGAACCTAGCAGGGGAAGAATATAGAATAATAGTAAAAAGGATAAAAGTAATAATAGTAATGTTGTTGTTGTTGTTATGTGCCGTCGAGTTGGACCTGACTCATAGCTACCCCTCTTTGGGTTTCTGACCAGTATCACTACAGAAGTAGGTTTCTCCATCTTCCTTGCAAGGAGTCGTTGGTGGGTTGAACCACCATGCTTCTGGTTAGCAGTCAAGTGCCTTAGCCACTATGCTACCGGAGCTGCCCCTAGGTTTTTTTTGTTTGTTTGTTTGTTTTTCCCCATTTTAAAACTAATAATACTAGGTTTAAAACAGAGAAAAACAAGCAAATGAAAAAACAGAAAAAAGAAAAGAAAACCCTGAGGGCAGTGTGGGCCAGTACACCCAGTGTCTGTCCGAGCACACAGTATGGGGTGGACTTTCTGTGGGTGCAGAAGGTGGGTGGGACTGAGAGATGCCCACCCCTCTATTCACCAAGAGGGTGTGTTTATAAGAGTAACATGGGAAATGTTGCACCTTTCCAGTCATCTGTGTCTGGAATGTCCTTGCGGTTACTGGCAAGTGGACCCTATTCTTAAGTTCCTGGAGTCTGGGAGAAAACTGTTGCTTTAAATATCCAAAATTGTCAAGCCACTTGTAAACATTCAAAATGGTTGCACCCTCTGGACAGACAAAAGTCCACAGCTCAGCCTGCCATCCCCTTCACTATATTCCCTTTTATTCCCCAGCCACCAGAGTAGGCTTCCATGCCATTCTTGGCTAGCAGGGCCGATTTTTGGGTTAATTCTTAGGTCCTACCACCACTTGGCAATATCCAAGCTGTCTGTGCCGTCAGGATTGCTGTCAGATCGCAGCTCCGTATGTCTCCTTTTTTGGTGTTTTCTTGTGAATTCTTCTGCTAGTTGGAGTTTAGTTCACTTCTATATCCTTCCCTTCAAGGATCAGGGGTTCAGGATTATCTTCTGTATCTGTGTTAATTGTTTTCCCTTTTCATTGTTCAAGAGGGTCTGTGCAGTGGTTTTGCCTATTCCACCATTTTACTGGAACTCTGGTATGTTGTGTTTTCATTCTCATTTGATTCAAAGAAATTTTTAAATTCATTTCTTATTTCTTCTATCACCCAGTTGTTTTTGAGGAGAGTGTTAATTCAGTTTCTGTGCATTTGCTGTTTTTCCATTGTTCTTCCTATTGTGGGTTTCTGAGTTTTCACATTTTGATCTGAGAAGATACTTTTCAGTTCTTACATGTTTTAAGATGCATTGAGGCTGGCTTTGTGGCCTAACATATAGTCTGTCTTGCAGAATGTTCAATGTGTGCTTGAAAAGAATGTATATTTTATTGTTCTTGGGTGATGTGCTCTGTAGATGTGTGTAACATCAAGATGGTTGATTTTATTGTTTAATTCTTCTGTGTCTTTGTTTAATTTATTTTCAGTTCTAGCTGCCTCTACAAATGGTGTGTTAAAGTCTTATATTTTTATTTTGGCATCATCTATTTGTTCAGTTCTGATAAAGGCTGATTGATGTATTTTAGGGCTCTTTCACTGGGTGTGTAGATATTTATTATGGTTGTATCTTCATGCTCACCTGGTTCTTTAATCATTATATAATGTATTTCCTTGTCACTTATAGTGGTTTTTGTTTGAAAGTCCATTTTAATGGAAAGCAATACTGTCACTTCTGCTATTATTTTATTGCCATTTTAGTGTGATATCTTTCTTCAACCTTTGATTTTTAGTGTATTTTTCCATTTGTATCTAAGGTGAGTCTTTTGTAGACAGTGTATTGATTATATTTTCTTATCCAGTTTGCAACTCTCTGTCTCTTAAGTGGTATATTTAATTCATTTACATTCTAGTGTGATTATTGATACTCATGAACTTATTGCTGTCATTTTGTTATGTGTTTTTTTGTGGTGTTGCTGATTTCTTTGTTCCATATTTTCTGTACTGAGCTCATTTTGTTGATGAATTGTATTGTTTCCTTTGTTGCTGTTGTTTTAGTATTTGCTAAAGAGTTTTGCCTCTCCTTTTTTATTTTGATTCAAAGGTTTATATAAACTTGATGATTTTCATATAAAATTTATGATTCTCTTTCCAAGTTTTGAATAGTCTTTTTTATCTTGCAATTGTGTTGACTTCTCCATTTTGAAATTCTTTACCTACACTATTTATTCACTCTTTTTGGTTTGTAGTTTTCCATGTTTACCAATTGATGTCTCTGGCTCTCTGTTTACCGTCTTGTAAGCTTATTTTACTTTGGATACTTCTATAACTTGGATGGTTTCTGGGTTAAATCATCATGTGTAAGGGTAGTGTTTTTTATCTTTCTTTCTTTCTTTTTTTATTGTGATTTGGGTGAAGATTTACAGAGCAAATTCACTTTCCATACAGC
>NW_006921955.1:635730-636542 GCF_000298275.1 Orycteropus afer afer | reverse complement strand
TAATCGTTTAGCCTGTCCACCCATCTATCCATCCATTGAGAATGCAATACAGTATTTGCAGAAGGGTTCATATTTGTTGTCTGTACCCCCCATATACCTCTCTGTGTCTTTCTCATCCTCAATGCTGCCATATTGGTCACTCACATTTGGTACACTGCCCTTCTTTTCACCCAAATCAAAACTTATCTCTATCTATCTAACAGCGTTCCCTCCCCTCCCGTCCCACCCCTGGTAACCAACAAAGAAAATTTCCTTCTACAGATAAACCTTTCCTTAACTTTTACAATAATGGACTAATACAGTATTCGTCCTTTTGTGTTTGACTTATTTCACTCAGCATAATGTCCTCCAAGTTTATCCACATTATGCGGTGTTTTGCAGATTCTACATTATTCTTTAGCCTTACATAGTATTCCATTGTGTGCTTGTACCATAGTTTGGTTATCCATTCCTCAGTTTATGGACATCTAAGTTGTTTCAATCTTTGGCTATTGCATATACTGCTGCGATGACTGTGGGTGTGCATATATCTGTTATTGTCATGGCTCTCACTTTTTTAGGGTATATACGTAGTAATGGAATGGCTGGGTCAAATGGTATTTCTAATTCCTACTTTTGAACGAATCGCCATACTGCTTTTCACAATGGTTGTACCATTTTACAGTCCTACCTGCAGTGTGTGAGAGTCCCAATCTCTCCACAACCTCGCCAGCATTTGTTATTTTCTGTCTTGTTGAACTTTACTACTGGTGCTGGAGGAAGATGGTACCTCATTGTTGTTTTGATTTGCATCTCTCTAATAGCTAATGATC
>NW_006921955.1:634162-635373 GCF_000298275.1 Orycteropus afer afer | reverse complement strand
ATCCTTACTTCCGAGGAGTGGCTGGTGGGTTTGAACTGCCAGCCTTCTGGTTAGCAGTCAAGTGCTTTAGCTGCTATGCTACCAGAGCTCCTATTTGCCCCTAGATTTTCCTTGAGGAACTGTAGGCTGCACATTTAAGTCTTTGATCCATCTGGAGTTCGTTTTTGTGTATGATGTGAGGTACAGGTCTTGTTTCATTTTTCTGCAAATAGAGCTCCAGTTTTGCCAGCACCATTTATTAAACAAACATTCTCTTCCCTATTTAATGGATTTTGGGCCTTTGTCAAAGATCAGCTGACTATAGGTTGATGGATCTATTTCTGGGTTCTTAATTCCATTTCATTGATCTATGTAACTGTCATTAAACCAATACCAGGCAGTTTTGACTGTTGTGGCTGTATAGTAGGTTTTGATATCCGGCAATGTGAGACCTCCTACTTTGTTTTTCTTCTTCAATAGTGCTTTGCTTATCCGAGGTCTCTTTGCTTTCCATAGAAAGTTAGTGATTGGTTTTTCCATATCCCTAAAGAATGTTGATGGGATCTGAATTGGGAGTGCATTGAATGTATAGATTACTTTGGGTAGAACTGACATTTTCACAATGTTCAATCTTCCTATCCACAAGCATGGGATGTTCTTCCATTAATGCAGATCTCTTACGGTTTCTTGAAGTAGTTTTTTATAGTTTTCTTTGAACAGGTCTTTTGTGTCCCTGGTAAGATTTCCCAAGTATTTTATTTTTTTGGTAGCTATTCAAAATGGTATTGATTTCCTAATTTCTTTTTCAGCAATCTCTGCTGGTGTAGAGGAATCCAACTGATTTTTGGATGTTGATCTTATATCCTGCCATGATGCTAAATCTCTCAAATTAGTTCCAGTAGGTTTTTGACTGAGTCTCTTGGGTTTTCTAGGTATAGGATCATATCATCAGCAAATAGGGATAGACTGACTTCTTCCTTACCAATTTGGATGCCTTTGATTTCCTTTTCTTGCCTTATGGCCCAAGCTAGGACTTCCAGTACAATGTTGAATAGAAGTGGTGATACAGGGCATCCTTGTCTGGTTCCTGTTCTCAAGAGGAATGGTTTCAGTCTCTCTCCATTGAGAATAACGTTTGCTGTTGGTTTTGCATAGATGCCCTTTATTATGTTGAGGAATGTCCCTTCTATTCCTATTTTGCTGAGAGTTTTGATCAGGAATGGGTGTTGGAT
>NW_006921955.1:607896-632529 GCF_000298275.1 Orycteropus afer afer | reverse complement strand
TTTTGTTATGTGTTTTTTCATGGTGTCCCTGGTTTCTTTGTTCCATATTATTTACTGTGTTGAGCTGATTATGTATATGAATCGTGTTATCATTTCCTTTGTTGCTGTTGTTTTAATATATGCTGCATATTTGTCCTTGTCCTCTTTTTAATTGTGATGTGAAGGTTTATCATTTTTTTTTTGAGGTTAGGGTAGTGTTGTTTTTAACAAATTCCCTTCATTTTTACTTCTCGGAACATGTCCTCATTTTACCATCATATTTGAGTCACAGTTTTGCAGAGGTTGACAAATTTGTATTTTCCCCAGAGTATTACGTATATAATAATACTCTTGCTTTCTTGCCTGCATGGTTTCTCCCAGCAAATTAGAGCTTAGTCTTATTCATTGCCCTTTGTCAGTAACTTTTCATTTTCTTTATTCTGTTTTCAGCATTCTTTTTTTGTCTTTGGTTTTGGGGAGTTTGATTATGATATGTCTTGATGATTTTCTTTGAGGTCTGTCCTGTTTGGTGTTCATTGAACTTACTGAATGGAAATCTTCTCATCATTCATCATATTAGGGAAATTCCCTTCCATCAAATCTTCAACAATTTTCTTTGTTGTTTTACTTGTGTCCAGTTCTGGAATTCACATGAATCTTAGCTTTCTTCATTCTGTTTTAATTTTTTTTTTTTTTCTTGATTGATCCTTTAACAGAGTGGTATTTAGGTAATTGCCTTAAATCTGACTTACTCTGTCTTCCCTTGATTTGATTCTGTTCTTTTATGCATTCAATGTGTTACCTATTTTTGAAATCTTTTAAATATTCTGGATTTTTATTTGTTGTTTTTATATCAGTTTTAATTTTTATTTATTTTGTCAGTTTGCTCTTACATTGTGTTCCTAAATTGTTCTAGAGTTTTGTTTGTGTTTTTCTTAATTTTGTCAATGTTTTCCTTGCTCTGTCTCTTAATCTGTTGATAGTACTAAATACAATTCTTTCGAATTCCTTATTGGGGAGTTCCAATTCTGCTTCTTCCTCAGGGAATTTTTTGGGACTGTACACTGACCCCTGATTTGTACTATTTTATCTTGTTTCTTTGTGTGTGCTGTGATATCATTTTATTTATATTTGATTGGTTATTATATGTTGGTGTGATTTACCCAAATTATATATATTTATATATATTTTTTATTCATTTTGGTTTGAAGTATCTGAGTGAGCAGGGCTACTGTGCTCCTCTGTTTGCTAATTGATAGCATGTAGGTGCTCATCGCCTGTCTACCGGTGGGTGTGATAGAGAATGAGAATGTGTACACAGATCTCTGTTAGCTATTTGTAAAGAGCAGTTGAGGGTGAGTTGGGATGATACTGGCCAGTGTCTGCTGTTGGTCACCTGGCGTAGAAGCTTGTGTTAGTCTCCACCAAGTGGGTCTGTGCCAATGGGTGGGGCAGCAGGAGGTGTGGGTATGGTTGGGTCATGTAGGCATTGTTGATGTCTCCCACTCAGTAAAACAAACAAACAAAAAAATGCAGCAAAAAAAGAAAACAAAAAACAGAAACTACATAAACAAGCAGCAACAATCACACAAAAAAGTCAATAAATGAAAATAGTTTTTTAAAAAAGTACAAAAGATAAAGAGAAAACTAAAAAAGCAACAGTATTTGGGGAACGAAGGAATGAGAAAAGAGCATTAGAGAGAAATAATAATGAAAAGTATGTAAGTGGAAAAAGCAAAACAAGGAATGCGAAGAACCAAGAGAATAAAAGAAAGAAAAAAGAATCGAACCAGCAAAAGGGAAAAGGATTAAAAAGAAAGCAAGTACCAGGGAAGGGAAAGAGAGAGAGAGAAAAAAAAAGGAAGTTGGAAGATAAAAAGAATAATTTTAAAACAAGCAAGCAAAAATGAAACTGGGGGTTTGGGTTGGGTGGAGCAGAACACCCAAACTCTGTTAAGGCACACAGAACCAGAATGGAATTATGCCTGTCCAGAAGATGGGTGGAGGTGGGGGATGGCCACAACTTCATTCACCAAGAGAGTGTGAGGTACAAGAGTAACAGTGGGAATATTGCACCTTCTAGTCACCACCCTCTGGTATAGTTGCCCATGCTGCCCTTAGCGAGTGGAGCCTGTTCCAGGGCGCTGTCCGGACCAGACTGGTGCTTGTAAATATTTAAAATTTCAGTGCCCTGGCGACAGCCAATAGTTCACAGCTCTGTTTGTCTCATTTTGTTTTTGTTTATAGTCGTCCACCACTAGTGCAGTTGCCCATGCATTCTGAAGCAAACAGAGCCAATCCTTAAGTCACTGCCCAGATTGGAATGCCACTTGCAAATATTCTAGTTGGCTCTGTTTGTCTCCTAACTCACTGTTTTCTTTAAGGTTCTGAGGAGCTATGTCATCACTCATCTGTCAGTTTGTCATACTGTGGTGACCTGCATGTTGCTGTGAGGCTAGAGGCTATGCCATTGGTGTTTCAAATACCAGCAGGGTCACCCATGGGGAACAGGTTTCAGCAGAGCTTGCAGACTAAGACAGACTTGTCAAAGAATTGGCCAGTGAAAACCTTATGAACAACAGTGAAACACTATGTGATATATTATTGGAAAACTTTACGAATAGCCTTGAAACGTTATCTGAGATAATGCTGAAGATGAGCCCTTGAAGTTGGAAGGCTCTCAAAAATACAACTGGGGAAGAGCTTAGGTTCAATCTTAATGATGTGGATGAAATAAAGCTTCTGGGACCTCCATTTGCTGATGTGGGATGACTCAAAATGAGAAGAAACAACTGCAAACATCCATTAATAATTGGAACATGGAGTGTATGAAGTGTGAATTTAGGAATATTGAAAGTTGTCAGAAATGAAATGGAAAGCATAAATATTGATATTGTAGGAATTAGTGAGCTGAAATGGACTGGTTTTGGCTGTTTTGAATCAGACAACCATATAATCTACTGTGCCAGGAATAAAAAATTGAAGAGGAATGGTGTGGTAGTCATCGTCATAAAGACTGTTTAAAGATTTATCCGGAAGCCCAAGGCGGGGTCTCTATGAGTCAGATCCGACTCGATGGCAGTTTGTTTTGTTTTTTTTGGTTATAATGCTGTCAGTGATATGGATATGGATAGGACATATCCATATGTCCACAAGGAAGACCAGTTAATACTACAGTGATTCAAATTTATGCACCAATGGCCAAAGCCAAAGAAGAGGAAATTGAAGATTTTTACCAACTTTTGCAGTCTGAAATTGAGCAAACATGTAATCAAGATGTGTTGATTATCACTGGTGATTGGAATGCAAAAGTTGGAAACGAAGAATCACTGGTGATTCGAAAATATGGTCTTGGTGATAGAAATAATGCTGGAGGTCGCATGATAGAGTTTTGCAAGACCAACAATATATTCATTGCAAATACCTTTTTTTCAACCACATAAATGGCGGCTATACACGTGGCCTTCACCAGTTGGAATACACAGGAAAGAGGTGATGGAGAAGCTCAATATCTTTAGCCAGAAGAAGGCCAGTAGCTGACTGTAGAACATAGCATCAATTGCTTATACTCAAGTTCAGGCTGAAGCTGAAGACAATTCATAGAAGTTCACAGGAACCAAAATATGACCTTGATAATACCCCTCCTGAATTTAGAGACCATCTAAAGATTCATTGAACACCAGTGACTGAAAACCAGAGGAACTGTGGGATGACATGAAGAACATCCATGAAGAAAGTAAGAGGTCATTAAAAGAGAAGAAAGGAAGAACAAACCAAAATGGATGTCAGAGGAGACTCTGAAACTTCCCCTTAAGGGGAGAGTAGCTAAAGCAAATGGAAGAAATGACAAGATAAAAGAGCTGAGCAGAAGATTTCAAATAGCTTGAGAAGACAGTGTCAATTATTATAATGAAATGTGCAGAGACCTGGAGTTAGAAAACCAAAAGGGAACAGCATGCTCGCCATTTCTCAAGCTGAAAGAACTGAAGAAAAAATTTAAGCTTAGAGTTGCAATATTGAAAGATTCTCTGGGCAAAATATTGAGTGATAAAGGAAACATCAAAAGAAGTTGGAGGGTATACACAGAGTCACTGTGCCCAAAAGAATTGGCCGATGTTCATCCATTTCAGGAGGTGGCATATGATCAAGAACCAATGGTATTGAAGGAAGAAGTTGAAGCTGCACGGAAGGAATTGGTGAAGAACAAGGCTCCAGGAATTGACAGAATCCCCATTGAGATGTTTCAACAAATGATGCTGCGCTGGTGGTACTCACTTGGCAATGCCAAGAGATTTAGAAGACAGCTACCTAGCCAACTGACTGGAGGAGATCCATATTTGTACTCATTGCAACGAAATTGATCTCATTGAATGTGGAAATTATCAAACAGTATCATTAATATCACATGTAAGTAAAATGTTACTGAAGATAATACAAAAATGGTTGCAGCAGTATATTGACAGAGAACTTCCAGAAATGCTAGCTGGATTCAGATGGGAATGTGGAATGACAGTTATCATTGCTGACGTCAGATGGAGCTTAGCTGAAAGCAAAGAATCACCAGAAAGATGTTTACTTATAGTTTATTGACTATGGAAAAGCATTTGATTGTGTGGATCATAACAAATTATGACTAACGTTGAGAAGAATGGAATTCCAGAACGCTTAATTGTACGAATGAGGAATCTGTACATACATAGATCTGTTGTTTGAGCAGAACAAGGGGATACTATGTGGTTTAAAGTCAGGAAGGGAGTGCATCAGGGTTGTATCTTTCCACCATACTTAATGAATTTGTATGCTGTGCACATAATCCAAGAAGCTGGATTATATGAAGAAGAATGTGGCATCAGGATTGGAGGAAGATTCATTAACAACCTGCAAAATGCAGATGACACATATTCCTTGTTCATTGTTCAGCTTTCACATGATTCTGAGGTAATTGAAATTACCATGGCTTGGGCCAGGTGCACCTTAGTCTTTAAAGTGACATCTTTGCTCCTTAACAATTTAAAGAGGTCTTTTGCAGCAGATTTGCCCAGTAGTGCAATATGATGTTTGATTTCTTGGCTGCTGCTTTTATGGGTATTGAATGTGTATCCAACTTAAATGAAGTCCCTGACAATTCAGTCTTCTCCACTTATTTTGATGTTACTTATCAGTCCAGTTGTGGGGAGTTTTGTTTACTTTATACTGAGGTGTAATCCATACTGAAGACTGTAGTCTTTGATCTTCATTAGTAAATGTTTAAAGTCATCTTCACTTTCAACAAGCAAGGTTATGTCATCTGCATTTTACGGTTGTTAATGGTTCTTCCTCTAGGAGTTTTGGTAGCATAGTGCCTAAGGCACTTGACTGCTAACCAGAAGGCTGGCGGCTCAAATCCACCAGCCACTCCTCAGAAGGAAGGTTGGGCAATCTACTTCCATAGTGATGCTTCCTCGGAAACCCATAGAGGGGTCACTATGAGTCAGGTCCGACTCGATGACACATAACAATAACAACAACAACAACAACAATGGTTCTTCCTCCAGCTCTGATGCCATGTTCTTCTTTGTACAGTCCATCTTGTCAGATGATTTGCTCAACATAGAGATTATTTAAGTATGGTGAAAGGTTACAACCCTGACATTCACATTTCTTGATTTTAAACCATGTAGTATTTCCTTATTCTGTTCGAATGACAGCCTCTTGGTCTATGTACAGGTTCCTGATGAGCACAGTTAAGTATTATCCATCATATGATATACACAGTCGGATGCCTTTTCAGAGTCAGTTAAACACAGGTAGACATCTATCTGGTATTCTGTTTTCAGCTAAGGTCCATCAGACATCAGCAAGAATATCTCTCATTCTGCATCCTCTTCTGGATCAAGCTTGCATTTCTGGAAGTTCCTGTCAATATACTACTGTGACTGTTTTTGAATTATCTTCCAAAAGATTTTAGGGGTATGTGATAATTGCTTCCCTCAAGTAAATACATAATACATATGTCCATACATACATCTATGTGATAATTGCTCCCCTCAAGTAAATACATACATACATACCTCCCTCCTTCCCTCCCTCCCTCCTTCCCTCCCTCCCTCCCTCCAGGAATTGATGGAATACCCATTGGATGTGCTTACTCACTTGTGCCAAGAAATTTGGAAGACAGCTACTTGACCAACTCACTGGAAGAGTTGGATATTTGTGTCCATTCCAAAGAAAGGTGATTCAACAGAATGTGGAAATTATCAAACAGTATCATTAGTATGATGCATCAAGTTGGTTATTTTTCTAATACTGAATCAACCTTTCATACTTGGTATGAATCCTGCTTTGTCATGGTGTATTATTTTTTTGATGTAGTGTTGGATTCTCTTGGCTAGAGATTTTTGTGTCTTTTATTTCAGAGTAGTTCATCCTTTTCTGTGTTCTGGAATAGTTTGAGTAGGATTGCTTTCATGTCTTCTCTGACTTTTTGGTAGAATTCCCCAATTAAGCTGTCTGGGTCAGGACATTTCTGGTTGGTAGGTTTTTTTTTGTGTGTGTGTGAACTGCTCAGTTTCTTCTTTTGTTACTGGTCTGCTCAGGTTTTCTATCTCAGTTTGTGTTAGTTTAGGTAGTCTCTGTCAAGAAATTTGTCATTTCTTTTATGTTTTCAAATTTGTTGGCTTATAATTCCTCATAGTGTCACGATACACAAACGCAAGGCATTGCTGTTGAGTCGGATCCGACTCACAGAGACCCCTCCTTGGGTTTCTGAGGTGGTATCACTACAGAAGTAGATTGCCCAACCTTCCTTCTGAAGAGTGGCTGGTGGATTTGAACAGCCAGCCTTCTGGTTAGCAGTCAAATGCCTTAGCCACTACACCACCAGAATTGTATAACATACATATACATAATGATAAGAGGAGGTGCTCTGGTAGCATAGTGCCTAACAACAATAACAATAAGGAGATTTGTTACTGCAGATAATCAGAGGTCAAGGAATAGAGTGCTTATTATATTCCTATGCTCTGCTTTTACAAGTCTGCTGGCCCTTGAGGTTCAAGATTGACCCAGTTAGGTCTCAAGATGCCTAAGCAGGTCTAAGTATCACATCCTTATATAACAATGCCCCAGTAATGTTTTGTTATGTGTCACTTTCAGAGTCAAGAAATATCATTATGTCCTCCCACATATTTTCCTTCTTACTTCTTTGGCCATAATTGGCCATGTGTCTCAATCCTGTCTTAAATCATGGAATTATCATGAATGAGTTGACTAGTCAAGACCTACCTCCTGTACCTGGGGAGCACTCCAGCCTGCAATCTCAAGAGGTCTGCTTAAGGATAGTTAATGAAACATGGACAAAATTGGGCATCTGTTAGGAAGTGTCTCTTATGCAGAGTAGGAAGCTGACCATTAGTGATATAAGTGCCTGTTATCTGCTGAGTTAGGGTACATTTAGGGAAATAGTATGAGATCCTTGCCTTTTAGAAGTGTGATATAGTATAGGAGGAGTACTTGTTCTAACAGAAAAGAATACACAGGTATATAGCAGGAAAGCACCTGCTTCTATTCATAGAAGTTAAGATATGCATCTTCTCAGATATTAAATTACTATACTGGGTTATTAATAACTTGTGAACTCTCCCTGAGTACCCCTGATATCAGGAGGTGGTCTTTGTGGCCTGGTCACTGTCTACCCACAATTATCGTAAGTTCTCATTTATGGTCAGGAGGCCTTTACATCACAAAGACACTTAAGTCCTAGGGAAATTCCAAGGTTTCAGTGGGTATCCCTCAGGAACCAAGGACAAAGATAAATTTTTTGGGTAAAGTTCAGTTCTTTACCTCATAGCATTCTATTTAAATCAGAGTTGGCAAACTTTTCCTGTAAGGAACCTGTTAGTAAGTATTTTAGATAGTCAGCTCTGTCACTGTTGTACAAAAGAGGCTATAGACAATGTGTAAACAAATAAGTTTGGCCACATTCCAATAAAACTTAATTTACAGAAACAAATGGTGGGCTGCACTGATGGTGCAGAGGTTAAGCACTCGGCTGATGAACAAAAGGTCGGCAGATCAAATTCACCAGGCGGTTTCTTGGGAGAAAGATGTGGTAGTCTACTTCCTTAAAGATTATAGCCTTGGAAACTGTATGTACAGTCTATTCTATCCTATTGGATTGCTGTAGGGTGACTGAATCAATTCAGTGGCAGTGGATTTTTGATGAATTTGGCCCAGGGCTTTCAAATATTTAATAGCACTAGTTTTCTCTTGGCTCTTCCTTTTTCTTCAGTATGTTTTTTATATTCTTACTTGTCCATTCATTTAATTTTTTTAAAGTGTGGGCTCTTCTCTCCCCGCCCCCCTCCGACATTTAGCTTTATTTTATTGTGGTAAAATATACATAACTAAAAATTTACCACATTGTAATGTATAATGCAAGCGCTCTGGTAGCTTAGTGCCTAAGGCATTTTACTGCTAACTAGAAGGCTGGCGGTTCAAACCCACCAGCCACTCCTCAGAAGGTTGGGCAATCTACTTCTGTAGGGATACCTCCTCAGAAACCCAAGGAGGGGTCACTATGAGACAGGTCTGACTCGATGGCATATGTCAACAAAACAACAACAATGTATAATGCTGTGGTGTTAAGTACTTTCACAGTGTTGTGTAACCATCACTACTATCTATTTCTGGAGATCTTTTTTTTAATCATCTCAAAAAGAAACTATATACTCATTAAAAAATAATGCTCATTAGGTCCTGATAACTTCTATTCTGCTTTCACTCTCTGAATTTGCCTGTTGTAGACACCTCATATAAATGGGATTATACAATATTCGTGTGTGTGTGTCTAGCTTATTTTATCAGCATAATATTTTCAAGGTCATCCATGTTGTAGCATGTATCAAAACTTCATTCCTTTTTTATAACTGCATAATATTCCATTGTGTATGTACCACATTTTATTTATCTGTTCATCTTTAGGTGGACAGTTGGGTAGTTTCCACCTTTTGGCTATTGTGAATAATATGAACATTTGTGCACAGATACCTGTTTGAGTCTCTGTTTTCACTTCTTTTGGGCATATACCTAAGAGTGGAATTTTGAGGTCACAAAGTAATTCTATGTTGAACTTTTTTGATGAACAACCAAACTGTTTTCCACAGCAGCTGCACCATTTGAAATTCCTTCCAGCAATGCAGAAAGGTTCCAATTTCTTCACATCCTCACCAGCCCTTTTTTTTTTCATAAAGGATAGCCATCCTAGTGAGTGTGAAGTGATATCTCGTTGTAGTTTTAATTTGCATTTCCCCTAGATGCTAATGATATTGAGCATTTTTTCATGTGTTTATTAGCCATTTTAGGAGTTCTGGTGGTACAGTGATTAAGCACTCAGCTTTTAACTGCAAGGTCAACAGTTGAAACCCACCAGCTCTTCCACAGGTGAAAGATGTGGCAATCTGCTTCCATAAAGATTGCAGCCTTGGAAACCCTATAGGGCAGTTCTACTCTGTCCTGTAAAGTCACTATGAATCAGAATCAACTCGATGGCAATTAGATTTTGGTAGCTCAGATGGTTAAGCACTTGGCTACTAACTCAAAGGTTGGCATTTCAAACCCATTCAGCTGCTCTGTGGGAGAAAGACTTGGCAGTATGGTTCTATAAAGATTATGGCCAAGGAAGCCCTATGGGGTCAGTTCTGTTCTGTCACATGGAGTTGCTATGAATTGAAATAAGTTACATGACACCTAAGAGCAACAGCAAAATTGGCTATTTGAACATCTTTGGAGAAACGTTTAAGTCCTTTGCCCATTTTAAAACTGTTGGTGGTGAGTTGTAAGAGTTCTTTATATATTCTGGATCTCAATCCCTTATCAGTTTCACTGGTTGGTACAGACAATTAACAATTTCTATTGCAAACCAAAAGTCCACCCAGAGGCACCTTGAAAGAAAGGCTTGGCCATCTACTTCCAAAAAGTCACTGTTGAAAACCCTATGGAATACTCTGACACACAAGGGAATGAATCAGAATCAACATTGTCATGGTTTTAATCTCTTATCAGAGTGATGATTTGCAAATATTTTCTATGTTCTTTCGGTTTTCTTTTCACTTTCTTGATAGTGTTCTTTGATGCACAAAAGTTTTTAATATTGATTGTCCAGTTTTGGAGAGTCAGCAAAAAAGAGGAAGCCTCAATGAGATGAATTGACACAGTGGCTGCAACAGTGGGCTCAAACATAGTAACAATTGTAAGGATGATGCAAGACCAGGCAGTGTTTCATTTTGTTGTACATAGCACCATTATGAGTCAGAACTGACCTGATGGCACCTAGCAATCACAATTTATCTTTTTATTTTTCTGTTATTGCATGTGTATTTCATGTCATATCTAAGAATCCACTGCCGTATCCTAAGTGACATGAAGCTCTTGCCCTGTGTTTTCTTCTAAGAGTTTTATAGTTTTAGCTTTAGGTCTTTGATTCATTTTGAATTGGCTTTTATATGTGGTGTAAACTAAGAATTCAACTTCCTTCTTTTGCGTGTGGATACCTAGTTTTCTCACTGTCATTTGTTGAATAGATTGTCCTTTCCTTCTTGAATAGTCTTAGTACCCTTGTTGAAAATCAGTTGACCATGTATGTGAGGGTTTATTTCTGAACACTATTTTATCTCATTGATCTGTATGTCTGTTGTAAACCCAACCACACTTCTTTTATTACTATAGCTTTTCAGTAAATTTTTAAGTCAGAAAGTTAAGTTCTCCCACTTGGTTCTTCTTTTCCAAGTTTTTTCTTTTAATGAGTTTGGGTGCCTTGAATTCATATGAATTTTAGGATGAGTTTTTCTGTTTCTGTGAAAAATGATGCTGAGAGTTTGATAGGGATTGAGTTGAAATCTGTTGCCTTGGGTTCTATTATTTTAATAATAAACACTGTCATGGAGTCAAAGAATATTAAGTTGAAAGGGATTTTATTTCTTTTCCAGAATTCCCAAACTGCAGCTGCAGAAAATTAGCAGAATTATTGTTGTCATGTGCTGTGGAGTCAGATCCAACTCGTAGCGACCCCTCCTTGGGTTTCCGAGGCAGTATCACTACAGAAGTAGATTGCCCTCTCTTCCTTCCGAGGGGTGGCTTGAACCGCCAGCCTTCTGGTTAGCAGTCATGTGCCTTAGGCACTATGCTACCAGATCGCCTAATTAGCAGAATAGGCAGTCTTTAAAATAAAATAAAAACAAAAAGTTAGATTTTAAAACTTTTACTAGTAGAATATATATCAAACTTGACCTAGCCCTAATATTCCCTACCACTTCACCCTTTCCAATATCATTTAAATCACCTCTCCCCCCAGCCCCTCCTCCGAAGGAAGGTTGGGCAGTCTAGTCTACTTCCCTAGTGATACCGCCTCCCTTGGAAACCCAAGGAGGGGTCGCTATGAGTCAGATCTGACTCGATTGCAGTGCGTTGTATTTGCTGTATGCTACTTTGGAAGCTTTTACGTGACCCATTTTATATGCCCATCTTTCTCAGTACTAAGGAAACTTAAGGCCTAGAGAAGTTGAGTTGCTGAAGAGCACATTATAAGGGGCAGGATCAGGTCCTTAAACCTTGATCTCTTAAAGGCACAGTTGATTTTTTTTTTACCAAAGCTCTGGTGATTTGCATTGACTAGACAAATAGAAAGTCTTGGTACCCACCATGATTAGGGAAGATGAAGAAATCAAGGAAAAATGAAGTTTTATCTTAAATAATATAAATAAAAATCAAACCAAACTCACTGCTGTCGAGTTGATTTCGACTCATAACCCCTTCTTGGGTTCCTGAGGCAGTATCTCTACAGAGATAGATTGCCCAGTCTTCCTTCCAAGCAGTGGCTGGTGGGTTTGAACCTCCAGCCTTCTGGTTAGCAGTCAGATGCCTTAGACACTACACCACCAGAGCTCCTTTAAATATATATTAAAAAAAAAAACAAAGAGTGCCTTCGAATCGATCCAACTCAAAGTGACTCCTCCTTGGGTTTCCGAGGCAGTCTTACTTCGGAAGTAGATTGCCCAATCTTAAATAACATAGGTAGGTTCAAATTTATTTTATAGTTATATATATTTTTAGAGAGACCTTTTTAATAGATTTCTTATATCTGTTTACTATGTTTCATAATAAGTCTCTCTCTCTTTTTTTTTTTTTAGCTACAAGGCTTTGGGCGACCAAGTGTATATCATGCTGCTGTTGTCATCTTCCTTGAATTCTTCGCATGGGGCCTATTAACAACTCCTATACTAACTGTAAGTATTGCTGAACTGGGTCTTATTTATAAGATTAGAAGAGTTTTAATTTTGTTAATTTTTTGTTATGGAGAATATACACAGCAAAACATAAACCATTTCAACAGTTTCTACATGTATAATTCAGTGACACTGATTACATTCTTTGAGTTGTGCAATCATTTTCACCCTCCTTTTCTGAATTCTTCATTCCCCATTAACATAAACTCACTGCTCCCTAAGGTTCCTATCTAATCTTTCAAACTGCTGTTGTCAGTTTTATCCCATGTAAATAGATCTTGGAAAAGCACAGTGCTCAAAGCAGACATTCTTTACTAGTTGAGCTAAATTATTGTTTGGTTTGAAGAAAGTTTAAAGATAATCTCAGGGCAATAGTTGCAAAAGTTCATCTAGCCTCCATGGTACCACAAAGTCAGAAGTTAAGAGAATTTGAAATTTTGTTAAGTGTTTTCCCCTTTTTAATCAAATCACATACCCTGTTATTACAGTTGTTATTACTAAGTTGTACACCTGTAAAAAGTTGAATTGGCAGAAGTTATGTGATAGTGCATAACTAATTTATTTTAGAAAGATCAGCACAGAGCTTGTTCCTATGAAGCAGAGGTTAAAGATGTCCCAAATGTCTAACTTTTCCAAACTGCTGTTACCATTCCATCATCTCTAACATCAACTACTACTGCTCCCCTCAGTCCTCTCTCTCCCATCTTTGGGTTCCATAATTCATTGCAACATCTCACAGAACTCACAAACAGTTAAGGAAATGGCTTAGGAAGTTGTGAAGGCTGGCAAATCCCAAATCCTTGGGTCAGGAGTGAGGCTGGAGGCTTTTTCTGACTCATGTGGTTGCAGTGGCTGATGAACCCAAGTCAGGAGGTTGGACAGCAGTCTGCTATCTCATAAGGCTGCAGAAGCTAGCAAATCAGTTAAGAAAATAGGCTATTGGCTCAAGTTCCAAGAATGAGGGGTCAGATCATGACAAGCTAGATTAGGATTTGGCAAGAGAAAACTTTGCCAGAGCATTCTTACATGTTAGATGTAGGCCATGCTTTCAAGAAAAGTCCCTTTACTTGGGGAGCTCTGGTAGCATAGTGCCTAAAGGCACTTGACTGCTAACCAGAAGTCTGGCAGTTCAAACCCACCAGCCACTCCTCAGAAGGAAGGTTGGGCAATCTACTTCTGTAGTGATACTGCCTCAGAAACCCAAGGTGGGGTCGCTATGGGTTGGATCCGACTCCGTGGCAGTGTGTTGTGTTTCGTTGTGTTTATGCCAATCAAAGGAGATCTGGTGGCTCTGTAGTTAAAGCATTGGGCTGCTAACCAAAGAGAAAGGTCAGCAGTTCAAGCCCACCAACCACTCTGTCAGAGAAAGATCAAGCAGTCTGCTTCCATAAAGATTTACAGCCTTGGAAAACTTATGGGGCCCTTACACTCTGTCCTTTAGGGTTGCTACAAGTTGGAATCAACACATTGGCAGTGGGTTTGTTTTTTGATTTATGCCAATCAAAGCAAACAATCCATCTTTTTTTTTTTTTTTCAGTGCACTTTCCAAATGAACCAATTTGTATCCAAAAGTTTCTTTAAGTAGTAACCCAGGATCTAAACCATGTTTAGTGAAATTATACCATTTAGAAAGATCAGCACAAAAATTGGGAATGGGAGAACACATAGAACGTAGATTTTCTTGAAAAAGAAAACAACTGAGACTTAAAAGGCTCCATGAAATTTGGCAATCAGGTCCAAACCTGGTGTCAGGCAGGAAAACCAGACAGAGCTCTCTCTAGATCAAAACCAAGTTCCCAGAATAAGACTACAGGAGACAAACAACAGTTTTTATACATCAATATATTCTTAAATAGCATAAAGCAAAACAAATAGGAAATCCTGTTCCCAAAAGTAGCTACAATACCAAGCTCATTTTGGCAAGGTCAATCTATTTCTACAGAAAGAAAATCAGGTTTTAAGTCCATAATTTAATTTGGTAAAGTCTCAGATAGGAAGGTCTCAGCCCTTTACACTTGGCTGAATTCATTTTAAAATGTACCTTGGACCTCTGTTGGACCCAGTCCAAAGAGAGTATTTAAATAAAGTGAATAAGAACTAATAACAACCTAAACCAAAAACCATACTCAGTGCCGTTGAGTGGTTTCCAACTCATAGCAGCTGCTCCTTGGGTTTCTGAGGCAGTATCTCTACGCAAGTAGATTGCCCAATCTTCCTTCCAAGGAGTGGCTGGTGGGTTTGACCCTCCATCTTTCTGGTTAGCAGTCAAATGCTTTAGGTACTATGCTATTAGAGCTCTTAATAACAACCTGTTGTTGTTGTTGTTATGTACCATCAAGTCAGACCTGACTTATAGCGACCACTCCTTGGGTTTCTGAGGCAGTATCTCTACGGAAGTAGATTGCCCCATCTTCCTTCCGAGGAGTGGCTGGTGGGTTTGAACCGCCAGCCTTCTGGTTAGCAGTCAAGTGCCTTAGACACTTCACTACCAGAGCTCCCATAGACGTCCAAAAAAAAAAAAAAAATTGTTCCTTAAAATGGTCACCACTGATTTAATCTTTACAGCTCACAACAAAATAGTTAACTCATTTTCAAGAAACAATGTGGTGGTTAAGTTTGTGTGCTAACTTGGCTAGGCATGGTTGAACAGCTGGGCAGTTGGATGTAGTATTCCCCATGATGAGACTGGTAATCAACTCCATAGCGAAATCTGCTGTGAACAGCAGAGTAGCTGCCTTTGGGTATGTGGTCTGCTTCCCCTATATAAGAAACAGCTTTGGGAATGGTCACCAGTTTATGGTATGTTTGAACCCTGAATGTAGCTGTGTCGTTGTTCAGCAGCCTGCCATGTGGTTTGGTAACATCAGGACTGTGCCTTTTACTTGTCAACCTTGGGTTTGTCAGTCTCAGCAGCCAGCAGCTATCTAAGTGAAGAAAAGCCTCTAGCTCCAGTGGACAAGGAGCAGGAGGCAGAGCTGAACCCCGAGATTGAAGGGCTTTCCTCCAGCCCCTAGAACCTGGCACTTTGAACTTGGACTTAAAGCCTCTAAATTTTAAGAATAAATTCCTTTTGGTTCAAGCCATCCCATTTGTGGTATGTTCTTGTCAGAGCAGCACTAGATAACCAGAACAGATTGCTAAGATAAAAATAATAAGAAATGCTGGTGAGAATGTGGAGAAATTGGAACTCTTACCCATTATTTGTCCACCTTGGGGTTGTTAGCCTCAGCAGCCAGTAGCTGCCTGAGTGAAGAGATGCCTCAAGCTTCAGTGGGCTGGGAGAAAGAGGCAGAGCTAAAGCCCAAGGTCGAGGGGCTTTCACACAGCCTCTAGAGCCTGGCACTTTGAACTTGGACTTAAAGCCTCCAAACTGTGAGAGAATAAACTCCTATTTGTTAAGGCCATCCCATTTGTGGTATCTTCTTTTAGAGTGGGACTAGGTAACCTGAACAAACATGCAGCTCCAGAGTGGAAAGGAAAGCAAATGGGAGCCCAGTTCCCTGAGTAGCCACTAGAAATTCAAGTCATCTTTGGTATAATCAAACCACTTACTCAAAAACACACAGCATGCAGCTGCATACTGAGAAGATACGTAAGAAGCAGGGGTCTTAGGAGAGAGGAGAAGGAGATTTAGAACAGGAGTCCATGCTTAGAATCCCTACAAATGGCTGTCTGAAGGAACATGAAATAGAATAAAAGTGTTACTCACCAAGATCACTTCTGACCTCCAAATCCAAGTCATGCCAAGCTTGAATTGCTTAAAAAAATCTGAGAGCTCAAAACAGAAAAGAAGCAGAGCTCAGACTTGGCAGAGACAGGACTTAGCCCTCGGACTCCAGCCAGGGTTGGTGAGGGATCAGCGAACACAAGGACTCCTGTGGATGCTGACACATTGTCACTTATCAACCGCAGGATCCTTTGAGGGTCTTTTCTGGATCCTGCTCTGACACCTAATAACTTTCAAAAATAAAGCAACTCAAAATACCATTAACAGATAGCTATGCAGGTTTAAAGACAACTTTAAAGTTGGGGAGCACATCATTACCAAATAAATCAATGCTCCAGTTAACTAAGAATTTTAGGGTGCTTATATATAATTTCATGAGGAATTTTGAACAAAAAACATTTAATTGGTTGATGATTATAGCAAGATACAGAAATATTATGAGAGAGCAATATATGCTCAAACATTATAAAGAACAGAAAAATACAAATTTTGCCAAGACAATCACATGATAAGTAACCCATGATTATAAGGTTTCTGAAGTTTTAGAAACAGAACATGTTCATTAATCTTGAATTGTTTTCTGAAAGAACAAATTTCAGTGTTTCAGTGAGCCTGATAATCTAAATACAATTATGTGAAACTAGGTAAGCTATTTTTAAAGGTTAATTATGGTTTAAGGTATAACTATAAGCTTTAAAAATTTTGTGTGTGTGTGTGTGTGTGTGTATGGTTATGCAGTGAATCAGTTGTTAACATTTAATAGTATGATCTTTAATGTCATGGTAAGAGAACTCTGTTTTCATAAAGTGAAACATATAATTTTCTTTTATAATCCACAAAGTTTTGGAAGCAGATTGCCAGGACTTTCTTCCAAGGTGCCTCTGGGTAGGTTTGAACCTTTAACCTTTTAGTTAGTAGTTGAGCATTTAACTAGAGCAGGGAAACTTACATACTTTTAGAGGACTTATTGTGATTTTAATGTAAAGTAATCTGATTAAATGAATTTAAGTATCTTCAGATATATTTAACTTATGCACATATTTCAATAGTTATATTGAATGCTAGTCCCTATAAGTGAAGAATTTCATTTCTTTCAAATTGCAGATCTTCCCCCCCTGCCAAAGCTAAGCTTCCTGAAATCCTGCTAGAGAATCAAGGACTCAGTATTCACCACTATCCAGTCTGTTCCATTGTGGTGATCTGATAATCCAAAGAATGCTCTTTTCTTTTAATTGTGGTGAAAATACATATACCAAAACATGGCAACTGAAAAGTTGTACATGTACAGTTCAATGATGTTGATTATATTTTTCAAGTGCAATCATTCTATCTTTTTCCAAATTACTTCATCATCATTAACATAAATTCCCTGCTCTTAAGCAAAAACTCTTCCTTTCCAACTCTAGGCCACCTCTTGTTTCATATAAGTGAGATCATATGGTATTTGTCCTGACTTACTTCATTCAGCATGATGTTTTCAAAGTTCAACCATGTTGTGGCATGCATAGGACTTTATTTTCCTTTGTGGCTGAATGCTATTGTGTATTGTATGTTTATATAGCACTTTTTGTTTATATACGTTCTTCTGTTCATGGACATTTTGCTTATTTCCACCTTTTGGCTGTTGTGAGAAGTGTGACAGTGAATATTGATGTATGGGTTTCTGTTTACATTTCTGCCTTCACTTCTTCTGTTTGTATACCTATTGAGATTGAGATTGCTAGATCACATGATAGTTCTTTGTTCACCTTTGTGTGTATGTGTGTGTGTGCTTGTGTGAGAGTGAGTGATTTGGGTGAAAGTTCACAGAGCACATTAATTTTCCATATACCAGTTCATACACATTTTGTTTCATGACTTTGACTGTAATCCCTGTAATGTAACAGCTCTCTTCCCAGTTCTTCTTCTGGTTACCTTTTCTATGTGTCCTTTCCTGTGCATTCCTGCCCTCTGAGCTCTGTCCCTATGCAAATACTGCTCTTCTGGTCACCCATGCATGATTGTTCTAAGGAGTGTAAATGTTCACATTCTTTGCTTGTCTATTGTTTGGCTGGAAGCCATGGGAGTTGAGTTCAGTTCCAGGCCTGAGGGTCACTGGAGGCCATAGTCTGAGGGGTTTCACTGATCTCTTATCAGACCAGTAAACTTGTTTTCTTTTCTTTTTTCTATAATTTTGAGTTTCATTCCACATTTTTTTGCCACTTTATCCAGAATCTCCTGTTTTGATCCATTTCCAAGTAATTGACAGTGGTGGCTGGGCATCATCTAATTCTTCTGGTCTCAGAAGGCTGAAGTTCACATGGTCCACTAGTACCTTAGACTGATTGTTTCCAGGTGTCTTTGATTTTCTTCATTCTTTGCTCCAGACAAGGAGAGACCAACTATTGCATCTTAGATGACCACTTGCAAGATTTTAAGATCCCAGTTATTACTCACCAAAATAGGACGTAGAACAATGTTTTTGTAGTATGTTATGCCAGTTGAGCTTGATGTCCCCAGTGACCATGGTCCCGAGCCCTTGGACCCAGTGACTCACTCCTTCAGGGTGGTTGGCTGTGGCTAAGAAGTTAGTGTAACTTTGTCCCATTAGCTCTGTTATATCATGTGCACATTCTTATAGTACATACAGATGTGTATGTAGAAATATTACCTGCCAAACGTATATATGTTGTTGTTGTTATGTGCTGTCGAGTTGGACCTGACCCATAGCGACCCCTCCTTGGGTTTCCGAGGCAGTATCACTATGGAAGTAGATTGCCTTTTATCTAGACAAACCTGATCTTTTAACCTGTCTCCTACCTATGTCTATGTTCTGCTTTTGAGGAATGGCCAAACTGTTTTCCACAACAAGGGATAAGGATTCCAGTTTCTCTACAACCTCATCAACACCCATTGCTTTCTGTTTGTTAAATCTTTGCCATTCTAATAGGGATAAGGTGATTAAAACAATGCTCTTTAAACACTTTCCTGCCACATTCACTTTGCCTGTCTCTTCTTCCTAACAAACTCTGCAAATACATGCCTATTCATTCATGCGTTCAATAAACATTCATTGTGTCTTGTCACATTCATTCTGTCAATGTACAGTCCACTTCTTCTGTTTCCTTCCCTTAATCAGTGCTTCCTCTCTGGAGTAGCATAGTGCCTAAGGCATTTGACTGCTAACCAGAAGGCCGGTGGTTCAAACCCACCAGCCAATTCTTGGAAGGAAGGTTGGGCAGTCTACTTCTGTGGTGATACCACCTCTGAAACCCAAGGAGGAGCTGCTGTGAGTAGGATCTGACTCAATGGCAGTGAGTCAGTGAGTAAGTCTCTGGAGTTGGGCTAGGGTAAGGTAAGGACTTTTTTATGTTTCTGAGTAATTTTTGTCATAATTCACAGACACTTTATTGGATAATTTGCTATCCAGGTGAAAAGGAAGTAAAGAAAATGTTTTAACTATGCACATGGAGACTATTTTGCTTTCTGAAATCATAAAATGTTTTAGACTTATCTTATGGTTTTTATAATTTTCTAATGATGTTATGAGCAAAGGACCCAGCATCTGCCTGCTACTGAGCATAAATTATTAAAATCAGACAAGTAGCACTAACAAAAAGTATCTGTAATGTATGATCACAATGAAATGTGTTGTTAAATCTTTGCTTTCTCATACACAGCTGTCTGTTGTCTGATGAGCATTAACTAAACAGATACAGTGAGTTTTGCTTTGCATTTATTTGTGTCCTGTTATTGTCTGTTGTGCTCTGTAACATATTTTTATATCAATAAATATGTGAAAGTTTTTTTTTAAAAAATCAGTGCCTATACACAACTTTCCTAATCAACAATACGATTGATTATAAGAGGTGGTGACATGGCAATATAAGGTAACCACTGATGGGTCTCCTTGTGTTAAAATTTGGTATATAAAACATTTGCTGTGCATTCTGATTTTTTTTAGAGGTTTTTAAACACTTTGGACTTACATTTCATTGCCCTCTGTCCACTATTTTATCTGGTGGGACCAAACTCACTGCCACGGAGTTGGATTCAACTCATAGCGACCCCTCCTTGGGTTTCCAAGGTGATATCACTACAGAAAGAGATGGCCCAGTCTTCCTTCTGAGGAGTGGCTGGTGGGTTTGAACCACCAGCCTTCTGGTTAGCAGTCAGATGTCTTAGGCACTATGCCACCAGAGCTCCTATCTGGTGGGAAGTCAGCTGGAAATTATATTGCTGTTATTTTTATGTTGGAGTGCTAAGGTCGTACAAGTAGTTAACGCACTTGGCTGCTAATTAAAAGCTTAGAAGTTTGAGTCCTCCCAATATGCCATGGAAGAGAGCCTGGCGATCTATTTTTGAAAAATCAGCCATTGAAAACCCTGTAGAGAACAGTTCTACTTGGACACACTTGGAGTTGCCATGAGTTGAAGCCGACTTAATGGCAGCTGTTTTTTTAGCCAGTTTCTCCTTATGTTAGTACTCTGTTAATTAGAGCCCTTTGGCCGAATCTTGCCTACCACCTATTTTTGTGTGCTTTGTCTACTAAGAACCATTATACATTTTTAAATAGTTGGGAAGAAATGTAAAAGTTACTACTTTTTGACACATGAAATAATATGAAATTCAAATTTTATTTTTAATAAAGTTTTATTGGAACACAGCCATGCCATTGAATATGATTGATTCTGCACTACAGTGGCATCCTTGAGCAATTACAACACAGTCAACACAGCCTAAAATATTTACTGTGTCCTTTTTATGGATAAAGTTGGTCTCTGTTGTATGTGGTGATGGATTTTGTTTTTCCTTCTTGCTACTTTAGAAATTTTCTCTTTAAATGGTTTGAGTATGCTATAAAGTATCTTGGTGTGATCTCTGTGTTACTTAGGTTTTGAGCTTCTTGTTTCTGAAGATTAATGTTTTTCATCAAATTTCAGAAGTTTTCAATCCTGATCAAAATTCCAACAATCTACTTTACAGAAATAAAGAACAATTCCTCAACTTTATGTGGAAAGCAAATAGCAAATAGCAATTTTGGAGAAGAACAAAGTAGGAGAGTTGACACTTACGGATTTGAAACATATTATACAGCTGCAATAATCAAAACAAGCTGATACTGGTATAATAAATGGATAGACCAATGGAATAGAATTGTGAGTCCAGAAATAAACCCCAACATCTGTGGTCAGCTAATTTTTGACAAAGGTGCTAAGTATTTTCAATGGAGAAAGAAATCTCTTCAATTAGGATAATTGGATTTCCACATGCAGAAAAATGAAACAGGATCCATGCCTCACACCATACACAAAAACAAATTGAAAATAGATAAAGGCTATAAAAATGAAAACTAAAACCATAAAATTCTTAGAAGAAAATGTAGGAGCAGGCTGTTTTTAATAAATCTAATATATCAGTCTAATATAATAACAAAAGCATAAGCCCCAAAAAGAATAAATGGGCCTTCATAAAAATTAAATATTTTTATTCACCAGAAGAATACCAAAAAAGTGAAAAGTCAAGCTACTGACTGGGAGAATATCTTTGGGAACCATATATCTGGTAAGAATTAAATAACAAAAAATATTATATAAAATTTTGACAAAAAAGACAAGCCAATAATAAAATGGGCAAAGGACTTAGATACGTGTTCTGCCAAAGAGGGCATTCAGATGGCCAGCAAGCACATGAAAAGATGTTCAGTGTTATTAGCCATCAAGAAAGATGCACATCAAAGCCACAGTGACATACCATTTCCCTGCCTTTAGAATGGGTAGGATTAAAAAAAAATAATAATAAATATCGGCTGTTGTTGTTATTGTTATATGCCATCGAGTTGGCCCCGACTCACAGCGACCCCTCCTTGGGTTTCTGAGGCAGTATCACTATAGAAGTAGGATTGCCCAACCTTCCTTCTGAGGAGTGGCTGAGATGTGGGAAAACTGGAACCCTTATCCATTACTGAGGCAATGTAAAATAGTGCATTGTGGGAAACACTGTGTCGATTCCTCAAAAATAAATATAGACCTACCATAAGACTCAGCAATTCTACTGCTTGGAATATACCTGAGAGACTTGAAAGCAGTGACAGGAGTAGACGTAGGTATACCACTGTTTATTGAAGCATTATTCATAATAACCAAAAGGTGGAAACAAATTAAATGCCCATCACCAAATGAATGAGTAAACATAACGTGGTACGTATGCCCATTGAAATATTACTTAGCCAAAAAGAGAACTAAATGTGTGATATATGTTTGAAGACATTGGATGGAGCTTGAAGTCATTATACTGAATGAAATAAGCTTGTCACAAAAGGACAAATATTGTATGAACTCCCTTATATAAAAGGACAAAAACAGACAAATGTATGGAGACCAAAGTTTATTAGTGGTTTCAGTGGCAGGAGGGAAGAGGAAAAGGCTGTTACTGTATGGAGCTCTGAGTTTCATTTTACAGTGATTGAAAATTTGCATTGATTAAGAATAAGCACTGCACAGCCAAATGTAAGTAATGTCAATAAGTTGTACACCTTTAAAAAGTTGAATTGGTAAATAAGTGATAAATATTTTTACGTCAGAAAAGAGTAGCTGCATACCTGTTTATGTAAAACCAAATACCTCATGGGATTTGGTTCCTCTATTTGGAGATTCAGGGTTATGGTTTCCTGGGACACCTCAGTTAATTGGCCTAATAACAAGTTTTGTGCTTCTGGTGTACTGCCTCATTAGCATTATAGTGCCTGGCATCTTAAAAGCTTGCAAGCAAGCCAGAATTTCTGGAGCTGTGGATGCTGGATAAACTACTGAAACAATTGACCAGAGTTAATCATTAAAATTTAAACCAAAAGTATTCCTTGAAGTCTTCTTAAAACCAAAAAAACAGTTCAGTTTAACTAGTAAAAAATGTCTGCTTTGAGCCTTATGCTCTCTTAAGAACTGTCTTTATTTGTGCATTCCTTGTGGTAATGTAAAATGGTGCAGCTGCTATGAAAAACAGTTTGGGGGTTCCACAAAGAGTTAAACATAGAATTAACCTGTTGTTGTTGTTATGTGCTGTCGAGTCAGCCCTGACTCCTAGTGATCCCTCCTCGGGTTTTCGAGGCAGTATCACTACGGAAGTAGATTGCCCAGCCTTCCTTCCGAGGAGTGGCTGGTGGGTTTGAACCACCAGCCTGATGGTTAGCAGTCAAGTGCCTTAGGCACTATGCCACCAGAGCTCCTAGAATTAACATATGAACCAGCAAATCCATTCCTAGTTACATACCGTAAAGAATTAAAATTAGGCTCTCAAACAAATATTTTTACACTGTGTTTATAGTAGCATTATTCACAGTCAGCAACAGGTGGAAATAACCTAGACGTCCATCAACAGATGAATGGCTAATCCAAATGTGAAACAGATACACAATGAAATGTTGTCCAGTCATAAAAAAAAGAAATGAAGTTATGATACATACGATAGATAAAATGGATGAGTCTTGTAAAAAATCTGTTGAGTGAAATAAGCCAGACACAAAAGGACAAATACTATATGATTCCACTAATACCAGAATATGTAAATTTATAGAGACAGGAAATAGGTTAGAGGTTACCGGAGGTTGGATGATAGGGAGGAATGTGAAGTGATTGCTTATTGGACACAATATATCTGTTTGGAATAATGAATAAGTTTTGGAATAACAGGTAGGTGTCATTTAACACAATGTTTAGGCAGCGTCCAACTGCACATAACGTCTGTGGTCCCATATGGTTTTTCTTTTTCATTTTTTTTAAAAAAGAAAAAAACAGCTCTCCTGCATTTATTCCCCTCTAAGGGTTTTAAATACCCCAAACTCAGACTCTTAACGCTGCTGGGCATGAGTGGGATACAGGCAGTTGAGACAGAGAACTCTGGGTGTGGGCTCTTGTGCTTTGTCCAGTGGGCAAGCATGTGGCAAGGGGCTGCAGGCTGGACTACTGCTCCTGCTTAGGGGCTGGATGTGCTCCACTCCTTCCTGCTGGTCTCCACACTCCTTGCCCCTTGCTTCTCAGCCACTACTGCTGTCAGCACCTATTCCACGAGTCTCTGCTAGCAGCAGCAGCAGCAAAAAGGGCAATTAAAATTGGGTTTCTGTAACACTAGATTTCACATTGTCTGTGATTTAAAACAATCATAGACATATAGAAATTGAATAGTTTATAGAGTCTCAAGGAATAAAGTAACCCATTGATTTTCCAGCCATATCCTCAGAAATGTTTTGGAGACCCTGGTAAAACTTGATTTAAATTTACTTTTAAAAACTGTATTATATGGAGGTTCCAGCAAGATGGCAGACTAGCAGAAAGACTGCATAGACCCTCTTCAACAAAGAAAAGGGAAACCAGTTAACACAGACACAGAAGATAATCCTGGACCCCTGAGCCTTGAAGGGAAGGATATAGAAGTGGACTAAACCCCGACTAGCAGAAGAATTTGCGTGAAAATACCAAAAAAGGAGACATAAGGAGCTGCGGTCTGGCAGTGATCCTGAGCGATCCTGACGGCACAGTCAGCTTGGAGATCCCGAGTGGTGGTAGAACTTAAGAATTAACCTAAAAATCACCCTGCTAGCCAGGAACTGCACAGAGGACTGTGCATGGTGGCTGGGGAACAAACAGAGAAGATGAAGAGAAAGGTGGGCTGAGCTGTGGACTTTTGCCAGTC